>NC_133896.1:55146901-55451735 GCF_964199755.1 Larus michahellis | reverse complement strand
TCTTCGCTTCTGACATCTGTGACTCCTTTTTCCTCTCTTTGTTATAGCAACAAGCAGTTTACAGATTTTATCCTTAGAAGGGCTTAACTTTAAAAAAAAAAAAAAAAATATGAGTGAAGTTGATGGCAGTAAGGCAAGCAAATAGTAATAATAATGTGTCCCTGCATAGGCTACCTGACTCGAGCTGACAGAGTCTTAATTCGTTCTGGAAGCTGTTTTCAGCATAGGCGTGCTCTCTATATTAAAAAGGCTCAAGAGCCTAAATGCTAGAACTCCTCTAATAAAATACTACAAAATATACAAGCAAGTAATGACACTACTAACCTTCTTCCCTTCCCCCTTTTTTCCTTCTACAGATTTGTTGAATGTATAGAGTGTGGAAGAAAAATGCACCAGATCTGCGTTCTTCATAATGAGATAATCTGGCCTTCTGGGTGAGGAATTTCTCCTTCTGAAGTAGAGAGTAGATGACAGATTTACTAGAGTTAGTGCACAAACCTTCTTACGTTGGTTATATTTAAGAAGAAGTTGCATTCCCACCTGAAAATTTTACAGAATACGTAGGGTAACATCAAATTTAGGCATCATATCTTACTGTGTTGCATGTGAAGTTGTTTCCAATCTTAAATGTTTCTAAAATACCTGTGTGTGGAGGAGGGCCTTTCAGGCTTAAGTTTCAGCCTTTTATGTTTAAAGATATTGGTCCTTCATGAAAAGATGGTTTTAGTTTCATAACAATTTTATACTAATCTATTTTCTGTACAAATCATATTGCTTTGTCATCTTCAAAAAAAATATTGTAAAAACAAAAGAATTTAACAGGTGAATTCACTTTTTTGACCTCAGTGACTAAATTAAATTTTGAAAACAATCTAGTCGTCTTTAGATACTTCATAGTTCTTGATAAAAATACTGGGTTTTTTTTTCCAATTGCTTTAAAAGCTTTTTTAAAAAGCTGATAAATTATATGTAGGTAAAGCTCTGTAAGAGCTTAAATGTTCCCTTTCTTGACAAGAAAGCTATGACTTGTACCATTCTTTTTGTCCCATCCACATCGCTGCAGAAGAAGGCAGACATCCTGTAACTGAGGAAGAATCTGCCCATCATTTCATACTTGGGCATTTAGGAAAAAATCAGCCTTTTGCTATATGTGTTGCAGTATCTCCATCAGAGATGGCAGTTTGAGACTACTTATTGCAAGAATACTTTAAGCCGATATTGATAGACTTGCCAGTGGAGACAGTGTTTGCTGAGCTTGCGGATGGTGATGTGGGTGACGGACCGGAGGTGCACCCCCTGGAGCTTAGATCCTCCTCTGCACCTCTGAAACAGTTGGGCTCTTTCTACCAGCACTGTTCTCTGTGCTGTCTTTTATTTCAACTTTCACTTAAAGTATTTTCCAGACAGGATAAGATATGGTGAATGAATAATTTTGCTTCTAAGATGCTAAGGAACTTTACGGTCTGACTTGGTTTTTCACTTTCTCCTATTTTTACTTCAGCTTTGTCTGTGATGGCTGCCTAAAGAAAACAGGAAGAACCAGGAAAGAGAACAAATTCTCTGCTAAAAGTAAGATTCTGACACTTGCACCAACAAATCTTAAGTAATTTGTTTAGAATGGGGAAGGGGTGGCTTTTATGCTCATTTTGCATTTATTTCAATTTTTGGAGTTAAAGTAGGATATTTTGGTCAGTTCTGAACATCAGTTCTGTGATGTTCAGAATGTTTGCATTTGCAGGTGTTGTCGTTGGTTAATAGTCTGTTGTAGAGGGTTAACAAACTGTTTTAGAGCACTGCTAATGCAAGATACACATCCCTTTATCTCAATTGCATTATTAATAGCATTGGGAAATAGTTGCTGTGTGTCTGCAGTCTAACTTAAATTTATGATAACGTGTTCAAGTCACCGTGACTACTGCTGCTCTTAAAAGCTTTAGTGGAGATAAAGGTTGCATCAACTGGTGACAAAACTCTCTATAGACATTTCCTTTTGATCAAGGCAGCTGATTTGAAAGCAATGTAGGACGAAACCTGTGCAGTCATTGTCCATCTGTTCTATAGACAAAACAAGTCTTTCAGAAGCTTCTTAAGTTGGTGTACTTATTACAAATCATGAGCATTTACATTTCTGCTAAAAATAATAATAATAAAATCCCCAGCCAACCAATAGGATCAAGATTCTAACAAGTATTAACGGTAGTGTTAGAGAGTTAACTTTTAAGGTCCTTCTTTGGAAAAAGAGGAAGGAGAGGATATCAAAGACTGGAAATTGTCTTGAAATTTGGGGGATGACTTACAGTTCAGTCACAAAAAGTGGTCTCTTCAACTGTTCTTATGAAATGGAAAGCAAACCACTCAATGAATGGTTTCAACATCTGAGTCTTTTTCCAAAATCTCCAAAATCAAAACTTCCTAGATTCACCAAGAATACAAAGGTTCTTTTACAGTTTTTATCAGGTTTTGATTCTAGCAACATGTATGTATTGCATACTTAACATAGTGTAGTGATGCTTTACTGGAAGGTGTCAAATTGGAAAAATGAAAAGTTGATGATCAGATACGTAACTCTGCCAGAGGTAATGGACAGCAGAGAGACCTGTTACACCACAAATCTTAAACTCCTCTTCAGTTTTAGGTTTTGTGTCAGCTAAGGTTATGCTTGTTCTTCTTTTGTATGAAGATTGTTTGGGAAACTTCTAAACTCTGTTACTTGCAGATACAGTTGTATTTAGTTGTTTTTTCCATTATTGAAATATATACAGGTTCTTTCTTTATTTAAATAACGTATAAGCTGTAAATGTGCCTGCAGGTGAAAAGCAGCTCACCTAATCTAGAAGTGTTAGCGCTTAGAGATAAAGCTTTAATTTATGATAACATACTGCATGCATTAAGAGTCGCTTTTCATTTAGCATCTGAATAGAGAAGTCACATTTGAACAGTTCAGTGTTGTATATATTTAGAGCTGTATTTTTCTGCTGCAGGGTTACCAGCGACAAGACTTGGTACCTTCTTGGAGAACAGAGTCAATGATTTCCTAAGACGACAGAATCACCCCGAGGCAGGAGAGGTTACAGTCAGGGTGGTACACGCATCTGACAAAACTGTCGAAGTAAAACCAGGAATGAAAGCAAGGTATGTTTTTTTCCATTTCTAATTTTGTTTTGTTTTGGGGGAGGTGGAAGCTATTTGAATTTACTTACATGCCACTATTTTGAAAAGTAGACTGTTGTATTCAAAACCTCATCACTGACCAGTTCTTGACAAACAGACGTTACAGCAGCATATTCATTAATTGTGTCATCCTTTTCATAGTAAAAAAGTGTATGCCTTGGATTTTGAGTAGTCTGTAAGCATTTAACTTTAAAATTGCACTGAAATTACCCTTACAGTAGCCATCATCATTGTTGCTTTTACCTAGTGACATGTATTCTCTAATATGTGAATATATTTGGTATTCCCCTTTACCCTCTGTAATCCACAGGTTTGTAGACAGCGGAGAGATGGCCGAGTCTTTCCCTTATCGTACGAAAGCGCTTTTTGCCTTTGAGGAAATTGATGGTGTAGACTTGTGCTTCTTTGGGATGCACGTACAGGAGTATGGTTCAGACTGTCCTCCACCCAATCAAAGGTGAGGAGCTGCATGAAAGTTTATTTTATTTTATTTTGGCATTTTGGCATTTTGGCACTGTTTCAGTTGAGTGAACCTTGTGAAGCTCTGTATAGAGCTCCCGTGTTGCATATGTGAAGAGTCTAGTGCTGTTAGCTTCTAGAAACACAGTAGCTTCTGTAGCGAATATGTCAGAGTTACTTCTTAATGGGGGTGCTGGCTGGCAGACAGTGCTGCCTGGAGGATCGGTTGTCAGTATTCTCAAGGCAGGGACTGGATAGTTTTAGAGAGATGAGGCTAGGATAGCAAAACACCCCTGAGTTTCTAGAGGTAAGTTAGGATCAGAGGCTTTGAAGATTACTGTTTTATTGCATGCTTCACATTTTATGAATTAACATGAATAAGCTTGTAGAACTACTTTAAAATCTCTGCTTCTCATCATGCCTTTTTTTGTTTTTTGGTTTTTGTTTTTTTTTAGGCGAGTGTATATATCTTACCTTGACAGTGTTCATTTCTTCCGCCCTAAATGCTTGAGGACTGCTGTCTATCATGAAATACTAATTGGATATCTAGAATATGTCAAGAAACTAGGGTAAGTCTTTTTTAATGTTTTCTCCTGTGCAGCATGTGTGCTAGGTAGTTCTTACTGCAAGTGAAATTACTAGATCCTATTGTGCCGAATATGGTGCCTAAATACCAACTGGTGATAGAATAACTTGGCAACAACTGTGTTTAGTTGACAACGGGAAAAGACAAAAAGGGATCGCAGACTTTTCAGGAGAGGCTTATGCTTCAGGTATTTTTAGGTTTCCAAACTTATGTAAAACTTCCTGAAGTCTAAGTAGAAAAAGTGAGCCTTTTTATCTGGACCCTAAAATTTTGCTGGCCTTGTGTAATGCCACTACTCTAATCAGGTCATTCCTTTGGGCTGGCAAGTGAGTTCTTACCCATGTTTATGAGAGAAAGGTAAGTGTATTCTGGCTGTACTGATGAACTCTGTAACAGCTGTGTAAGGCCACTAAGATGTCTCTTATAGAACGAGTAGTTGAAATTGTGAGAAACTGAAAAGTTGGAATAGAAAGACGAGAGTATACTTGGGACAGGACAAAAAAGAACATGGAACAACTGAAGAAATGAGAAAGGTGGAAATTAAATGGCCATGATTACTGAAGTAGAAAAAGCAGTGAAGTAAACATCAGTCTATTGTCAAAGGTATCTGGTGTAGCTTGGCAGAGAGTTGTTCGTGAAGAAATTGTCAGGGACTATGTTCAGAGTAGTCGCATGAGAAAAACAGGGGAGTCAGAATGAAGGTGTGTGGTACTGTCTTCAGTACCTCAGATGATATAGTTCTTAGTACTTCAAAGGCATATGTTAGACTTCTTTCTGCTTTTTTTCTAACCTGTGAGTCTGTAAAATAGCTGCATAGAGCTCAGGCTTCACTTTTACACATCAGGTTCTCATTTGGGGAAAACAATATTGGTCATGCAGTATCATCTCTCCCTTCTTGGGCAGAAGGAATGACAACTGGCTGCAGTTCCCAGGGTTTGGTTAGGGTTCTGCAGAGCTGTTTCTCAACACGGCAAGGATGGTTATTTTTCTCCAATGTGATATCTGATTATTCCTCCTACTGGAGTTCTCCTAAAAAAAAAAAAAAACCCAAACAAAAAAACAACAAACAAACAAAAACACAAACCAAGAGAAGAACTGAGGATGAAGAAGTGATCTTTGTGGTATTATATTCTCTGCAGCTGCTACTATTTGGATGTAATCTGTCTTCATTGTGCTTAGATTGTACACCCAATAGCATCAGTTGACAGTGACTGTTTATTCCCAGATATGATTGTGAAACCTTTTAAAACTGATCCTCAAAGTTAAAAAAAAAAAAAAAAGGACTTAGAGTGAAGTGAATTGTATGTTTAAGTAAATCTATTTTTAAAATGTTGCTAGATAATGAATGACTGCTCTGTCTCAAGGGAAAATAATTCTGGCTTTTACTGCTGAAATACTTAGTCTCTCTCTTAGTTAATTGGGAGGTGGCAATCGCAGGTCTGTATCAGGCTTTGATTTTTTTTTTTTTTAATTTAGACTAGGAGACGTGCACACTTTATATGAACTACTTTGCATATAGCGCTAAATTCTAAAAAAATTGGTGGAAAGATGTTAATGCTATCGCGTGAATGAAGCCAGAATGAACACTAGAATTAAAATTTTGGAGAGCTATAATTACTACTCATCTGGTAACACTAGCCAACTTTGTGGTGGCTCCATCTGGTGGCAGAGAGGAGAGCAAGCTCTAGTATTAATCGTCAGAGCCCACAAGTACTTTTTTTTGTCTAATGATGCTAGGTATACTACTGGACATATCTGGGCATGCCCACCTAGTGAAGGAGATGACTACATCTTCCATTGCCATCCTCCTGACCAAAAGATACCCAAACCCAAACGACTGCAAGAGTGGTACAAAAAGATGCTGGACAAATCTGTGTCGGAGCGCATCGTTCATGATTACAAGGTTTGTGAAGTGTATGTTTGTATCGGGGAGGGTGTGTTGGCCAGTCTTGTCTTGGTTACTTCCTTGCCTTATGCATTGTGTCTGATTCTTGGAGTTTACTGTATTGGTTTTAAGTTAAATGAGCATTAAAAGTTCAGAGTTAAAATAATACCCTCTTCAAAGCACATAGCTTCTGAAATCATTCTAGCAAGAGATTTGAAATGATACCATAGAACAAACTAAATTTTTGAGGAATACTGTAAAAGAGAGTGAATTTCATTTCATTAATACAGAGAAAATACATGGAATCTTTAGTCTTTTGGCATTACATAAAATAGCAGGGTTAGGCTGCTGACACAGGTAGAATTATGTAAAATCCTTGGAATTATTAGGACTTCAGCTGGTGCTGATAATGTAGTGATTATATTGTCCCACCTGGCAAGTATTGCATATTGAAGTCTATCACATGGCAATGATTTATTTCTTCAGAGCGGGAATGTTTGAAATATATTTGATGCATTGTCTGTAACTGATGCAGTATTAAATCTGCACTTAGAATGTGCCCTCATAAAATGAATTGAAATATTAACCTTGCCTTTGATCTGCTGGTGCCTTTTCTTATCATTTATTGAAGAGGTTGGCTTTACTTATGTGACTTGTAATAGTGGTAACCAAGTGTTTTGCCCTTTTTCAGGATATATTTAAGCAGGCAACAGAAGATCGTCTAACAAGTGCAAAAGAGCTACCTTACTTTGAAGGGGACTTCTGGCCTAATGTTCTAGAGGAGAGCATTAAGGAATTGGAGCAAGAGGAAGAAGAACGGAAGAGAGAAGAAAACACTAGTAATGAAAGCACAGATGTAAGAAGGCTTCTGCTATTTCATGATCTAATTGTAAAAGTTATGATTACCTGTGGCTAATTAAGAAAAAAAAAAAAGGCAGGGGAGGGCCTAGACACTTCAGTTAACTGGCTTTCTAGCTTCACTCCAATATAAATTTCAATTTTACTTTTCATAACTTAGAGCTGTTAAAATACTACTATGCTACATTTGTATGAGCAGTGGCTGTTCGTATGGCTATAAACCTAAATAATTACCAAAGTCAATTAGATTGAAACAGTTGCTAGTTGAATATTTTGCTGCTGAAATGCAATTATTACCAATATTCATGCTGCAGCCTCAACCTGACTTGGAAGCTTTTTCCTCAAGCTTTAGTTTTTGGACAGTGGCTAACTGCTTTCTTTCTAACTTAAATGTTATAGTACCAATCTTAGCAGAACATTTAGAGAAAGTAACAAGAGAACTCTGATTCAGTAGTTTACTCGGTATAGGTTTTTTCTAGTAGAAAGGTTTAAGCCATTGATGATCTGAAGGACAAAATACAGCTGGATTGTTGTAGGGCTACTTAAACTAGAGAAATTTCTTGCTGCTGTCTTGTGCAGTTCTTTTGGAGAACGTGCAACAACTGTGCTTTCACGTTCCACAAAGAACAAAAAAAGGTACGGCTCTTAATTCAACAATAAATTTGAATATGAACAGATGCGGCATTTATGCATCTGTCCATCCTTGGATCTTCTAAGCTTTTATTGAAGAGGTGGTGAATCTAGGATAAAGTTAGTAGTTTTGCTCACACAGTAGTAGTACTTGTTAGTTAACACTTAGTTTAAACACTGCTGCTTTGTCACCTTATTAGATACCAGATTTTTGCTGGGGTTTAGAATTAATCTTTTTACTAAAAGACCTTTGGATCAAAAAAGGTAGGTTTAACATTACAACTAGAATTTGTGGTTCTCCTGTGCTGCTCTTTGCAATACCTCCTTTCAAGGACTTTGAGCAAACTAAGTGCAGGAGTAACCTGGGAATTAGGCAACTTGATACCACATTTGCATTAGCGAACATCTTACTAGAGAAAGTATTATTTAAAGGTTTGTTTTCCACTTGGCATAGCTGCAAGTTCCCAGAAGCCAGTCGTGAGGCATCTGACCCAGCTACATATGTGAGGTTGGTCAGCACTTACTTGATCCTTCACAGCAGTTTGGCCCCAAAATCCTGCTGTGGGAGAAGCTTGCAGCATATTACTATTTAACCTTTATTATTAAAAATAATTGCAACTCTTTATTGACCTGCATGTTTCATCTCTTGAAAATGAGGCAATAATAAACTGTACTCTCAAATGAAGCCGTAGTCATTCATGTTCACTGGAAATTTCCATCCTGATGAAGTTGTTTTAAGCTTAGGAAAAATGCCTCTTTGGATAAGAATTGCTTTGATCCTTGATCATCATACGCTGTAGTGTTTTGAAGGGCCCTCTGAGAAGCACAGAGAGGAATAAACTGTTCATTGCTAATTGATTATAATTGAAATTAAGCTGAGCTGGTTTTTTCGACAGGATATGTTGCAGGATATGACAGGAGGAAGGGGCATACTAGAAATGGCCCTACTGATGCCTTTTGGATCAAAAGAACAGCTTCATATCAAAATCAGTTTAATGCAGTATATTAAAACATAAGAAGAGATCTGTCAGCTGTGACAAAATTAAATCTAGGTGGATTAAGTCTTTCTACCTCTGTTTAGTGCAATATCAGTTGTACTTCTCAATTATTTTGAGTTTGAATTGCATTGAGAAGCTATCTGCCGAACCCCTTTGTGATTATCCAAGAGGCCCTACATGTTCAACTACAGCAGACAAATGGGTTTCAGTAAATAACATTTCCCTTGCACCTCCTGAGCGTTTATGCTCTTAGTATTTTTAGAACTATGTATTGCTGATCTTGATATCTTCTGGAGTGATTCTAATGGAATTAATTTAATGTTTCAGGGGGCCCTGGTAAGTGTCTTTGGAGTAAATTATTGTGTAATGTGTTTTGTACTGCCATTACAGAAGATCTGAAACTAATAAAATGCTGGTGTGGCTTAGATACCTGACATAAAATGTCTTTAAAATTAATAGGTGAGCAAGGGAGACAGCAAAAATGCCAAAAAGAAGAACAATAAGAAGACAAGTAAGAACAAGAGCAGCTTGAGTCGTGGCAATAAGAAAAAGCCTGGCATGCCCAATGTGTCCAATGACCTCTCCCAAAAGCTGTATGCCACTATGGAGAAGCACAAGGAGGTAAGAGTCGATAGAACGAGAAATATGTATTTTACTTAAGTAGAGAGGTTTACAAAGCTTTGGTACTTCAGAGTTGTGCCCTGATACAGGTTTGTCTGGAGAATTGAGTGGTGTACCAGACAAGCACCAGTAGGCCTGGGCGCTCTTTGCTGCAAAGGCAGTGGGGATAAATACAGCTTTGCTCGTACAGAACTTCCTAACAGTCTGGATTGTCACAACAGTTTTACTGTTACGGTTTGGTCCAGTGCTCCTTACCTAATGCATCTGAAGAAGGTGAACCTGCAGAGCACCCGGAGGTTTGAAATTTCCCAGCCCTTACAAGCACAGCACCCTGGCAGCCCATCATTCACGTGTTAGTTGGTCCTGGAATTGTACGCTCTGTGTAATGAAGTTTGGGTACTAAAACATCTGGAAAAGTACTGGCATATTAAGTCTTTCTACTTTTCAGGTCTTCTTTGTCATCCGTCTCATTGCCGGCCCTGCAGCCAATTCCCTGCCTCCCATCGTTGAGCCTGACCCACTCATTCCCTGCGACCTGATGGATGGGCGTGACGCTTTCCTAACCCTTGCTAGAGACAAGCACCTGGAGTTCTCCTCACTACGAAGGGCTCAGTGGTCAACCATGTGCATGCTGGTGGAACTGCATACCCAGAGCCAAGACCGCTTTGTTTACACCTGCAACGAGTGCAAGCATCATGTGGAGACCAGATGGCACTGCACTGTTTGTGAGGTATGCTTGGGGAAGTTTTCCCTGCCTGTGTCCCTGTATCCCTGTGCCCAGAATACTCTTTACCTGAACGAATTTCTCTAATATTAAGTGGTAGAAAAAGATCTGTACAGCTTGTCCTCTGGCAGTTCAGAAAGAAAGGAGAGGAAAAGTTTTCCATAACAAGCGATTCTGCTAATCTGCTTGCTGTGATTTTTGTCTTCTGCTTTCAAGTTGTGGAGAACTAAAGTAGAATTTTATTTCCTGTAGTTCATTTAAGGTGCTGTTGCTTAAGCAGTTGGGAACCGTAGCAAATGCTTGAGCTGTAATGGTAGGATCCGCTGACTTTTCTGAAGAGCAATGCATCCTTGCTGCTTCCAGAGTCGGAAGTGCTGTGCTGCAGTATTTCTGTAAATAGGGCTCTGCATTAGTTTCCTGACACAGAGGTTTTGCTGTGCTGGGAGTCAGACTCCTGTACTTGGGTAACTCTTGCACTACTCTCTTGTCTCTCTGTAGAAGGCTGCAAACAGCATATTTGTCCTCAGGAGTGTTTGCAATACCAGTGTGTTTGAAGATTGAGGCCAGTGGTCGGGGTCAATGCTGTGCCCTCCAGAAGCTGGACTAACCTTGAATCTGGCTTGTAACTTAATTTTTTAGCCTGCTGGAAGTAAATTACTCTCTCAGATCCAGTTCTGAAAAGCTACGATTAAAATTTTACGCTCCCATTTCCTTGTGTATACCAGAAAATGCATTCTAAATTTCCCATGGATAAATGAATCCCAAAGACTTGGATCCTTTTCTTAAGGATCAATTATTGAGCCCAAAGTTGCGTGCTGTTGCTTTCACAGAATGTAAATGCTGTTCTGTTCTTCTGTCGACACACTGCTGTTTAACTTGCCTGAAAACTGAAAATGTAGCTTTCATTCTCCTTTCTTCTTTGAAAGTTGGTACCTCTCCTGTCACTCCTGCCCTCTTTTGAAGCAGCAGCAGCAGATGGGCAGCTACTTGTTCCTTGCCTTTTTCTTCTCCTCTCCTATCAGGAAAGAAAGGGATTTTTCTGGCCCAGATGAATAACGTGTGACTTAATAGCTCAGAGGAAACTTGTTTTTCAAGCTATATATATTTGTGTAGATTTCAGACGCCCTTGTGCCCACACGCTTTCCCTGGCTATAATTTGGACTTTTTCCTCCTCTAGTACCTCAACATGGCGTGAAAGATTGAATTTTTCTCTAGAGCAACAATTTGCCTGGAACAGACTAAGAGTAATTTGTTGAGGTGGCATGACATCACTTATTGTATGGAGTTTCAGGAACACTGATAACTTTTCCTTCATTGTCTTTCCAGGATTATGACCTGTGCATCACCTGCTATAACACTAAAAATCATGACCACAAGATGGAAAAATTAGGCCTTGGCCTAGATGATGAGAGCAACAACCAGCAGACTGCAACCACCCAAAGCCCTGGCGATTCCCGCCGCCTGAGCATCCAGCGCTGTATCCAGTCTCTGGTCCACGCCTGCCAGTGTCGTAATGCCAACTGCTCACTGCCATCCTGTCAGAAGATGAAACGGGTTGTCCAGCACACCAAAGGCTGCAAACGCAAAACCAACGGAGGGTGCCCCATCTGCAAGCAACTCATTGCTCTCTGCTGCTACCATGCCAAGCACTGCCAGGAGAACAAGTGCCCAGTGCCCTTCTGCCTCAACATTAAACACAAGCTTCGTCAACAGCAACTTCAGCACCGCCTGCAACAGGCGCAGATGCTCCGAAGGAGGATGGCGAGTATGCAGCGGACCGGTGTGGTAGGCCAGCAGCAAGGATTACCCTCGCCGACGCCGGCCACCCCAACAACTCCAACAGGCCAGCAGCCCCCAACACCGCAAACCCCACAACCCCAGCCTCCTCCCCAGCCTGCCTCGCAGCCTCAGCCTGCACCTCCCAACAGTATGCCACCCTACACCATGCCAAGAACTCAGCCCCCCGGCGCTGTGTCCCAGGGCAAGGCAGGTGGCCAGGTGACTCCTCCAACTCCACCCCAGCCACCTCAACCACCAGTTCAGGGTCCTCCTCCAGCAGCAGTGGAAATGGCCATGCAGATCCAGCGCGCAGCAGAGACCCAGCGTCAGATGGCACAAGTTCAGATCTTCCAAAGGCCGATTCAGCACCAGATGCCCCAGATGCCGCCTATGGGAATGAACCCTCCACAGATAGGCAGAGGTCCCGGTGGTCATATAGATCAAGGAATGGGACCGGCAGGAATCCAGCAGCAACCACCGTGGGTGCAGGGGGGCTTACCCCAAGCTCAGCTGCAGCCAGGAATGCAGAGGCCATCCATGATGTCAGTAGCCCAGCCGGGTCAGCCGATGAATATGGCACCTCAGCCAGGGATGGGTCAGGTACCTGGCGCTGCCCAGCCCAAACAACCACCTCTGCCCCAAGCGGCCTTACAAAACCTACTGCGGACTCTCAGGTCTCCCAGCTCACCCATGCAGCAGCAGCAGGTGCTTAACATCCTTCACTCCAATCCCCAGCTGCTGGCTGCTTTCATCAAGCAGCGTGCTGCCAAGTACGCAGGGTCCCAGAACCCCCAGGGGATGGCGGGTCAACCTGGCATCCCCCAGGGTCAGCCGGGGCTCCAGCCGCAGCAGGCCATGCAAGGGCAGCAAGGAGGGGTGCACCCCAACCCAGCCATGCAGAACATGAACCCCATGCAAGCGGGAGTGCAGAGGCCCAGCATGCCCCAGCAGCAGCCGCAGCAGCAGCCGCAGCAGGCCATGGCTGGGATGAATCCTCAGGCGCAGCAGATGAATATGAATCATTCGGGGATGGCTCCCCAGTTCCGAGACCTCCTGATGAGACGGCACCAGATGATCGAGCAGCAGCGCCACCAGCAGCAACAGCAGCAGCAGGGAGCGGGACCAGCACTGGGGCCGGGCATGGCCAACCACAACCAGTTTCAGCAGCCCCAGGGCGTCGGGTATCCCCAACAACAGCAGCAGCAGCAACAGCAGCAGCGAATGCAGCATCACATGCAGCAGATGCAGCAAGGAAACATGGGACAAATAAGCCAGCTTCCACAGGCGATGAGTGCAGAGACAGGAGCCAGTTTGCAGCAGGCTTTCCAGCAGAGGCTACTTCAGCAGCAGATGGGGTCCCCAGCTCAGCCCAATCCTATGAGCCCCCAACAGCACATGCTCCCCAATCAGGCCCAGTCCCCCCACCTACAGGGCCAGCAGCTCCCTTCATCGCTCACCAATCAAGTGCGTTCTCCGCAGCCTGTACCCTCACCGCGGCCCCAGTCCCAGCCCCCCCATTCCAGCCCGTCCCCCCGGATGCAACCTCAGCCTTCTCCACACCACGTCTCCCCGCAGACCAGCTCCCCACATCCAGGACTGGTAGCTGCCCAGGCAAACCCCATGGATCAAGGGCACTTTGCCAGCCCGGACCAGAGTGCAATGCTTTCCCAGCTTGCTAGCAATCCCGGCATGGCAGGCCTCCATGGTACAAGCGCCACGGAACTGGGGCTCAGCTCTGAGAACTCAGACTTGAATTCAAACCTTTCACAGAGTACACTAGACATACACTAGACACATTGTAGCATTTTGGGAGCAAAAAAGAAAAAATAAAAAAGAAAAAAACTTATTTTCTCAAGACTTTTTGTACTGAAGACAAATTTTTTTGAATCTTTCTTAGCTAAAACAACATTTTTCCCTGGAACACATCTGAACTCTGCAGCAGTAGTTTGTGGTTTTAAAAACAAACCAACAACGAACCTGAGGGACAGTAGAGTACAAAGAATATATTTTTGTTATGGCTGGAATCATAACCAGTCCTTTTTCTTGGTTTTTTTTTTTTTTTCCTTGTGTGCGTTGGGGAGGTCGGGGGAAGAGGGTGGTCTTTTGGCTGTTCACCAAAGGATGCCCTACTTGTGCCTCCAATAGGTTTTATTTTTTTTTAAATTAATGAAAATATGTAATATTGATAGTTATTATTTACTGAGGCAGATGGTAAACATTTTCCCTATTCTGGTTTTTCTTCATGTCACTGCAAAAAAAAACAACAACACAACAAAAACAAAACAAAACTACAGGAGAACCTTTTCCTAAAACCGGAGGACAAAAGGGGTTAATGTTGCTTTAAAAATACATTACATATATAAATATATATATATAAAAATAATTACCAATCTTTTCCTCTTTGGTTGGAAATATGTCAATTCTTTGAAAAGTGTAAAAATATTAAATAACTCAGTCCCCTCCTGAAGTCTACTTTTGTCCTCCAAAAATTTTCTATACAAGAGTCTGAGCTTAAAAAAAACTTCAAGTATTAAAATAATTTGTACATTTAGAGAGAAGACAACATTTTTGCAAATACACAGGGGCAGCTGCCAAATGGATGTAGTATATATATTGTGGTTTCTGTTTTCTTGAAAGAATTTTTTTTTTGTTATTTTTACATCTAACAAAGGAAAAAAAAAATAAAAAAGAGGGTAAGAAACAATTCCAATGGGATGATTTTAACCTGAGAAAAAGTCCCTGGGGTTTCTTCTTTATGCTTGCTTTCGCTCTCCTGTGCCCCTTTCCCGCCCTCTTCCACTTTCTGTAAAACTTGAAAATAGAAAGCAAAAAACCCTCAAATGTTGTAAATCATGCAATTAAAGTTGATTACTTATAAATATGAACTTTCGATCACTGTATAGACTGTTAAAAATTGATTTCTTATTACCTATTGTTAAATAAACTGCGTGAGACAGACAGCCTCTTTTTAATGTTTCCCTTCTCTCCCACGTGTTGCTTGTTCTTAAAACGGTGGGGGTAGCAGAAAATACGCTACTTAATTCAAATGTTTGCTATTTAGTCGGAGAGCTATTTAATGTATATGACTGTTTTAAAATGCAAATCTCTAAATAAGGGACGTGAAGTAATAATTAGTCTTCTAGATGGACACTTTTGGTACAACTCCGCATTCGCGTTTGTTCCCGGCATGTATCTTACCAAAGAAACGAGGTCTGACCTCAGCAGTTGTGCCAGTCAGCTGTACCCCAGCCTGCTCGCACGGCCTGGCAGCAGCTCATCTTCAAAGGACCTATTTTGCATTTTGAAATGAGAACTCTTGTTTGGATATGTGATATTAAAAGATCCTATTTCACTTGGAATATATTGTACACCTTTTGGCACCGAAGTTGCGAGCATGAGGTAAGCTTGCGGGGGGTGTTCCCCATAGACACGGCACCCAGAGGGCGCGTGGGTGCCCCGTTGCACCGTGTTATATCTGGTCCTCCGCCAGACGTAGGGCGTATGTGGTCGGTTACTGTGTATTATATACATTTGGGGGATTTCCTGAATAGAAATGCTTCAGCTGTGGAGCGCGTGTGTAGTAAACCCAGTTGTGTACTGCCCGTAGCTGTGCGCGTGTGGAGTTAATCACATCGTGTAAGAACGTGTTGTGTGTTGTGCGCTGGCTGGGCAGCACGTATGCGGCTGGTCCAGCGAGGGCTTCCCTTATGCTGTGTAGCTCCAGTGCTGGCTGTGTAGGGAATAACTTGTACCAGGGCGTTACACACCTGGAAGACCCGGATGTGACCAGAGCACAACATCTGCATGACACCAGCTGTGTTGTGAGCATTGGCATATCCACAAATCCCAGGCAAATAACAACACGAGCAAGCTGCCCTTGGGAAACTGCCGGTGGAAGATGTTGGAGTGGGGCACCTGGACGCATGGGAGCCTCAGCCATGTGCCAAACAAAAGCGATGGTGTATTGCAATGTGAACGGATGTTAGAGGCTGTTAGAAAATGGGAGTAAAAGGGTTGCATATTTGGGTCTAAACCCAAGTAGAACAATGAATCTTGTATTAAAATAGACATATTTGGTAGCAAGCCTTAGGCAGCAAGATGGTAGAAAGTCCCTGGGAGCCTTAAGGAAAGCAGCGCAGTGCTTTGGTATTGTCCCTTGGCTAATCCTCATACCCGTCACCACTGCGTGGCGCAGACCAGCTCTGCACCACGTTACCTCCTCTGCTGTGGGAAGGACTGCTCTGGAGCTGCTCTAAAGGAGGGCAGAAAACAACAATCCACACGTTGGAGGCCAGGGCAGCAGCCTGGGATGGTTGAGGTCTGGGTTCCCCATGCTGCTCACGGCAAGCTTTCCTCTTCCACTCCTCACAAGCAAAGCCTGGTTTTACTTTCAGCCTTGGGGCCTCTCAGGCTGGAGTATAAATACAATTCCTTCTGACCACACGCTGGCTAGTGAAGTGTGAAGTGTACCCAGCTTTCTGACTTGCATGCTTTTCGTGCATCCCGACTTAGAGGCATGAATGAAAGCGGTTTGCTATGTTGGCACAAAAAATCTGTTTTCAATTTGTCCCAGCATGCATGGGAGCATCTGGTCCATGCTGAAGTGGGGAGGCCTGGAGACGTTGCAGAGCAGCTTTGATTCAAAGAGCTACAGATCTTCCAACTCTGAATGCCAACATAGCGACTTGCTTAGAAGATGCCACAAAGCGTTTTATGTGACAGCGCAGCTGCTGTGTCCCTCTCTAGATGCTGTCTCTGGCCCGAGTTGAAATATTTTATTGAAGTGGTGCAGATGATAGAAGGTTGTGAATTCGCCTGGGGTTTCTTTCCCTTACATCCCTCCGCCTTGGCTTTCCCTGATTCTATTAGAGAACCAGAACCTGCCAGTTGGGGAAATATGATGGCTGGCTGGGGAAGGGGTAGGACTTCAGAGTGACAACATCAGGATGTCACCTCTATCACTGCAGTGTGCGCTTGCCAATTAGTTGCATCCAAGTTAGAACAGGTTCTTTCACTTCTTGGACCAGCAAAAAGAACTCACACCCAACGTTTTGGCAGTCCAATCAACGATTTATTGTCCAGTTACAATGACGCTAATGCTTATAGTCAAATAATACGCAGTTCAGTGATGTAAACTCTCTAACCTTTACCCCTTCCAAAGCCCCTTTGAGTCCTGTCAATGATGGAAGTGCAGGTGGGGAGGGCTTACAGTCACATGGAGGAGTATATTCATGGTTTCTCTGGGTTATGGATCATCTGCTTGTGAAAAATACTCTAGGCCTTGCTCTGCCCTGGTTCATTGCTTCACATTATGTATGTATGTACTGTTTACGCAATGTTTTACATATGTTGCATACTTGTTCTTTGTTACCCCTAAAACTGATTTTACCCAGCTCCTGGTTACTCTGATGGGTTGGACACTGGTGAATTTCTTATAACCCTGGGCCTGCACTATTGTCCTGTGACTGTATATGTCTACACTGCTTTTTTTTTTTTTTTCTTTTTTTGTTCTTCTCTTCCAATTCTGGCATCACAGATGCCCTGTTCTACACAGACGCACTTGTTATTACAGAATCATAAAATGGCTGAGGTGGGTAGGCACCTCTGGAGATCATCTCACCCACCTCCCTGCAGGGCCACCTGAAGCTAATTGTATGAAGTCATGTCCAGAAGAATATCTCCAGCACAGAGGTGCTACAGCTTCTCTGTGTACTCCCCCCACCAGGTACCTGTACACACGGGTAAGATCCCCCTGAGCCTTCTCTTCTGCAGGCTGAACAGCCCCAGCTCTCTGTCTCTCCTCGCCTGACAGATGTTCCAGTCCCCTCATTATCTTCCTGGCTGTTTGCTGGACTTATTCCTCTATGTCCATATTTCTCTTGTATTGGGGAGCCCAGATGTAGACACAGCACTCCAGATGTGCTGAGGGGAAGGACCACCTTCCTCTGCCTGCTGGCAATACTCTTCCTAATGCAGCTGTGGAGGCTGTTGGTTGCCTTTGCCACAAGGGCACATTTTTGGCGTATTGTTCAACTTGCCACCAGGAGCCCCAGGCCCCTTTCTGCCAAGTTGCCTTCCAGCACATGCTGGTGCATGGGGCTGTTCCTCCCAGGTGCAAGACTGTACGTTTTCCTTTGTTGAACTTCATGAAGTTCCTGTCAGTCCATTCCTTCGGCCTGTTGAGGTCCCTCTGGACGGCAGCACAACCCTTCGGTATATCTGCCACTCCTCCCAGTTTTGTACCATCTGTGAACTTCCTGAGGATGTACTCTGCCCCATCATTCAGGTCACTAATGACGATGACACAAAACAGTATTGGCCCCAGTACCAACCCCTGGAGTACGTCACCAGTGACTTGCCTCCACTGGACTTTGTGCCACTGATCCCAACCCTTCAATCCACCTTGCTATCTATTTATCTGGCCCATACTTCCTCAATTTGTGAGAAAGTTGTCAGAGATGGTGTCAAAAGCCTTAGGTAAATTAAAGATAAACAACACTCACTGCCCTTCTCTTATTTACCAAGACACTCATAGAATCATAGAAGGCTGTAAGGTTGCTTAAGTGTGATTTCCCTTTCTTGAATCCATGGTGACTACTCCCATTCACCTTCTTGTCCTTAGTGTGTTTGGAAATGGTTTCTGGGAAGACTTGCTCTGTCACCTTCCCAGGGATTGAGGTGAGGCTGACTGGCCTGTAATTCCTGAGATTCTTGTCCTTCAAGACAAGAGTCTCATTCTTCCACTCCTTGGGAACTTACCCCGGTCACGATGACCTTTCAAAGATAATATTGAGTGTGGCAGATAATACGACATCTGGCAGCTCCCTCAGCATTTGGGTGTGTGACCATTGAGTCCCATGGACTTGAGCATGTCTAGTTTGTTCAAATGTTCTCTAACCTGGTTCTACTTCACTAAGAGGGTCTCCCTTGCTCCCGACATTCCCACTGGTCTCAGGGAGCTGGGATTGCTGGAAGCAGGGAACTTCAGAGAGGCACCCAGGTGTGCTGATGTCCCAGAAAAGTTATGAGAGCTTTCCCCAGGATGCCGTCCTCCCAGCATGTCCTTGTTTTCATGCATATATTGGGCTTGGCCTCCATCTGCGATGTATCAAGATCTCTCCTGTCCACGTTATACTGCAACCTTTGCTTTGCCAAGTGAAGTCCATCGGTTCCTTTACTTGATTGTCACCTGTACATGACTGTCACCCGTTGTCCGTAGTTTAAAACTCTTCTCCATGTGCTGAGCAGCCTTTGTCCACTTAGCAAAGATGTTTTTGCTCCCTTGGTCAAGTGGATCCCATCTCTTCATAGCAGTCCTTGATCCTTGAAGAGGATCCCACAGTCATAAAAGCTGGATCCCTATTGACAACAGCTGCGCAACCAGTTGTTGACTGCAGGCTGCATCTGTTCCCCCTCAAGTGCTTTCCCCTCACCAGCAGAAGACCACTCTGCCCCCATACTCATGGCCATTGCATCCAGAGTCTTGAAGTCACACCTGATATGCTTGGGTCTCCCCTGGCAGTATCATCAATGTCCACATGGGAAAGTAGCAGGGGAGGTAACAGTGCTAGGGCTGAACGAGCCTTGGCACCCTCTCCATAACATCCCACATCTACAAACCCATCAAGCAGCACATCTCCTTTGGCAGGTTGGTAGATGGGGACCTCCATCCCCTGCAGCAGGGAGTCTCTTACTACCAGCACCTACCACTTCCACATGGTGCTGCTGCAAGGCTCAGGTCCAGACTCAGGCAGTTCAGATGTTTCACTGGACAGAGCTCCCAGCCCCACATCTGCTGTGAGGGCACGGAACTGATTCTGTTATTGTCCTGTACAGGTGCAGGCAGAGCAGGAGATATCCTCCTGGTACTGCAAGTCACAAGCTTCCAGCCTTCATCATCGTGGGAGTCTCTGATTCCAAGCCACGGAGCACAGACTCTGCCTTCAGTACAGATGGGGGGTTCAGACTCTTGAAACTGCGGGGTCTCCAAGAAGATCCTCTTCTGCCCCAGGCTCAGCCAGAGAAGCCTCAAACACTCCCTGCAGCACAAGACTTCCAAAGCCATATTCTCCCACAGGGGAACTCAGCCTGGGCAGGGACTCTGATGTTACAGGGAGACCTGTTCCAGTGGCTGCAGGAGACCGTGCCACATGGCACGTCACCACCATTGCTGAGCATGGGGACCCTGTCCCGCTCCATGCACCCTGCTACGCAAACCCCTGCATCTGTTAGCTGCTCCCTGGGAGCTGTGCTCTAGGCCCAACAGTTACATAGGCTGCTCCCTAGTACCTGCTATTAGTTACAATAATACATACGCAGTTAAGTGTCACACCAGATAATTGCACAAAAACTAAAACAGTCATCTGGTCATTAGACAATTGTTGTAACAGCAAAATCAGCTACAGCACAGCTTCTGGCAGGCCAAGACAAGTCCAGACAAAGCCTGACAGGCCCCGAGTTACTCAAAAAACGCAGAGCTTGTGGCTTCTTACAAGCGGTGGCAGCACCACCACAAGGCTGAGGTACACTACGTGACAGTGACAGCTATTCCAGCTTCTTCTTTCTTTTCCAGTGCTTCTTCCAGTGTTTGATACGCACTTAGTTCCTCTGCAAGAAACTCCACCTCTTCTTTCCAAGATGGTCTTTTTACACACACCATGTCCTCGATTGTACAGCTCCTATTTCCAACCAAACTCAAGCACTCTGGCCCAGCCTCTCTGGAGAATCTGGAGCAGGTCCTATATTGAAAGACAGCAGTGGTCAGAAACATCTGCTCCTAATGACTGGTTCTGCCTAAGTGTGTGAAGAGGCCTCCTACCCTTAAAAGGAGCTTTTCTTTGAAGAACAGCCATAGGTTGCCTTGGCTGGGGAATGTTTGTTTTCACAAACCCTCTTAGCAGCTGCCTTCATACAACACAACCCTTGGATAACTGTCAGTTTGCACAAGGAGCTATTGCCTCCCTCGGCTTGTCAAAATAGATCACATGCTGTAGATCCTGGCCTGAGACAGAGCCTAGCCCAGCCCCTGAAAGTGTGAGAGCGCAACAGGTTCCCTCTGCAGCAGTTTCAGCAGCATTTATGCCTGCATCACGGTTGAAAAGCCACTGAGCTGCTCCGTCAGCCTCGCAGGCGTGTTGTGTGCATTGGCACTTGCCTGCCCAACTTTGATCTGGCCCTTTGTTTAGAAAAATGGGGGTTTGATGATTTGCTTGAGTTGCCTTAGTTGCACTCCCTTAGAACGGGGTCTTGGTTGTAACTCCGCAGCAGGGATCCTGCGCACGGTGGATGTTTGAAAGGGAAACCTGTTCTGTAACCAGTGCTGTGGGTAGCCGATGGGCAATCAGCCATGGCTCCAGTCTATTCTCCCCATTGTAGGGAGAGGGTGGAGGAATTACTATTGGCACCACCTCCCATAGCCATCTTTGAAGCCCTTCATAGCTCCTGGTGAAGTTGGCACGGCTGAGATTGTTGTTTCCCCAGGTGTGCTGGGTGGTGGCAGGCTCTGGTGTATCTTGGGAGCAACCACGAGCTCTGTCAGTGGGTGTTTTGCTTCTCCCCATGCCCCCGCAGTCCCCAGGGCAATAGCAGGAATTGGAAAGCAGCGACAGTGACATTACAAGAAGAAAGCTCTTTGCCAACCCTGCTCCTCTGGCTGAAAAGGCATAGCTTCTGCTGCCCAGAAGAGCGAGGAGTCCTTCACTTAGGTTTGTTTCCTTCTTCACTTTTGCTTTTTGTTGTCTTTGTTGCCCCACAGCATTGCTGTAGCCTTTCTAAAATGGGGAAAGAATGCAGGTATGGCTGCCTACCCTGTGGAGGAAGAATGGCAGCAGCATGGGACACTGGGGCTGGTGAAGCAGGGGCTCAGATGTAGGGGCATCCCTGGGCTGGTATAGAAGGGATCTCCAAGGGCTGGAAGGCAGGACTTGGGTGTTAAATTTTGTCTGGGAAATGAGGCCTGGTAAGCCAGGGCCCAGCCCTCTGCACTGCTGCCAGGGATAGTGGCTGCAGGGGAAGGGGTTGTGGGGCAGGAGCAGGGGCTGCAAACACAGCACTGGAAGCCAGGGCCCCATTTTCTGCTCGTAGCAACCCCGGCTCCCTAAGCTGAACGTCCTTCAGGCGTTTGCTTTTCATGTGCTTTCTTGAGATCGCAGTGAGAGCAGCAGTAGCAGCCAGGGAATGCCGTGTTCTTCCTGTGCAAATGTGTTCGGCTGTTCTGGCAGCAGGTCGGTAACTTCAAGTTTCTCTAAAGAAAATCCTTGGGGCAGGTATTTTGGATGTATCTTTTTTCAGTCCACCTACTGTAACCCATGCTCTTCCTCTCCTGGACTGTGGACCATGCACTATGTCTTGCCTGAAAAAGTATTACGGGGGATGTGGGGAAGGAAAAGGGTGCCCGTCCCTACACAGCTCATGCAGCCTGCTTGGTTCATGGAGCAGCACATCTTCTTTTCTGTTGTAAGAAGAAGATCTGAAAGGTTCCTCCGGGGGAAGGAGAGCTGACAACAGGTTGTAGGAGAGGCACTAGCTACCCACTGTGGCGCTAGATCAGTACTGTGCTGAAGTGACGATTTCATTCGCTTTGATCACAGCTGCAGTGGAGATTACATCGCCATTCAGCCAAAGATCGGGACTTGCTTTTTTAAGTTGTTATCCCAAACAGCTTCCAGTCTGTGGTCTACACTGAGTCATGCAAACCCGCAGGCGAGGCAAGTCTGTGTCCTTGCCACTGAAACGCACAGCACACACTGCCCAGCCCAGCTGGCGTTCTGCAACCTGCGAGACGAGATGAGTTAACTCACTTGTGCTCGCCTGGAGACACTAGGAGCCACCCTGCAGCTTTAACTGCCCGGTACAAGGTGGAAGACAGCGATTAAAGCAGCAGATGAGACTGGTATGGAAGTCCTGCGGGATTGTGCTCAGGCAGCAGGACTTCATCACTGCCTTTCTGGCAGTGGTCTGCAGATGGTGATGTTGGTGCAGGAGACAGGGGCCCCAGCGCAGCCAGCCGGGAGATGCCACTTCTCAAAATGAGTGGGGTGGGTGGAATGAATGCTGCGGTGGGGTGGGGTGGGGAAGGGAAGTGAAGCTGAATATAAATGTCCCCCCAGTGACTCAAAGCAGGTAACTATGGCACTCGTGTTCTCTTGTGTCTGTTTTGAAGGGGAATTCAGGGATCCGGTCTCTTTATCTTATCTGTGATGATAAGCTGTGCAATAAAACAAGTGCCTTGTTTTAAAGCTGGACTCTTCACTGGGTCATGCATTGCTCTGCCATGATGGAGGCTTCTAGGCCACTCTCCTGTACTTGCGATGCTTCCTGCCAGGCACCTATATAGCCTCACAGAGGCTTTTAATGTGTTTGTACTGCTGGGGTTGGGGGGGGTGGGAGTGGCAGGACAGTGAGTCTAATACATTTCCCTTCCTTGTTAGATTCGGCCAGTTTCTGATTATAGAAGCTCATAGCTCTTTCTCCCGCAATTCAGTTGGCTCCAAGGAATCAAGGGGAGAACAAGATTTATTATTCCAAAGCAAATCGTTGTCCAGCACTGGGATAGGATGGGGAGTTAAAATCAGGCAACTTATTTCCAGGATGATATTGTGGGGTTTTCAGTCCTTCATTTTCCATCAATAAGGTGTGAAGATTGGAGTGTGGCACTGAAATGAGCTCACAGTATAACGCCTTCCTGGTGAGCAGAGGTTTGGGAGCCATAAAACGGATATCTCAACCAGGCCTGTCAATTGAAAGGCAAGGCAGCCTAAGGCCCGAGGTGTGACCTGGGTCTAATGGCACCTGTACTGCCAGGGCGTGTAACCCATTCACTGTCTGGGTTAGAGCCACCACAAGTTAAAACCCTAACTTAGTATCTGTGCCCTTAACTGGGATGGTTGTTGGGTCTGGGGTTGGATTATTTGCTCACCACACGAACTGTTCAACCGCTATGTCTATCGCCCAGTGTGATTTAATGACAAGTTGCTGTAAATACAGGAAAACATCAATGTCAGATCAAGGATGATCTGACAAGGGTTTTCGGTAAGTTCCGCAGCCCATGAGAGAGAATTAGAGAACAGCGACGGACTAAAACTCATACCTCTGAGCAGGCTGTTACCCTTTCTTAGAGTGCAGGACATGCCTTCGCCTGAGGAAACACAACCAGCGCGCTGGCTACATTACACTTGCGACATAAGATCATAGAATCATAGAATGTGTCAGATTGGAAGGGACCTTTAAAGGTCATCTAGTCCAACCCCCCTGCAGTCAGCAGGGACATCTTTAACTAGATCAGGTTGTTCAGAGCCTCATCAAGCCTGGCCTTGAATGTCTCCAGGGATGGGGCCTCCACCACCTCTCTGGGCAACCTGTGCCAGTGTCTCACCACCCTCGTTGTAAAGAACTTCTTCCTAATGTCTAATCTAAACCTACCCTGCTCTAGTTTAAAACCATTGCCCCTCGTCCTATCGCTACATGCCCCTGCAAATAGTCCCTCTCCAGCTTTCCTGTAGGCCCCCTTCAGGCACTGGAAGGCTGCTATAAGGTCTCCCCGGAGCCTTCTCTTCTCCAGGCTGAACAACCCCAACTCTCTCAGCCTGTCTTCGCAGGAGAGGTGCTCCAGCCCTCTGATCGTCTTTGTGGCCCTCCTCTGGACCTGCTCCAACAGGTCCACGTCCCTCTTGTGCTGACGGCTCCAGAGCTGGACACAGTACTCCAGATGGGGTCTCACATTCTGTCTCAGATTCTGCCTGAGAATCCCGAATTAAAAAAAAAATAAATTAAAAAAATAAAATAAAACAGCGTAGACGGAGGTGCCCACCCCCCAGCCCTCCCCTCAGCGGCGGCGCTGACCGTTGGGCGACGCCGCGCGCGCGCGCCTCGGCCGTTGGAGCCTGAGAGAGCGGCGCCCCCTTCCACCCGCCCCGGGCAGGGCCGGCCCCGCCGGCCGACGCCCTCCCCCTCGCCGGCCCCGGAAAAACCCGCCCGGGGAATCTCTTTCGACGTTTTTTTTTCTGGTGGGGGGTGTGGAGGCTGTACTTCCCTCGGTAAACTGCGGCAGCGTCGGTAGCCATGAACCCCGA
Organism: Larus michahellis; assembly: GCF_964199755.1. Classification (NCBI taxonomy): domain Eukaryota; kingdom Metazoa; phylum Chordata; class Aves; order Charadriiformes; family Laridae; genus Larus; species Larus michahellis. Next base: position 55,426,954 of record NC_133896.1, on the reverse strand, counting down.
GATGCTCGGCCTAGGGTTGGGAGGCTCTGTTCTGTCAGGAGGCAGCCAGAAGCAGTGGCATGGAGAAGTCACTCAGGATCTCCGAGACCGATTAGTTTATAAATTGTGAGTAGCTAATACCAAAACAATCTCTGAGGTGTATGTGTGGGGTGGGAGGAAGCCCAGCTTCCAAAACCAGGGGGCCAGGGAGCGAGTTTTGTCAGGGTCTGTTAGAAGGGAAAGCAGAAGCCCAAAACATGGAGCCGCCTCTGCTGGTGTGGGGCTGGTGGATTGGAAGCCCAAGGCAATCAAGTGAGAATTTAGGGCCTTGGGACAACTGCCTAAGGGATCAGGAGCACAAGTAGTATTCTCCTCTGTCCTTCCAATTGCTCTCTGCATCTACCTGAAAGGAGATGGTGGCGAGGTGGGAGTTGGTCTCTCTTCCCAAGTAATAGGCAATAGGACAAGAGGAAATGGCCTCAAGTTGTGCCAGAGGAGGTTTAGATTGGATATTAGAAAAATTTTCTTCACTGAAAGGGTTGTCAAGCATTGGAATATGCTGCCCAGGGAAGTGGCTGAGTTGCCATTCCTGGAGGTACTTAAAAGACGTGTAGATGTAGTGCTGAGGGACAGGGTTTAGTGGTAACTTGGCAGTCCTAGGTTAACAGTTGGACTTTGTGGTCTTAAAGGTCTCTTCCAACCATAACAGTTCTATGACTCTGTGATTTTAAGTGTCCCACTCTGTTCTCAAGCCATATATGTGGGGGCAATGTCGCCTGATAGCAGTAGCAGTGCCTCAGTCTGGCAGAAGATTTTCCTGCTGCTTTGTGTTCAGATCACTGGGGTTAGTGCTGATGTCCCTGTACGGGGATATTCTAATCACTTGTGTGCTTCTCCCCCCCTCCTCAGAGTCCAAGCCATATTTCCTACTCCTGACCCTAGAGCACTGAGGGATCAACATTTCAGGAATCTGGTGGCATATGCTCGCAAGGTGGAAGGGGATATGTATGAGTCGGCAAACAGCAGGGTGAGATGCCATCCTCTGTTGTCCAGTCATGTGTCTCTGCCTTGATCCCATAGTGAGTGGGGAGGAAGAGGAGTGAAAGCACAGATGAGACTCCCAGGCTGAGGAAACATGTGTTTGAGGGCTGCTGGATGGGGTGTAGGGACCAGCCAGCTGCAGGCTTCTGCCTGGGTGTGCCAGAGTTGGGGTGGTGCCCGTCAGGTCGTGCTCTCCCTGAGACTTCTCGGGGTCCCCTGAAAGCAGCATGAAGCTCTTCACTGTGATTCTCCCAAAGAAGTGTTGAACGCAAGAAGGGATACGTCCAGTGTTGGCCTAATGGTTGCCAGCAGTGCCCCTTTTTGCCCTCCTATCTGCCCAGCAGCTCCTGCAAAGGGAGAGCCACCCCCACCCAAGCGGAAATGTGTGTGTGTGTAAGGCTGTTTTCCAAGCTTGGATCACTGTGACCAGTTGCCTTTACTTAAAGTGTGTGTCGTCTCCTTTCCCGACTTGTATTCCTCGCCAACAGGCAGAGTACTATCACTTGCTAGCGGAGAAGATCTATAAGATTCAGAAGGAGTTGGAGGAGAAACGAAGAACTAGGCTGCAGAAGCAAAACATGATCCCAAGTGCTCCAGGCATGCCACAGGCTCCCATGCATCAAGGGCCCAACATGGGACAGCCCCAGCCAGGGATGTCTGCAAGTAAGATCAGTTGGGTTACTGACTACCTGGTGCAGGGGAATCCTGTACTGCCATGGTCATCATGGTCAGGCTGGTGACCATTTCCCGCTTTTCATTTCACAGTTACCTTTGTAAAATTAGTCTGCCAAAAGTTAAGCAGAACACTTTTTGGTTGGTTTGTTTTTTTAATTCTGTTTGCATGTTGGTTTTCGGAGCTGTTCTACCTTACTTTTTCAAAGGACATTATTGTAAAAGTATGACCAAGGGTTACAAGTCTGTAAACATTTTTTCTTCCAAATGGCTGCCTTTCCCAGTGCTGATGACAGAAATGAAACCCTTGCAATGCTATTCGTTTTCTTAACTGTGTCAGCATAGGAGGTGAGAGGAAAAGCATTACTAAAGCCGTGTGCCACTTCCCACTGCACTTAAGAATTTCGAAGCTGGCCCTTTAACCAAAATGGCTGCCACGTGGTGCTGGAAGTGAAACTCAGCCCATGGACTGCCAGTATCCTCATTAGCTCTTTGAAATGACAGAGAGTAGAAAACTAAAAAGGAGGCTCTGGAGGAGCAGCGGATGAACTTATGAAGCCTAGGGGCCTGGAGCATGAGCTCCCCACCCCAGACCATGGGTGAGGGGACAGTCCCAGTAGAGAGGCACAAAGAGCCAGTGTGCAGTGCTGCTAAAGACAGTTGTGGGGATGAGGAACAGAGCTGTGCTGAAGTACAAAAAGTGTCTCCAGCTGCACAACTTTGAGCTGAGTGCCTGTATCCGGCTGTGAGAAAGCAGCCTGGCCTCTGTCCTGCAGGAATAATTCCTCCCATTGCACCCTGAACTCCTTCCGTGCTTTCACCTGACAGCAGCCCTTCTCTAAAATTTCTATTTCAGATGACATCAAAACAGAAACCAGGCACAGAGCAGCAGTAGGGAAGGAGATAGGAAAAATTAATCTAAGTTTTGGGGTTTTGTTTCTTGAGATTGTCAGTGCTGTTGTATTCCTAAAGAAAGGACCTGGCTTTGCCAAGATATTTTGATATTGTTTCATAACAAAGATTGTATTATTAAAGAGAATACAAGTATTCTGTAATCAATTTGAATTTTAATCAAATTAAAAGGAAATTATTTAAATACTATTATTTATTGAAAAGATTTATTTAGAACTGCAATGACAAATGAAAGAGCTGTGGGATGGGGACTGCCTTTCAACCTGTTCTGCGCCACGACAGGACTCATTTTTTTTTAAGCTCTTGAGAAGCCTTGAGCCAGCCTGTCTGTGACCTGAGGGAGCAGCGCTGCTTGTTCCGCTCTGGGAAGGAAGCAGGGGATGCACACCCGCAATAGCTCATAATGTGTTACATGAGAGGTTATTGCAGTAGAAAGATTTAATAAACTTTTAATTTTGTATCTGTGTCTTTTCTGGAAACAGCTTTGTTGCCTGTCATGCAGGGCGCTCTCTAGCAGTATTTGCAAGGGAATAACAGACTCCGTAATTTATTTTGATATCAACTGCATTGTTTGAATACCTTAAAAGCAATTTTCTGTTTCTTAACAGTGCTGGAGAATTGTCTGGAAAAGCTGAGGCTGGAGGATCCCTAATGCTATGGAAATCTGCTGTTCAAGTTGCACGCTGTAGACTTTGCAAGCTCCCCGCCCCTGTCCCTCTGTAATTAGACTGTGACCCCAGTCGCTACCCCAGATTCTCAGCGTGGTCCGCACCGATAGTGACACCCCTTTGCGTTTAGAGTGACATGCTCGCGCCTTTGGAAGAGCAGCCCGCGTGTGTGGGTGAGCCTTTGGAATGAACCTTGTCCACGCTGCCTTGCTTTTGCCTGCAAAAGGCCACACTTATGTGTGAGAGAGGAACTGTGCGCATGCTTCACACATCTGTTGTGCAGCTGCTCACTGCAAAGTCTGTACAGAGTAGGAACGTTCAGTACAGGCTTTTTTTTTTCTTTTTACAAGCACAGAATCATAGAATGGTTTGGGTTGGAGGGGACCTTAAAGATCATCTAGTTCCAACCCCCCTGCCATGGGCGGGGACACCTCCCACTGGACCAGGCTGCTCAAAGCCCCATCCAGCCTGGCCTTGAACACTTCAGGGATGGGGCATCCACAGCCTTTCTGAGCAGCCTGTGCCAGTGTCTCACCACCCTCACAGTAAAGAATTTCTCCTAATATGTAAATTTCCCCTTTTTCAGTTTAAAACCATTATCACTGTCCTATTGCTGCACTCCCTGACAAAGAGTCCCTCCCCATCTTCCCTGTAGACTCCATTTAAGTACTGGAAGGCCGCTCTTCTCCAGGCTGAACAACCCCAACTCTCTCAGCCTGCCTTCACAGGAGAGGTGCTCCAGCCCCCTGGTCATCTTTGTGGCCCTCCTCTGGACCTGCTCCAACTGGTCCAATTCCTTCTTACGTTGGAGCCCCCAGAGCTGGTCAGGGGGGTGTCTCACCAGAGTGGAGCAGAGGGGCAGAATCACCTCCCTTGACCTGCTGCCCACACTTCTATTGGTGCAGCCCAGGATGCGGTTGGCTTTCTGGGCTGCAGGAGCACATTGGTGGCTCATGTTGAGCTTCTCATCCACCAACACCCCCAAGTCCTTCTCCTCAGGGCTGCTCTCAATCCATTCTCCACCCAGCCTGTATTTGTGCTTGGAATTGCCCTGACACAGGTGCAGGACCTTGCACTTGGCCTCATTGAACTTCATGAGTTTTGCACGAGCCCACCTCTCAAGCCTGTCCAGGTCCCTCTGAATGGCATCCGTTCCTTCCAGCGTGTTGACTGGGACACATAGCTTGGTGTCATCGGCAACCTTGCTGAGGGTGCAATGTCAACACAATGAAGGTGATAACAAAATAAAAGGGGTAGAAATGAGAAATACTTCACTATGTCTGGGGAACATAGCTTTTGCGTAAAAGAGGATGGGTGCCAGAGACAGCCAGCTGTGGTGAGGGATGCTGCTGCCGGTATCACTGGGACCGCAACACTTTTCCATGGGGAAGAACAAAGAGCCAAAAGGGAGAGAAGGATTTCACAGAATAACAGAATTGTAGGGGTTGGAAGGGACCTTTGGAGATCGTCTAGTCCAACCCCCCTGCCAGAGCAGGGTCACCTAGAGCACAGAAGAACCCATGCTATAAATGCGTACAAATTTTTAAAACCAACTGCATAGCACTGTAAGCACTTTGAGGCCTCTTTTGTATAGGTAATACTTGCTTTGCCAAATAAAACATCTATTTATGCGTTAAATCTCGGCGACTGATGATTTGAGGACACGAGGAGCAGCACCATTGACGCAGGGGGGCTACTGACCCTGCAATGCTGGGACACGGCAGGGTAGGGTGGGAGACACCTGCCGCACTAACGGCGTTCCTCACGCCTCAAACCAAATCCTTATCCACTCGCCAACAGTTCTAGGAAGCTGTGTGCAGCCTCTTGTTATTTTTAGGACACACGACTCCAGCTGTGGGTCTCCGCGGGGTTCACATCCTTTTTGGGGACACTGGTGGCTGCTGGGTGTCAGGTGCGTCTGTGGGGCTGAAGTTTGGGGATCTGTTATTTACTGGGACTGAGAGCGCTAATCCAGAACTACGAGAACGGACGGCCCGGGCCGGGGGGACCGGAGCAGGACCGGAGCGGGGCGGGGCCGGGCCGGGGGGGTGGGAGCGGGGCCGGGCCGGGGCCGGCCTCTCCTCCGCCCCTGGGTGGGACCGGCGCCGGGCGCCATGGCCGCGCCTCACCGCCGCCGGGCCGGGAAAAAAACTACAGCTCCCGTCGTGCCCCGCGGGCAGCGCGGCGAGAACAAGCTCTTCTCTGATTGGCTTTCTTTTCACGGCTCCCGCCAATCGGAGGCGCCGCTGAGGGGGGACGCGCTCCCCGCGCGCGAGGCGGGCTAGCGGCGTTCTGGGAGCCATGGAGCAGGATCGGGGGGAGGTGAGCGGCGACGGGCTGCGCCGGGGGCTCCTCCGGGGACGGAACTGGGCCGGAGCGGGGCCGTCCGCTCCTACAGCTGCGGAGCCGCCCGCAGGGCGCTGGGGAAAGCCTTGGGGCAGCGGGCTGGGCCGGCGGGTGCCCTGAGGGAGGGCGCGAGGCCCGGACTGTGTTAGGGGAGTAATGGCTGCGGTGTGGTACGGGGTAAGGGCTGCCCGCGGCCTGGAGGGGGCGAGGACTGCTGGGCAGCCTCCTCCTTGCCGTCGTGTTGTTGTGGTTGCCGGCGTGGCTGTCCGCCCCGCCCCCGTGTTGCCGGATACCGGGCTGGTGCTGGGAGGGGGATGATGGGTCTGACCCGGGCGGGATGGGGCCTCTGCGTCCCCCCCGCCTCTCTGAGCCAGCTGCGGGTGGTGCTGCCCTTGCTTGTCAGCCCTGGGAACTTGTAACGTGTCCGCAAGTTTCATTCATGTTTGGTGGAAGAGTAACGATGCAAAGATGTTCACTTCCTGCGAGCTGAGGGAAGGTTCACCCCCAGAAAGGGGCGAGAAAGAGATTAATGTGCTTTTCTTGAGGAGTTCAGGCCTTTCAGTCATCAGGAATGCTGCCTGCGGATCTGCAGGAGAGGAGCTTTGTCTTCGGGGAGCAACCTGAGTTCTGTGTGTGTGAGGCAGGACCTTGTGTGAAAGGTAGGGAGGATGTGGGGAGACAGCAGTGAGTGAAGTCTGATCTTCCTGTTCATGTGTCTATAATACCCAGGAGCCAAGGATTGGAGGGAATTTAGCACTGGAAGGTGATAGACTTGCTGCTGATCTTTTGTTGTTGCTTGCTTGGATGCACAATTGTATCCTGGTGCCTCGTGTGGCTGTTCCAGTCCACCTTTCTTTCCATCACTCCCTGTGCTGATTTCTTGCTGCTCTTTCATGAGTTGCTAACACCTTTTCCCAGCCCTTATTTGGAGGCTGGTTCAAGGCTCTTCTAATCTGAGAAACAGTCACTGGATTTCCATGCTCTTTCTTTAGTCGCTGCCTCTCTGCTCTCTTGCTGTAACAGCAAGAGCTAGTGCTTCATAGCAAGAGCTACAAAAGCTAGTGAAGATGTTTAGTTGTGCAGACATCTGGCTGTAGGGGAAAAACTCTTAACAGATATTGTTCTGTCGTCCTGCCAGTGCAGCTTCTGAACTGAGGTCAGCTGTGGACTATGCAGTCTCCAAAGAACATCAGCCTTCTCCAGAGTCGAGTTTGTCCTGCTGACATCAGGCTGGACTGGTCTTGTGAGCTATGGTGGCCAGAGTGTGCAGCTTTGTGTGCCGCGCTCAAGTTTGCAGTGACTTTAATGTTGGTGGTGTCTGCACTACTGTGCAGTTGTTGGAAGAGACAGTGCCTGGATGGATGCAGTCTCCTCTGTCAGCATGTCAGTGTAGTTCCCTGGATTCCCTCTGTGTTTCTCAAACTTTTTTTCTATGTAGCTGCAGCTCCGTGGCTCTTTGCTCTTGGGAAGCAGAATGCAGCCTGTGAAATACTTGTGAAGGGACCTGTTGCGGGGATAATAGTTTTCCTGCTAGGGATTCAGACTCCTGCCTTTGGGGTTGTTACATGGATGCATTGCTCAACCTTAGACCCCTCCATGATCTAGGTGGGCCCCCCCCTCCCCCCGGCAACGAAGGCAGGTTTATTGTGGGGTGTGGTGTAAAATGTCTATTTTAAAGCAGACTGGCTTTTTTTCAGTTGGTGTCTACCTTCTGCCACAAGACTTCGTCTTTGGAACGGGTGGAGGAGGAAGGCGATGACGATGAGGAGGATGATGAATTGGACATCTTTGGGGGTTATGACAGCTTCCGGGGCTACAACAGCAGCATGGGCAGTGACAGCAGTTCCTGTCTGGATGAGTCTAGTGATGATGAGGTGGCAGACCGAGAGGCTGGAGAGCTTCCAACCTCTCCTGTGCATCAGCCATCCACAGGCCGACTCACAGAGGACAGCGGCTCTGAGCCAGGTACTGCCTTGCCTGCCTGTTCTGCCTAAAGCATGTGTATGATGGAAAGAATAAGGGCTGGGGGAAGCTGAAGGGTGCATGACTGCATCTTGAGTATGCTTTGGGAGCAGCACTGGATTGAGACTGCATTTTCTGGGTTATGGGGGGAGCTGCTATGTGTAATAAGGATTATCTGAGCTCGGTTCTGTCCTTGTAGTGTATCGACCCTGCCAGCTGTTCACATTTTATTGCCTTTCTTCTCTCAGCTGTGTGCGAGATGTGTGGGATTGTGGGCACCAGGGAGGCTTTCTTCTCTAAGACCAAACGTTTCTGCAGTGTCTCCTGTTCCAGAAGCTACTCCTCAAACTCCAAGAAGGCCAGCATCCTGGCCAGACTTCAGGTGAGTCAAAACCCTTCCTTCTTCCCTGGAGATGGAGCAGGATGTGCCTGTACGCAGGGGTGGGTAGTTGCTCTCTAGTTAAAGGTCAGGCTGACATTACCAGTGGCTTGTTCTTCCTGCCTGAAGTCCCCAAGGAACACATGCCAGCTGAAAGGTGGTGCTCCTTAGAAGCTGAGGAAGGACACATTGATATTTTAACTGCTGTTTCCTCTTGTTCCTGTGAGCATTAGTAAAAATTGTAGTAAACTGAAAAATGCCCCAAAGAAGAGATGGGTGCCCTGCTGTCCAGTTGCTGGGACTGACTTCCTCTCCTGTGCCACTAGTGTTCCTAATGTTCCTTCTTTTGCAGGGGAAGCCACCGACAAAGAAAGCTAAAGTTCTGCACAAGGCAGCCTGGTCGGCCAAGATTGGAGCCTTCCTCCATTCGCAGGGCACGGGGCAGCTGGCAGATGGGACACTGACAGGACAGGATGGTGAGTGTAGGTGGGGTGTGAGGAGGTGCAGCTGCTGGAGCCACAGAAATGGAGATACCTGGAGGGCTGTAAGCTCTGCAGTCCTCTTTCTCCCCTCTGGTACACTGCCGTGTACTGAAACAATGTGTGTGGATTGCTCTGACACAGGCTGGCAGGACATGGGGCACATCTCTCTCCCTCACCTTGCTGGTGCTAACGGAGTCCTGATGCGTTCCTGCCCATCCACTATTGCCTTATCTTTACTCCTGGTGTGACTTGGACAGAAGCACAAGCTCTCTAGTCACAGTCTCATGACGTACTGGCAAAGCTGACTTAAAGGTGCCCTGTTGCTCCCAGCCATTTGCTGCCCTACTGCCTGGGGGGAGTTATATTTAAGTCGAGTCATTAAGTGATCAACTTGATGAACAGCCAGACACTGCAGCTGAAGGAGTAGGAAGCTGCTGTGTTAGGGCAAAAGCGAAGCCCCAGGGGGTGGCAGCAAGGATTGATCCCTGAGCAGACTGCTGCTGGAGCAGAGCTGTAGCCTTGGATCAGGACTGACTGTGGGATTAATATCTCAGTGCTTCACTCTGATTTTCTCAGCACCCGCTGGGGGAGCAAGCGCTGCTGGTATGACCCTGCAGTGTTGCTGCTGAGAGGCAGAGCTGCTAAGTGGTTTAGCACTGACATGATGGAGTCTCCACTCTCACCCCTGGGCTGGATTTGACCCCTTTTTTTGCCCCTCCTGCCCCTCTTTCCCCAAAAGCAAGTGGCAGCAAGAATTGATTAATAATATATTGTGCCTCTTGTGGGGGCTGGTCCCCGTGCACTCATGGGATTTAGTTCCCCACCAGGGAAAATGCAGTGGAATGCCGAGTCCTTGTGAGCAGGCCACAATGTGGCTGCAAAATGTAACTGAGCCCTCTGTGCCTTTTCTGTAATCTCACCTGATTTTCTGCTCTCCTGTGTGCTTATAGCACTTGTCCTGGGCTTTGACTGGGGAAAATACCTGCAGGAACATGGCTTCAAGGCAGCTCCTGTCAGCTGCTTCAAACACGTGAGTTCTTCTTTGCTGTGCCTCGCAGTGCGCATGGGACATGCCGTACGCGTGGGGCTCCCCTGTACTCCAGTGACTAGGTGGTGGGAAGAGACCAGGGGAGCTGGTTATTAAGCCCCAGTTGATGCAAGGAAATAAGATGAGACTTCTCACAGCTAAGAATGGGAGTCTCACAGAGGGACCAGGAGTTCTGAGGGAGGAAGCAGAGGGGGAGTTGGTAGAGGCACTGCCAGTAGCGATGGCCCAGTGCTGGCTGGGGACAGAATTAATTCTGACAGGGAGGAATAGTGGAAAGTGCCTTTGCAGTTTGTGTGGGTGAGCTCAGCCCGGGGGGATGTGCAGGGAGGAACTCAGTTCAAGTGGGCCTGTCAGTAGCTGCCCCTCTAGCGTGTCTGGTTCATATCATACTGATTTGCAATCCTTGTGGGCCAAGTAGTCAAGGCAGATACAAGAAAGAATGGCAGTTCTTAGGTATTATAGCAGCCCCAGCCTCTCTGTGTATTAAGACTCGTTATGTTCTTTTTGAGTTGTGATCTGTGATAATACTAACAAAATTTTATTTTTCTTGAGGATCGGTCAGGAAGACACAGTAGTTTGATGGTTAGGGATTTTGATACCATAGAGGAATGGCAGCAGCTACTTTGGGATGATAGGGCAGCTGGCAGTGAAATAGTTAAGTGTTGCTATAGAATGTTCTGCCTTTTGGGATCCTCTGTGAACATTCCAGTGAGGTGCTGGGACAGTTCAGTTGCATTTCAAGCTGTTGGCAGATAGAGGAAGGGTAAGACTTGCAAACTTGGGCCTAAGGTGAAAGTGTAGCTGCCTAAAAACATGGCTCTGAAAGCTAGAATGAGGGCCTGAGCCCTGCTCTAACTGTCAATGTCCATCTCCCAACGTGGCGTCCTCAATTCTTCAGGTGCCGCTCTTCGATCAGTGGGATGATGTGGTGAAAGGTATGAAAGTGGAAGTACTGAACAGTGATGCTGTGCTCCCCAGCCGCGTGTACTGGATTGCGTCTGTCATCCAGACTGTAGGTACGTCTCCAATGTAACTCCTGACAGCTGGGGACGGCTAACCTCTGAGGGAAGCTCTGGAGAGCCGAGTGTAGCTGGTCATGCAAAGCACCAGCTCTTAGGAGCTCCTCTGCAATTGCTGAGAGATTTTGGAACAGGAAATACGCCAGTGTGGGGGCGGGAGGAAACCAGCATCTGGTTCCTGTTCTGGTTGCTGGGCTCTTTGCAAGGGCGGTTCTGCTTCCGGAATGGCTAGAGAAGCTCTGATAACCTATGCAGAGCAATGAAGGCCATAGGGAATGCTGTAGGAAATAAGCATGTGGTGCCCAATGGGGAGAGGAGAAATTCTTGGCCTCTAATGTATTTCTCTGGTTGTCTGCTCTGTCCTGGCAGGGTACAGGGCCCTTCTGCGATATGAGGGCTTTGAGAGTGACGCCAGCCATGACTTCTGGTGCAATTTGGGCACAGTGGATATTCACCCCATTGGCTGGTGTGCCATCAACAGCAAAATCCTGGTACCACCACAAAGTGAGTGTGGGACGAGAGGGGTCAGCATGTGCCTGGGCATTGAGGAGCCTTGGTTTATGCGTAGTGCAGTGGGAAAGGTGCTCCCGCTGTACGTGGGACCACAGCTCCATTTGTGCTCTGAGTTACAAGGAACAGTTAGTTCTTTGGGAAGCTGGAGACTGCTTGGACTGCTCTCTCTGCATCTCCCTGTCGTTGATCTGGGGATGCTGGATGCAGAGCTGGTGTCAGACCTATGGACAGAGGCTAATGCAGGTGGCCATTCCTCATTCTGACCCACACGGTGGCTATGCTTAACTTTTGGGGGAGCTTTTTTGTCCTGCGTCCTGCACAGTGTCTCTGGGGAGTGCACTGGATCCAGCCCTTGCTCAGCTAGCAGTTCAGAGAAGGATGCCAGAATTATCCAGTTTAGCAGAATTCTGGCAAGCTGAGAATTACTTGGTACGGCCCACGTGTTTTTGCTCTAATATCACTTCCACATTTAGATCAGTGGAGTTGGGTATCTCTTTGGCGCAGTCTGTTCTGTAATGGTGATCCATTGCAGCCATTTGTGAGGGTGAGCTTGTAGAACAGAGTCTGCCTGAGAGCAGGTACAGGATCTGAACGTCAAGAAGGCCTTTTAATGCAGATGGACTCTCGGAGAGGAAGAAAAATGTAGTGTGGTGCTGTAATTCTTTCAGTCATAAAGATGTGCTTTATTCCTGTGCGTATGTAGCTATCCATGCCAAGTACACTGACTGGAGAAGTTACCTCATGAAAAAACTGGTGGGAGCCAGGACCATCCCAGTGGATTTCCACATCAAGGTAAATGTGGGAGGCTGTCATTTTACGTGTGGAAATGAAGCTGAAGCCAAGAGACCTGTGTGCAACACGTCTCTTCTGGTTCTGATCTGTGCAACTCCTCTGTTTGTCCCCTTGAAACCCAGGCAGGGCAGGGGCAGCGAGACACCTGTCATGATCCTGTAGGTAATGGCACAGCCATTTCTACTTTGGGTCATAGATGAGCTTTAAAAGCTGTTGTCATGTCAACCTGTGCTGGAAAATACTGGGTGTGAGTTTGCGTTTTGCTGATGGGAGAGGCCAGTGCAGCTCCAGACTGGCCTTTCCCTGCCCTGTTTCAGTGCTGGAGAATGGCTCTGAGAGTCAAAACCCTTTGTCTTCAGTGTTGGTAGCAAGGCAGCCTGTGGGGAGCGAGAGGGGTGCAGGCTCCCTCAAAGTACATGGAAGCAGCTGTGCCATGGCCTTGTCAGCTTTATAGCTCTTGTGGTTGTTTTGTGTAGCCTGCACTGAGGTTAGAACTTGTTGGGGAGAAGAGACTCTTGTTGCTGACAACTTTGTAAACCACAGATAAGGAAGATGGTCCCAGAGACAGCAAGGCAGGTGATGGGTTTTCCTATGTGTGAGGTAACTGGTGATGCTGAGCTGGAGACCTTGGCGTAATTTGTGTTTTCCTTGTTGCTTCTCAGAAAGTTGAGAGGATGTTTGTAGCTGCTTGTTCCATGGCTTGTAGCTGAGAGCTCACACTGTGGAAGGGAAGTAGTAGAGGGAGACAGATGTTGTCTGTATCTTTCTGCTCCCAGCATCCCAACTTCCATCTAATGAACAGGAGGTGGAAGGGGAGGACCTTCCCTTCAAAGTTCTGGATTCAAGTGTAGGCTGTTTTGGGTATCTGAATCTGTTCTGAGCTGTGTCTCTTAGTTGCTGCACAGCATTTGGGATCCCCAGTGCCAAAATGTCAGGTGTTCTTTAAACGTCTTCAGGTGTTTGTGCATGTGTAGGGCTAGGCTGTATCAGCAAACTGAAGGTCTCAAAAAAAAAAAAAAAAATCAGTTAGAAGGCAGCAACTCTTTTTGTGTGCCTGTGCCTTTGGGTCAGTCTGCAGAGTAACTTTGGCATTGGAGGTAGAATTGGCAGATCATCATGTTGCTCTACCTCTAATCACAATTTGGAGTAAATCGGAGTAAAAAAGGTGAAAATAAGGGCCTGACCTCTTTTAAAGTTAGCTGAAAATTCTGTTGCCCTTTGGGAAGCTACAGCTCTTACTGCTTCCAGCCTTGAAACCCTTATGGTCTCATGACTGAAAAAAGCATGCAATTCCTTACTCAGCTCCTGCAGAACAGAAGCGACATCTGTTTCTCATGCTTCGGACATTCATGCAAGGTGCTGGCTGGGCACAGCTGCTGGGACAGGATGGGGGTAGTTGTTATGGGGCCACAGGGCAGGGGAGACTTAGAGTACGGGTGCCCAGCTGTGCTGTCATGTTGGGGGGTGGCAGCTCCCCATCCCCTTGATGAACCCACTCCCATACATCCCTTCCCAGAAGTGTCTCCCAGTCAGCTTTGGGCAGCGCAGGGGGTTGGCTAGGATGTCTGTGGGGAAAGCTGTTCTCTGAAGTGTGTGGGGAAGGAAAACACCAAGTGCAATTGATCCCATCTCCTCTCTTGCTTGTTGCCAGATGGCGGAGAGCATGAAGTACCCGTTCCGGCAGGGCATGCGGGTGGAGGTGGTGGATAAGAACCATGTGTCCCGGACACGCATGGCAGTGGTGGACACAGTGATTGGGGGCAGACTGAGACTCCTCTATGAGGACGGCGACAGTGATGATGACTTCTGGTGCCACATGTGGAGTCCCCTCATCCATCCTGTGGGCTGGTCACGGAGAGTGGGCCACAGCATGAAGAAAACAGGTAGGGATTAGGCCACCACAAGCATCTTCTGATTTCCTGTGGACTGCCTGGACCCTGCTGTTGACACCAGTCTTGACATGCTGGGAGCTGAGGACCTGATAGATAAGGTCTATGCAGTCAAGTGTCTGCTGCTTTTCCCCCTGCATAAATAAAAGCCCAGCAATCTGCTGCCACAGGTCAGGACAGAGGGAATGTAGGGTTTCATACCTGAAGCAGGTAGTCCGTCCCCACAGTGTGAGAATGCAGAGTCTGCAACATCACAGATGTTTATGGTCTTTTTGAGAAATTTCATGCTGGCTTCTGTAAGACTGGATGCCATCAGTTTGGGGTTTTTTTCTGGACTTTACAGAGAGGAAGTCTTGGTCAGCTTAGACTGGCAGAAAAAACAAGACTTGAGCCCTGCTGATCCTTATCGTTGTGTTTCCCTTTCTTGCTGCCTCTCCCTGGTGATTAAAGCTGCATGTAGAGGTGTCATCACTAGCGCTCAGGAAGATTGTCCATCTGCTTTTGAGCAGGCCCTACATCACAGCCCATGTTATGGGAAGGTGTGGAGGGACTGACCTGTTGGGTTTTTTTCATTATTCTTCTCATGGTCTCTGATCTAGCTCTTTCACAGCTGCTGAGCTTTCACCAGATAATTAATAGCCAGTATATTTTCTTACTGCAGTTGCTGCAGGTTTCTTACCTATTTCTTTCATTCCTCACAGAAGAAAAACGCAGTGACATGGCAAACCATCCCACCTTCCGGAAGATTTACTGTGATGCTGTCCCCTATCTGTTTAAGAAGGTAGGACAAGTTTGCCTTTCTGTGCTGGCCACAGCAAAGGAAGCAATGATAACGCTTCCTTCCTTGGGTATATATACTGCTCTGTGGGTTGTTGAGGATGGCTCATTTGTCTCCCGTACAGCTATAGGGCAGTGAGGTATTTGGGATGTCAAGGCTGTGGTTGGGCAGGGGCAGGTCAAAATAGAAAGATGGGAGAATTAAAAGACAAAGACAGATTGAGGGATTCCATTGAAGTGTGAGCAGTTGCTTGAAACTTTGAGTTGGAGAGGGAAGACGATTGCATGGGAGAGACCAGTTCAGACAAGAGGCTGGATCATACTGGTAAGGTCTGAGATGGGAAGGAGGCTGGCTTTGCTGTGGAGCAGTGGCTGAGTGCTGAGCCTGGCCCTCTGAGTGACCGGGGCCTTGGCAGGAGATTGCTGACACAAACACAGAGTTCCTCTGGCTGCCTCTTTGTATTTCTTGTAATTTTTCTTCTTTCCCCTCCCAACTTGGGTTGAGCCAAGTAAAGAAGCTCTAATCCTGTTTGCACTTGTGTGGTTGGTGTTAGGATGGGACTGTCCCATACTTCTGACAGCACATGACGTACCAGAGTCTCCCTTAGGTTCGAGCTGTCTATGCTGAAGGAGGATGGTTCGAGGAAGGCATGAAACTGGAGGCTATTGACCCCCTGAATCTGGGCAACATTTGTGTGGCCACTGTTTGCAAGGTAAGTTCAGTGGGCGGAAGCGGGTCTACTGTGTTAACCTGAGATAACCCAGCCTCTCCTCAGGTCTTTGTAAATGAGTAAGAACGGGTAGGGTTTTGCATGAGGGGGAGGAGTGGGCTGTTAATAGTGGTAGGCAGCTGGTATATGGAAGGAACTGGGGCATTACCTCAGAGGTCTGAGAAGCTAATGAGACCAGCAGTTGTCCACGTGTGCCTAAGTGGACAGCATGAAGATGAGCATGCTTGGTCTGCAAGCTAACTGTCCAGTGTGTGTTATCAGCTGCCACCCTTCCTTCACCCTTGGGCATCCAGTAGGGAAGATTTGCTCTCTAGTTCTTGGAGTGCATAAAGAGGAGGTCTCTGTAGTGCTGCCTTGAGGAGAGAAAGGATGGGGGAAGCATTGTGGGGTCACCTCTATGTGGGGAATGGTGCATTCACTGGTGTAGGAAGCTGAGGATAGACATGTCTCCTGCAGTCTCTCTTGATGAGGCAGTGAGCTCTACTCCTGAGCTAGTGTTGGGAAGTAAATTGCTTGGCCAGGTTTCCTCAGTGAGGGGTGTTGCATGTCGTAAAGCACAGCATGAACTTGGGCTTTTCTTGCTCCATGAAGAAGCTGTTAGCACCTGTATAACCCAAACAGAGGACTTTGGCACTTGGGGTTTGGCAGGAGGATGCTAGGAAAGCTCTTTGTGTCTGTAAAATGTTCCCTTCAGCCATTGCTTGGACACGTGAAGAGGCTGGGGCAGATGTGCCCATCACATTTGGTAGGCATCAGTTACCATTGAGTGATGGGATAGGACAAGTCTTGTTGCTGTAGAAAGTGGCAAGTCTGAAGGTGGGGCCCTTCCCTTCTGCCCAGTGACAAATTCATGACCTGGTTGGTCTAGAGGGTCTCTGGGCTGCCAATAAAGTTTCTGAGGAGAACAAAGCTCCTGACTGTTTATGGCTGAGTCCTTTTCACAAAGCTATTAGCGTTCGTCCCAGTTCTGCAGAAATTGCTGCTTTGGGGATTAACTTCTGTTGAGTAACATAACAGGAGAAGCTACGGCATGCCCTAGAGCATGTAACATTGCATTTTACTATCTAGTGGCAATTGTGATCCATCTGCGGGGATGTATCCTTTGAGAGGAGAGGCTTTAGAGCAAGTGAAGTTCTACACTCATGCCCTTCATTCCCATCTCAGGTCCTCTTGGATGGGTATCTCATGATCAGCATTGATGGAGCCACATCTGCTGATGGCTCTGATTGGTTCTGCTATCATGCCTCCTCGCATGCCATCTTCCCCGTCAACTTCTGTCAGAAGAACAGCATCGATTTGACCCCTCCAAAAGGTGAGATTTGGACTCTGCCCTGTGGTACAAACGTGCATGCAGAATGTGCTGGGCTGCCCTTTTCTGAGGGGTGTCAGGTTCAGGTGAATCAAAAGCAAAAGGTCCTGATCTGCATGTTTTTCAGGGAGATAGGGCTGGTTGAGAGAGCCAGTCCATTTGAGCTCTGACCATATTCCAAGTCTTGGTATTTTATGGTAGGAAGTAACATCTCCAGAGGGTATTAATGGCATGGTTGTTAGCTCCTGGCAGATCAATGGGAGAGGTGTACGATCCCTAAACTGAACAGAATCAAAGGTTTAAAGGACAAGGAGGGCGGGAATGGAAAAGTAGAGCCATTGCTGCATGAGTCAGTACTTAAAAGTGGTAGGAGTCATCTCTTCTTCTTGTATGAATAAATCTGAGACCAATATTTCTGCAAAAGCCTGAGAGGCAATCACCCTAGGAGTGTTTTTACTGCCTCATCTGGACATACCCAAATAGGCCTGCTCTGAATTTCTGTGTTGCAGCACTTTTGTGCAGTGCTGTTCTGTCTTCCTTTGATGTGGGAGAAAGATTTGTCTTAGTGGTGTGTTTTGAACATACTTATTCCTGCCAGCTGCTTCTCCTCACCTTTCTCTGTGGTCTGAATATGTGACTGACACAGGTGTCCAGAGCTGCAGCTTGCACTTTTCTATATTTGCCCACTGGAGGCGAGTGCTGGACTGCCATGGAATCTGTGCACTTGATTTATGTCCAAGATCAGGCTGTATATGCTGGTTAATGAAGCCACTTTGCAACCAATTGGTATGCCTGCTTCCTGTCTGTTCTGCCTTTTCTCCCAGCTAGTCTGCCCAGTGACTGCCTTTTTCCCTGCTGACCATTTCTTCCTGCTGCAGGGCAAGATGCGCAGACCTTCAACTGGGAAAGTTACCTGGAAAAGACTAAATCAAGACCCGCTCCAGCACGGCTCTTCAACACGGTGAGTGCTGCCACGAAGACATGTGTAGGGATGCTTGCAGTCAGCAAGAAGGAGCACAAGAGCTCTGGCTGTCACAGACTGGTTAGGTGGGATGGACCTCTGGAGGTCATCCTGCCCAAGCAGGGTCACCTAGAGCCGGTTGCCCAGAGCCATGTCCAGACGGCTTTTGAATATCTCCATGGAGACTCTACAACCTCTCTGGGCAACCTGTGACAGTGTTCAATCACCCTTGCAGTAAAAAGTGTTTCCTGATGTTCACAAGGAACCTCCTGTGTTTCAGTTTGTGCTTGTTGCCTCTGGTCCTGTCCCTGGGCACCACTGAGAAGAGCCTGGCTCCATCTTTGTACTCTCCCTTCAGATACTCACATACGTTAATAAGATCCCCCTGAGCCTTCTCTTCTCCAGGCTGAACAGTCCCAGCTCTCTCAGCCTCTTCTCATATAAAAGATGCTCCAGTCTCCTCATCATCTTCATGGCCCTTTGCTGGACTCTCTCTAGTATGTCCATGCCTCTCTTGTACTGGGGAGCCCAGACCTAGACACAGCCCTCCAGGTGTAGCCTCACCAGTGCTGAGTAGAAGGGAAGGATCACTTCCCATGATCTGCTGGGAACATTCCTCCTAATGCAGCCCAGGATACCATTAGCCTTCTTTGTCCCAAGGGCACATTGCTGGCTCATGTTCAACTTGGTGTCCACCAGGACCTCCAGGTCCTTTTCTGCCAAGCTGCTTTCCAGCCATTCAGCCCCCAGCATGTGCTGGTACCTGGGGTTGTTCCTCCCTGGGTGCAGGACTGTACATTTCCCTTTTTTGAACAGCATGAGGTTCCTGTCAGACCATTTCTTCAGCTTGTCAAGGTCCCTCTGGATGGCAGCACAACCCTTTAGTGTATCAGTCTCTCCTCCCAGTTTTGTATCCAGCAAACTTGCTGAGTTTGACATGACACTAGGACCTCTACCTGCCAGGGGAGGTTTAGATTGGATATTAGGTAAAATTTCTTCACCAAAAGAAGAATGTTATCAAACATTGGAACAGGCTCCCCAGGGAAGTGGTGGAATCACCATCCTTGAAGGTATTTAGAAGAAGGGTAGACGTGGTGTTTAGGGATGTGGTTTAGTGGTGGGTTTTGGCAGTGTTAGGTTGATGACTGGACTCAATGATCTTAAAGGTCCCTTCCAACCTAGACAATTCTATTATTCTGTGACACTCTGTCATGTCATCCAGATAATTAATGAAGATGTTGAACAGGATTGGACCAGTATTGACCCCTTGGGGTACAATGCTAATTACTGGCCTCCAACTAGACTTCATGCCCACTGGTCACCACCCTCTGAGCCCAGCCACTCGGCCAGTTTTCAGTCCACCTCACTGTCTCCTCACCCAGCCCATAGTTCCATCAGCTTCTCTATGAGGATTTATGGGAGACAGTGTTAAAAGCCTTCCTGAAGTCAGGGGAGACAATATACATTGTCTCTACTGGGCTGCTCTTTGCTGCTGGTCAGCACCTCTAAGGACAGCCCAAGGCACGGAAGGGTGCGCTCTCCAAGAAAAGCCCTGTTTGGCTGGTCGGGACTACAGTGTCATGTCTTTGTGGATGTAATGGTATCTTGGTCCCTCTGAGAGTGACCTGTGATTCTGTACTGTTTCCAAGAGCTCCAGGCTCCTGGTGGATTCTGCACTGCCTGTTGCCTGGGGACATGTGGCTGGCACTTGGGTGGAGGGGATCTGCTTGGCATCAGCAAAACTGCTGCAGCACCTGGGCCTGTGCTGATATTTCTGATTTCCCAGGGCCCTCTCAGGTTAATAGGTTTGATTGGGTGTCCCTTAACTGCTGCCTGATGCTCCCCTTAAGTCAGGATCTTATTTCTAAAGGCTGGGCTGAGATTCAATAAGGACACAGCTGGCCTTAGATCTATTCACATGTGTCCCCTTCTGTTACGCGACTGTTTGGTTCTGTTACGTGACTGTAGGCTTGTTCTTTCGCCGCTTGCTTTAAGCTGTAGCTGTTCTAGGCTGCTGGTAGCTGAGTATGGGTTTGGACTGAGTGCAATGGCCTTGGGTTTTCTTTTTTTTTTTTTTTTCTTTTCATTTTTTCTGCACCCAGGACTGCCCAAACCATGGCTTCAAGGCAGGCATGAAGGTGGAAGCAGTGGACCTGATGGAGCCCCGGCTCATATGTGTGGCCACTGTGAAGCGTGTAGTCCAGCGTCTCCTTAGCATCCATTTTGATGGCTGGGACAATGAGTACGACCAGTGGGTGGACTGCGAGTCTCCAGACATTTATCCTGTGGGGTGGTGCGAGCTGACAGGCTACCAGCTTCAACCACCAGTTGTTCCAGGTGAGTGAAAATTTGGCTGTGGTCTCTAATGCTAGAGGCAAAGGTTTCCTTCCTCCTGCTCTGTGAGTGGCTCCTCCTTTGTGGGCCTTGTAGGGAGGAGAAAATTGCCTCCTTGATTTGCACTGGCTACCACCATAAGTCTTCCTCTGCTGCCACACACTCTAGCAGCTGGCAGAGGGAGGAGTCTGTGGTGGGGAGAAAGCAGCCTGAGATTTGAGGTTGGCTCTGTTTTTCCTCTGTTCCCCCACCTGCACACCAACAGAGAATTGCTCCTGATGAAATTGGGTAGAGTTCCAGATGGTCCTATCCCCGCACAGCTCCCTTTTACTAAGTGTGCCTACAACCTCAGCCAGGTAGCAGGGGGAGCTTGGCCCCTCGCTCCCTTTTCTCATCAATTCTCTGACTCTGTCTGTAAAAGGTAAGAGCATCCCTCTCAAGAGTTTATTCCTTCCCTTGTCACAGGGAGGCCACTGCCTCACCTTTGCAGACGTTTTCCTTCTTGTCCCAAGCTACATTTCTTGTTTCTTTACTGCCCCTGCCAAATCTCTACTGGGCCTCTCTCCCCTGTGCTGCCCCAGCCTGCCACCCTGGGCCCTCGCCTGGAAGCACAGACAGCAACTGCCCTAGAGCCTTGCTTTCCCCTCAGCTGGTTGTCTCGGGAAGAGGGCGTTGGCTCGGGGGGACGGGTGTATCTTGTTTCTCGCTTATGTCACTTCATCCCAGTTACCTACTGGTTATGGGACTTGGCTTTCGTTTCCCTCTCGTCTCCATGACAGAGCCCACAGCTCCAGTGAAGGCCAAGGAGGTGCCCAAGAAGAAGAAGAAACCCTATGGAAAGAAGAGTGAGTGATGTTTGATTAGTGCCCTCCCGCTCGCTCGCAGGCTGGGCCCAGTTAGAGGAACCTTGTCCATCATGTCCCGTCAGAGCAGGAGAGAGAGGCCTTGTCTTGCTGTGGATGCCCTCAGTCAGCTGTGGGTTTGACAACACAGCCTCATCCTTCTTAGCTGCCCCCCTTGCCTAAGAGAGCAGAGAGCTGTGTGTGTGGGAAGGATCTGTTTTGCAGTCTGTTTTCTGTTGGCCGAGGTATAGATGGCGCTTGCTTCCAGGCGTGAGGTTGTGCTGCTTTCCCCACCGTGTCCGTGGTCGGAGGGAGACTGTTGGCTGCAGCTGCAGGGTAGCTGGAGAGCAACCCTGCCTGCTTTGTGCTGAGGGAAAGAAGGCCTTGAGAGGGCTGAAGAGGCCAGTAGTGGGGCTGGACCGTGTCATTGTTTCATCTTGTCGTTGTTCTCGTCATTGTTGCAGTAGCTGTGGCAAATCGTGTGTAGACAGGCAAGAAATTCCTTCCTGGGGGGTGGAGAGGAAAGGACATCTAAAGAATATAAAGACGTTCAACCTAAATAAAAACGTCAGCTAAAACCGAAAACGTTAATGCTACAGTGTCCGTGCCTTGGAGCCAACATGCCCATTGCCTAGGACTAGACCCAGACAGGTAAGCAAAGCTGACTCTAGACTGATTCCAACAGGATCCGCTCCTCGGAAGTTAAGCACAAGCTGAAGTGCCTTGCCTTTAATGAAGGAGAACGCGGAGGAGCGTATTTTGAGATGGTGACTATAGAGATTTTTCTCCAGTAGGCCATTTCTATCGAGTAACCAGTTGGCAGCTAATGACCATGTAGCTTGCTGGTCAGTTGTGCTGGTCCCTGGCCTGTGGTTTCTCAGTGGAGCAGGGTTGCTGATTTTTCCAGGGGAAAAGAAACACGCTTTTCCCCATGCTCTGTTATCTCTTTGTTAAGGAAAAAAGTTACCTGCCAAAACCCGCAACGTCAAGCAGACTGCCAAGAAGCCTTCCACCTCGAAGACGAAACGAGAAGCAAAAGCTGCCAGCAAGGCTTTGCCAGAGCCAGCACCTGATGAGAGTAAGGGAGTGATTACTCTACCCGGCAGCCACATGCAACTCCCTCGCGTACACCCTTCATTCCACCGGCCCTCCAGAGGCCTGTGCTGCCTCTTGGCTGCTAAGTCATGGGTGCCCCCAGGCAGGGAAGGGCAATATGTGACAAATATCCTTCCCCACTCCTCCAGAGACAGAGAGAGTGGAAGAAAGCCTCAGTCAGCTTTCCCTGGAAAGTTCTGCCTCCTGAGGAGGTTTGGTGACACCAGCGTAGCTGGGTTTGTTGATGCTGCTGATGGACCTGGCTGCCCTACTGGGCAATCTGGTTGTGCGAGGTCAGTTAGAGAGGAGAGTCAAGATGGACACGTCAGAAGTGTGTTGTCACATCCCAGTCCCCACAAGGGCTGTCGCAGCATGTGAACACAGCCCATCGTGCTGAGCACCAAGAGATGTGGTGACCAGAAGAGCAGCAGGGTCACCTGCCAACACTTGTGGGTGTTGGGGGAAAAAGAGTGGGTGAAGTGGTTTCATGGGGATGGAGCCTCATGAAGGTCCTCATTGCTCATAGATTTTCATTTCCCATTTGTGGATCCGGGCAGGTAGAGAATGGATCACACACTGGCTTTTCTTCCCTCAGCCCGAGGAGAAGTTGTTCTTGGGAGCAGGCAGCTGAATGCTGCCAGGGTTTAGTCCCATCCTGATCGCTGCTGTGATCATGGATAGATTTGTGCCAGCAAGACAGGGCTGCCAGTGGTAAGGGACCCTCAAGAGGTAGGCTGGAAACCTGGGGTGTTTTGAGTATCTGCATGAACAGGGCGGGTTCTGGGGTGCCGCAGGTAGAGGGAGGCAGCATGGGTTGATTTTACTTACTTATTTTTCCCCTCTCTCTTTCTGTCTCTTGCTAGTCATTGCCGTGCGGGTGAAAGAAGAAACCATCGACCCCTCGGTAGCAGAGTTTGGAGCTACAGAGCTTCCCGTTCCTGTCAGCAGCATAAAGCAGGAGGTCACAGACTGATCCTGGGCTATCTCCCAGCTGCCCACAGCAGCCTGCGCTTCACCTTGTGACTCTGGGGAAAGTCCTGGCAAAGGGAAGTGGAAGACTAAGAGGGCCTTCCCTTTTTTTGGCAGACCGCCCTGCAACATCACAACTCCGCTTTCCTGGTGTGCAAGAAAATTTCCCCCAGACTTTTAATTTTAAGCCCTGGGAAACAGACTCCAGAAAGGCCGCAGGCGTGCTGAGGAGCATGACCAGGGTGGCTGCTGGGGTTTTGTGTGCCTGGCTTTGAGGGCACCTTTCCGAGCAGGAGCTCCCAATGGGGAAAGAGTCTGCCAGAGCACGAAGGGGCAGTTTGGGTTCTCAGCCGTGGCCGGAGGTGCCGAGCCGCAGTATTGAGATGATGCGTGCAGGTCACATGCGTCAGGACATCAGCTGCCCTCATGGCACGTTGTGCTGTGCTCCCTGCTCTAGGTCCCATGACCCCCCCACCCCGAGAACATCAGGACAGAAAGAATGAAGAGAGGTGAAAAACCAAAAAGGGATGGTGATGCCTCTTGGGGGAGCAAGAGACCTTTTTGAGTGTCATTTCTTGCTTTTGAAGCCAGAACTGCAGAGGACGCGGTGCACAGTTCGAATTTTTAATTTTTTTTAGCAATCCTATTGTAAATTTGATCTGTACCCAAAAGCCCTGTGAATTAAACTTGAGGAAAAAGCCAAAGGCTTGTGTATTGTTTTCCAGATCATCAAGATACGAGTGTTAGCCAAAATGGGGAGGAGAAGAGGGCTGTAGGTGGCTGGGTGCAAGTAAACAGTGTGTTGTGCCGTTCAGGGCTGGCTTGGGGTTTTTTTGAGGCATGCAGTAGGGTTTTTCTGTGCACGTGCCCCTGTCTACTTGCCAGTTCTGCTGAATATCGCAAGAATGCGATGAACAACTTAAGGTGGGGAATGCCATTTCCCATTTTAGGGCGGAACTGTAACGTTCCTTTCTCTCCTCAGACCGGCCATCAAAGTTCAGGACAGAAATCAGAAAGGTCACTGTGGCGACAGTGATGAAAAACAGTTTTAAATCTCCTGTAGCAGGTTCTTGTGAACTTCCTGCAGGTGAGGAAGTGCCCTGCCTCTTGGTGCCACCGAAGGGCCCGGCTGTAGGGCAGGTGCCTTGTTAACCCTACAGGGAAATGGTGGCTGCCCAGGAGGCTGCCTTGGCCACAAAATGGCTGCCTTGACCACGAAATGGCTGCCTTGGCCAAGCTCCCCTCAAGTTTCCAGGTGAGAGCTTGTGATGCCAAAACAGTTCCTGCTTTGCACAGTGGTTCATGACCAAAAAAAAAAAAATGCTTGGCAAACTTACAGCCTAGAAAACAAAGGGTAGAGACTGGGAGCAATTAAGGCAGCCTTCCTCTTTTCCCTTCTAAAGAGGCAAACGGAGCCTTTAACTAGAGAGGGGAGAAAAGGCTGCAGGGGAGCAATGAAACACAAGTGGAAAAAGCGTGCAGGGTCTGTGTCAAACCATCTCGGCCCGTCCCTGCTGACCCCTGGAGGGCCCTGGGCTCCTGGAGAAACCATGATGGGGTGATCGTGGCGGGGGGCCGGGGGGGATTTTTATCGAAGGTCTGTAGTGAGGTTTCCCTGCCCAGGCCTGCTTGCCTGTTCCGGCAGCTCTGCCGATCACCGGCTTGCAATGGATGTCTCAATGCGGGAGGATCCTGTTTCAGGGCAAAGCCGTGGTGTTTCTCTCTTCCCCTCCCTCTTGGGCTACCGCCTTTCCCCAGCCTCGTCAAAAAGCTGGGCTTGTAGGGACACCTGTCTGTACAGGATGATAATTTCCAAACACCTTTGGCTTCCTTCCTCCTGGGTTTTTTTTGCTGTAACAGTTCCATGCCCTGCATTTAATGACTAGAGTTGTTTACCATTTAAAGCCATCTCAATTTGAACAAACTTCTGCTTTTAAAATGGGGCCGGGGGGAGGGGGAGGGTCCTAACCTGGGCTGCCACGGGGACTAGGTTGGGCACATCGCTTATGATGGGATCCTTTATGGGATCAGTGATCCCATTCCACGGATCGCACCACTGATCAAACTCTGCGGGAAATAGAGAGGTTTCAATCTGCTTGCTTTAATTCTGAGGAGCTGCGGGGAATTCAGGCAATGTTTTCACTGATGATAATTGTTAACTTTTCTGCTCTAAGATTTGAGCCAGTGCAGGATCTTGCGTCAGGTGCTGTTTGCAGTCCTGCTCGGGGCTCTTCAATAGTTTTGGAAGCCGTGAAAGCACAGCGCTCTTTAAAACAAAAACAAACTTGTGGATTCCAGCTCTTCCGCGTGGCTGGAGGGAGCCTTGGGAGGAAAAAGCAAGTATTTGGCTTTGTTGTTTGATCATCAAAGCGTGTTGCAAACACTACAAGAAGCTTTTGCACCAGTTTTTTCCAGGGTAATGTGCCCCTGTGTCCTGCAAAAAACAACACGGCATCTTTGGCAAATCAGCATCGCGCTGGTGGCACCAGGCTCTCTCCTTTGCACCTTCTGCAATATCCATGTCACCACCCTGGGGACAAGTCTAGAAGAACTGCTGTCACCAGGCTGTAGGTAGGGCTCTGTTGCGTCCTGCGTGCTTTTCCTAAGCTCTGCTCTTCTTGAAGCCTCTGGCTGGTGATTTTCCCGATCTCTTTTTCTTGCTGGGCTTCCTTGCAGCCTTGGTCTTCTCAGGACGGGCTCCCCCAGCCTCGCCTCGGCCCCAGCCAGGGCAGGTTTGGAAAGTGGTGGAAAGCTTCACCTTCAGGCCCTGGGCTTCTGCAGGGGACCCGCAGGTGGCCCCGACGTGGAGGTTGAGTTTGTCGATCCACCTGGAAATGTGGCAGGAGATCAGGGAAAGGAGCAGGACGGGGTGAGGGGAGAGGCAAAACTGTGTCTGTGAGTGGGCACGGGTCACTTCAAAGCCAGACCACGTTGCTCAGGGACTCACCTGGGTGAGCTTTGAATATCTGTCCCCCCCAGCTTGTGGCTGCTTTCCCTACACCAGGAAAGCCCAGGCTACCGCCATCCTCGCACGTAGGTGAGTGCTCCGCCTCGGCACCACGGGAGAAGGCACAAAATGGCCAGCGTGGCCCAGGAGAAGACCCAAAATGGCTAGTGTGCAATGGGCTAGTGCGTCCGGTGCTGCAGGGTCCAGCTGTCCCCTGGGTTGTCTCCCAGGGCTGTTCCCCGCTTCGTGGCACTCACCTGCGCAGGGGAAGGAGCTGGCAGTCGCAGTGGAAAGGCACATCCCTCAGGTTGAGGATCTCCAGCCCCGTGAAGTTGCTCATGTCGGGGATGTTGCTCATCTTGTTGCTCTCCAGGTAGAGGCTTCTGATCTTGGGACCGAGGCCAGCGAAGGCACCGGAGGAAATCTGCAACGAAGCGAGGGTGAGTCAGGGGGGTCCTGGTGGAGGCAGGGGAGCAAACCTCTGCCCCTGCAACTGCTTATCAGCCTGGGGGGGCGCTGAGAGAACCCGTTCTGAACCTGGCGGCTCCATGAAAGAGCCGTTTTAAACAGCAGTACACGTGCTTGGGAACTGTTAATTAACTCAACCAGTTTCGGACACATTTTGGGACTCGCTAGACCCCGCTCAGTCTTCCTAGAAGGAAG
Organism: Larus michahellis; assembly: GCF_964199755.1. Taxonomy (NCBI): domain Eukaryota; kingdom Metazoa; phylum Chordata; class Aves; order Charadriiformes; family Laridae; genus Larus; species Larus michahellis. Next base: position 55,400,624 of record NC_133896.1, on the reverse strand, counting down.
GTGACACGCAGGATGTCTTAGAGCAATCCCTGGGTGCTGTTAAAGGTGGATGGGCCTTACGAGCGCGGTGCTAACATTGCTTTCTTTAGAGGATGGAGGACTTCAGGGCAATAGCAGTGAAAAATTCCCACAGGACTCATAGAAAGGCAGGAGAAATATGGCCACGGCTGGGGAAAGAGGGTGGTTTGGGGAATGGTCTGGGCCCCACGGAAACCGTGTGTCTTCAAGGATCGAAGGGAGCGAGGCTGTCCTGGGGGAGCTGGGGGACAGGCTGGAGCAAGACAAGGCTCCAGGCTGAGCCTGAGGAAGCTTCTCCTCCCATCCAGGCTCTGGAGCATCTCCTGAGCCTTGGGAATTCGAGGCGCTGGAACAAGATGGGACCTACAGCTGTGCCCTGTAGTGGCCCTGCCCCTCTGGTCCCCAGCTGTGTGCACCTGCTCCAAGCCCATGTTGTCCAGGTAGAGGTGCTGCAGGCTGGAGGCCACCGGCAGGAAGGCACTGTCCCCCATGCGCTTGATGGGGTTTCGGGACAGCTTCAGCTCGCTCAGGGCAGACAGGCCTCGCAGGGCTGATGTTGGCACCTCCATCAGGCGGTTTCCCTCCAGGTGCAGCTTCTCCAGCATCTTGGTGGGAGCCAGGGCGGCGGGAGTGATGTGCCCGATGGTGTTCCCAGCAAGGTAGAGCCAGCGCAGCCCCCTGGCCCCGGCCAGGTCACCCTCCGCCAGCTCCCCAATGGCGTTGTGCTGCAGATGGAGGGAGATGAGGTTGGGCAGGAGCTGGAAGGCACCCGCGGGCAGGTGGGTGAAGGCGTTGTGGTCCAGGTCAAGGTAGGCCAGCCGTGGGGCCCCCTTAAAGGCTGCGGCTGCCAAGGTGGAGAGGCGGTTGTCGGTGAGGTAGAGGTAGACCAGGTTCTCCAGCCCCCGCAGCGCTCCGGGCTGCAGCACCCCAATGCTGCAGCTCTGCAGGTGGAGGGACACCAGCTCCTTCAGACCAGGAAAGGCGCCTGGTGGCACCGTCCCAAAGATGTTTCGGCGCAGGTCGAGGAGGCGTGTGTCCCCGGGGAAGCCCTGGGGGATCTCCCGCAGGTCCCTGTTCTCGCAGGACCCATGATGGAAATCGGGGGAGCAGGTGCATCCCCGGGGGCACTGCCCGCTGCCGTCCACCCTCGGCTGCTCCGATGGCACAGTGGGGCTGAGAGGCGGCTGAGGGCGGCCACATCTCATCTCAGGAGGCCTCAGGGAGTCGAGGGGCCGGCCACGGAGGGCAGGGGGTGCGGTGCAGGACCCCTCCGCCTGCACCCGCGCCCTCACCAGCCAGTCGTGGAAGGGGCGCAGGAGGCAGGAGCAGAGCAGGGGGTTCCCGGCCAGGCTGACCCTTGCCAGCCCCTCAGCCCCAGCCAGGGGTGGCAGCCCCCGCAGCTGGTTTTCACGGAGGTCCAGGGTACGCAGCTGGGGGCTGCGGGCGAAGGCGTCGGGCGCCACATCCTGGAGGGCGGCGTGATCCAGGAAGAGGTGCTTCAGGGAGGCCATGGCCAGGGCCTCCTCGGCCACGTAGGTGATGGGATTGTGGCCCAGGTCCAGGCGGGTGGCCCCATCCAGCCTGGCTAGGGCCTCGCCGGGCAGCGCCTGCAGCTCATTGTGGTCCAGGCTCAGCCTGCGCAGGGCGGGCAGAGCGGCAAAGGCCTCGCTGCCCAGTACATGGAGAGCATTGTGGGACAGCCGGAGCCACCGGAGGACCTGCAGACCCTGGAAGACCATGTCTGGGAGGTAGACTAAGGCATTCGCCCTCAGGTCGAGGACAGTGAGTGACCCAAGATGGCCAAAAGCACCTGGCTGGATCTCCTCAATACGATTCCCCTCCAGGATGAGCTGCTGGAGGGAGGACAGCCCATCCAGGGACTCCTGGTAGAGGAGGGCTATGCTGTTGGAGGCCAGGTTGAGGTAGACCAGCCTTCCCAGCCCCCGGAAAGCCCCTTCCTCCAGCCTCTCCACCTTGCAGCGCTGCAGGTCCAAGTGTGTGAGGTACGGCGTGTCGAGGAAGGCTCCCACCGGGATGACCGTGAAGCTGTTACCCCGAAGGTCCAGTTTTTTGGTGAGCTGTCGGTCACACAAATGAACGCCGAGTTACCCCAGGGCTGCCATCCCCACCTCCTCTTCCCCCTGCCCGTCCCTTCTCCCACCTGCGGGATGGTGTCAGGGATGGCCGTCAGGTTCCCGTTGAGGCAGAGAACATGGGCGCGGAGGTTGTCGCAGACGCAGGGCCTGGGGCAGCGGGTGGCAGCTGTCCCCTCCAGCCCCAGGGCCACCATGAGCAGGAGCCCCCAGGACAGCCTCATGGTGGAGAGCACCTGTGGCCGGGGAGAGATGGCAGTGAGACCAGGAGAGGGGCCAGGCCCCCATGTGTCCCCAAACACCGAGTGCCATGGGGGCTGTTGCTGTGACCCAGTGGGGCAGGTCTCACCCTCTCTTGCTCTCACACTGTGATCTCACAGGTTATAAACAAGGAAGGCGGGGGGGGGAAGAAGGAGAAAAGAATTATCTAGAGCGAAAGGTGAAGGTCACAGACAAGCAGGTCTCCACGTGGAAAGAGCTTTTACCCTGGTTATCTAAACTCCCTGAGGGAGAGTTGGGAGGACCTGGCGAGGGACCTGTCAGGGCCACAGGGTCGCTCGTGGGGAACTGGCTTGGAGTAGACACCCCCCCCCTTTTTCTTATATCACTAGCATAAAATTTTCTTGATCTGTACAGCGTATCAATATTCCTCCTACAACCAAGGCTTGTATTTTTCTAAGACGAGCAGATATGGCTATCCAGGGGATGTGATCACACTGGCTTTCTGAGCTGCCACCTTTCTTTTAATTGCAAATGTCCCATCTCCAGCACCCCGGCCACCTTCCAGCTCTGCGCCTCCCACCCTGCATGCTCCCTGCTTCCCCTCCACCCCCGCCAAGCTATTCATAGCAGTTTTTGGAATAGATCTCCACTGTTTAGCTGCAGGAAGGACGGGTTGGTTTTGGCCAGGCAGGAGGGAGCCCCTGGGGTGGAGGTGCCAGAGAGGGGCCAAGGCTGGGGTGAGAGCAGAGGGGGTGGTGGGGCTGCACATATGACCAATACACGCCCCCCCACCCCCCCCCAAGTTCTGGGGAGCAGCAGCAGTGGGGTCTGCAAGGCTCCAATCCACAGGGGCCACCATGGTGCCCATCCCTTTGCCCACCTTCCCCTGTGGTCCCATGCTCCTGTCTCCTGCCACTGCTGCAGCCAGCCCTGCCTCAGCCCCCCCCGCCCCCTTCCCCAGCGTGGCCACCAGCGAGTGCCACCAACACGATGTCCCAGCTGAGCTCGCGTCCCGCACCTGGGCACCGCCACGTGCTGGGCACCGTCCCGCCACCCCTTCCTGGGGGATCACGCACCAGGGGACCAGGGTACCTGCTCCTCAAGAGGCGGCAAAGATAGAGGGGGAAGCGGCTCCCCCCGGTCCAGCGGCTGCCGAGCTCCTGCGCCGGTGTTTGCTCTCCTCGCAGAAGCAAGAGCTGAATGGGCCCCGTTGTGTCGCTTTCCCAGCAGCGCTCGCCGGACGGAGCCAGAAACGCAGGAGGAGGAGGAGGAGGAGAAGGAAGGCGGGGGGGGGGGAGGAAGGGTAAAGCACCCCTGGGGAGAGGGCAGTGACCCCAGACATGGCCTCCCCCTCACCTCGCGGGGGGCTGGCGAGCCAAAGTCTGTGTGGCGTGTCACAGCATCAGCCCGGCCGGAGCCCCCGTGGGACCTGCACTTGCTGTTTCCCGGGCTCTGCCTTTTCTTTCCTGGCTGCATAAGTCACAGGAGCTACAGAGGCGCAGGGCAGAAAGGTGACATCCAGCCAAAGCAGCGGCGGTAAGCCTGAGCAAAAGGAAGGAGGCAGCTGACAAGCCGGGCTGTGGGGCCGTGCCACATTTACAGCCCCCAGCTCGCCTGATTTTGCTTCTCTGCTTGTTTCAAAGAGGCCGCGGGCGGCAGTGCCTGGGTGAAACACCCTTTGCTTGCAGAAGACCATTGAAGATTTTGGGGTGTTTTTTTTTTTTTTCCCTCAACTCTGCCGTTTCTCTTTCTCAGCTCTGCTTTTCGCTCTCCCAGGGAATGCCAGCAGAGCTGCAGCCTGACAAGAAAATGCAAGATTTGCTACTACTGGCTCTCCTCCCTTCAAGCCCTTCCCTTAATTGATCAATATCTCAGCTGCCAGAATCAGTATGTCCCAGTGCCACCTGTGGGCAATGGACACACTGGCCGGGGTCTGCAAGCCTCCCCACAGCCAGATGGCCAAAGCCTCCTTGGCCACCCCCTCGGGCCAGCATCCCCTCTGTCCCCACAGGCTCCCAGGGGTGCTTAGTGCTCCTGCGACATGGGGCAAGCGCCCGACTGCGCTGATGCGGGGAGGGGGGCAGCTCGGAGGCGCCAGCTCTGATGCTCATCCCCACTCTGCTGTGCAGAAAGGACCACTGGGGACATAGGCCTAGAGGGGATAAACCTGCCCCAGGGTGGCAGGAGTCGCCCCAGGGAACTCTCTGCCTGTGCCAAATCACCACGACCTCTTTTGGGTTGGTGGCTGGCTGACACCTCCACGTCTGGCACCGAGTTTGGGGCGAGCTGAGGAGCTGCCCCAAAATAAAGCAGCTGGGAGCCAGGTGTTTGCATTTGCTCCCAACCTGATGTCTCTGCTGCTGCCTTCCGCTTTCCCTTTGTCCCCTGCACACAGCAGGGAGAAGCCCCTTGCGCAGGCTCAGCTTCATTGTGGGATGCGCCACAGCTGGAAGAAAGCTCCCACAGACCCTCGCTGAGGTGGCCAAAGTCATATTCAGAGGTGAGTGATGATGCTCCACTGGGGAACCTTGACCACATCCACCTGATCTACAACCTCCACCACCCAGCTGCTGGCCACCTTGCATCTCAGTGGCAACCCCATCTGCTGGCTGACGTGGAACCATCCGCTGCAGCCACCATCACCCCCAGCCTGTCCTGCTCCCCACTGCCCAGGCCACCACCTCCCCAAGCCCCGCCTGGCTGACTGCGTGGGCAACACCACCTCCCTCATGTTGGCCTGGGCTCTGATGGTGGGCCACAGGGAGGTGGAGGTGCGGCACCAGGTGACCGGGCACCAAGTAGCACATCTGCCCTTTCCCCAGCCTCCCCACAGGCTTTTAGTTTGTTCGTTTACCCAGCAATGATGTCCCCAGCAATGATCTCTCCATCTTTGGCATCTAATGAGGCTCAAGGGAGCTAGTCGGACTTTGAGCTCTCTGGTGGGCCATGGGACATGAGGGCAGCACACTTGAACTTCCACTTGTTGGGGTTTAACCCACCTCTGCCAGGCCAGATGCTTTTGCTTTGCATTAAAGAAGATGTTTCACCTTTGCCTGCAAGGAGCCCGATCCTGTTACTACCGCTACAGGGATTCACTGCTCACGGACACCCCCAAAACTGCCCCACACAGACACAGCTCTTTGCCCGCCATTGCTTTGCTGGGCTAATGAAGTTCAAATTCGAAATACTTCCAACATTTGTGGTGCTTTTGGGGTGAGACGGTTGCACAAGACTTGCTGAAGCAGCACCGCAATGAGCCCATGTTCCTCCAGGGCACTGCTGGGAAACATCATCCTCTGGGAGCAACTTCTAATGGAAACAAGAGGAAGCAATTTCCATCCTCTTTTTTTTTTTTTTTTTTTTTTTTTCCCCCTAATCCTGAGGCATAAGCCAATTTTAAGGGACTTCTGATTCCATGTCCTACCTAGAAGCAAATCTGTCTTCAGGTAGAAGCCTGTCACTTCTACCCTCACACCCTGCCTTTTCCCTATAGACGTCTCACCTTGACACCAAACACCAGGACCAGGAAAATCCTGTTTCTAAATATTGTTTGCTTTTGAAAGAAACTTAAGGATCAACATCTCACACTTTTTCTGCTATGGCTTGGCTCCTCAAAGCTTCCCGCAAAGGTTCTCCCCACAACCTGGCCCACAGGTCTTTGCACAAGCAGCATCATCCTTCTGACCTCCGCAGGCCCTGTTGGGACAGCCTTGCGCACGCTCCATGGAACCCGCTGCAGATGGCCTCCTGTAGGGGTTAACCCCTTGACTCCGTCTCTGCATCTCTGTTTTGCATCATGTTCCTTTTCTCCACACCCCTCCTCCAGGGCAGAGGGGCCTGAAGAGCAGCAAGAGGCCAGGGGCCTCCAAGAAAAGCTACGCTGGGTTCAAGACTTACAGAAAATACAGATTCTTTTATGTCTCAATTTTGCCCTCAAGCTTGCGGCAAAAAAATTAACAAATTTGCTTTTGCAACGGGCAGCTGAAGGAATGGGATAGGAGGAGGTGAAGGAGGCAGGGGCTTGTCCTGCAGTGATTGCAACTCCTTCTGCAGATGCAGGTACCTTCACTTCAGTTTATTTTTACCCATTTGGACACAGCGTAGTTCCAGCTTCAGTCACAGAAACTGGGAGAAAATGTGTTTTGCTCTTAGCCTTAGGGCAGCCTTTTTGTTTGATGAGAGGACACTGCTCTTACGCAAAGGCCAGCACCTCCCCTGCCAGAGTGACAAGAGACACCGCTTTCCTGAGCCTGCTGGATCACAGCCGCACAGAACTTCCCCCGGCCACCCCAGTTCCACCAGTGGTTGCCTTGAACAGCCCCACAACCTAGAGGAACTTAAGCAGAGAGCGCATGCAAGTAGGTCTTGCACATACCACACGCTTTATTTCAATCCAGTGCCCCAAGCCCTTTTTCCTGTCTCTGCTGCTCGCAGAACCTGTGAGTTAACGCCAATTTTTCCTGCATGTGCCCGCTGCTAGCTGCGGTACACATTGCCTCTCACAGGGAAGAGACAGCTGACTCCATTTCCTTGACTTCTCTCTAGCGCTGGCCCTATTTATACTGTACATCAATTGTAAGGTCTCCTCCCACTGAAAAACAGAGAGGGAAGGAATAACTCTTTGCTACCTAAAGAGATGTGTTGATTTCCAGAGGCTCGAAAAAAAAAAAGAGGGAGGAGGAGGAGCTTGTGTGCTCAGGAATTGTACAGGTAGGTGCCACAAACGCGTGCGGGAACACGGACAATCCTCCATACAGAGATTTAGGGGCAGCTGCTGCTACTGCTTCAGGACAAGAAAAAAGCACAGCCCTACCCGAGAATGACGAGCACAGCACTGATTCTTTACGCTCTTACACACGCTCAGCTTTCAAACATGTGAACAGCGCACGCGGCCCCCGTGTTTTGTCAAAGGGAGGAGAAAGGGAACATGTATTCCACAGGGATTTCATGGATTGTATTCATTTCCAAACCGAGCCTATTTAATTAGGAAGAGAAGGGAAAGGGACAGGGAAAGGGCAGGAAGAGGGAATAACACAGGCAACGGCAACAAAATTTACAATAAAAATATGCTTGCTCCCTTAAGCAATGGCCACCAGGGTCAGCCACACTACACAAATATTCCAAGCCACAGCAGCAGGGGAGCAGTATATTAAAATACAAATCAGCCACATGCGACCTTCGACAAATGGACTTGAAAGAAGAAACAAAGCGGAGCACGCTTTGTGCCTCTGAGCCGGCAGCAGCAGAAGGGGGTCGAGCACCCCCCTGGCCTGGAGAAGCAGGGGTGGCGGCAGCAGCGCAGCCTCCCCCCTGCACAGCGCTGAGTGCTACCAGGCAGGAGTCACAGTCCAATACAATGAAATAAAATGCACAGCTGGGTTGCTCCTGCTGAGAGCGCTTCTCAGCTCTATGTGAGTCTTGGCACACCCTTGGCAATGTGACTGGAGGACTCTTCTTTGTAATTCATGCAGAGCTCAGAGCTGCACGGATTTATCCTAGCGTTAAGTACCTGCCCTACAGACCAGGGAGTCACTTCACGAGGAGTAGGAAAAAAAAAAAATTCAGCAGAATTTGTCCAAGTTTATGAAAGCAGAAGGAAGGACAGACCTCCTACAGGGGAGACAGGAGGGGAGGGGAAAAATAAAAAGAAAAGGAAAAAAGAAAGGAGAGCATGTCTGTATGGGCTCTGGGATCCTCTCCCATCATGCAGCTCTGAGCTCTCTGCTGACGACAGTCCTATGAGGAGGGAAGGGCACAGCAGCACATCTCCTGTCTCACAGCTGGTGGAGGGTTTGTAAGAGCATGTGGCGAGCAAATGAACAGGAGTCAAGAGCACGGTTCGGTCTGTGGAAAGAGGAGAGAGAGATTTAAAATTCTAAATTTAAGAACTGCTTTTATCTGACTTTGAATGAGCAAATAAACACTATTTCGAGTGCGCTGGGCTGGCATGCCCAAAACTCTCTTTTTCCCTTGGTCATCTCTTCTGAAACAATTCCCTGACTTATGCACGGATCACTGCTTCCCATGCAGAGCTTGCTGTGGAAAATTCTCTCTCCCATTGCTGAATCCGAGTCAGAAAGACAACGGCCAAGAATCAAACATTTATTTTCACAGGCACAAAAATGAGCAAGTTGATGTCTGCAGCCCAGTGTCTCAGTTTGGGTAGCAGGAAGTGGGTGGAACCCCCTTTCCCTCCCAGCAATGGAATTTTCCATACAGGTTCAACATTTAGGGCCTCAAAACAAAGACAAGCTTGCTCATACTCAAATCTTTTCTCACCCGGTCATCTGCTCTCTTTGACCCAATGGTGACTTTGGTCTCAGGGCTTAACTCTTTAGAAGAGGCCCTCCCCAGCCCTGAGGTCAAGTAACACCTGACTGGCTTTGCTGGGCCACCTTTTGGAGGGCATTACAAATAGCCCGCAGAACCTGCGGACCACTGGCTGAAAGCAGCTGGCACAAAGATTACCATAGCAAGGTCTACCTCATACAGAGTAACCTGCTCCTCGAAACTAGATGATGGAACTGTAGTTACATCAGGGTTAATGTGGGGCTAAATCTCCCTAACCTTCCCAGCACCTCCCAGTAACGTATATTTCTGTTTCCATGGGCTAGCTGCAACTTCTAGCAGCCTGTATCCATCCATTAGGGAACTTTCTCCAAAGAATTTTAATCCAATGTTTTCCACTGTTCTGAGAATGGAAATCATTAATTTTATATTTCTCCTACTCCAACACAGCAAAATAACCTTAATAGCAGTGAGGTCTACACGATTTGGGAAAGAAGAGGGAGCCGATATAAAGATGGGAGTATCTAGGTAGGAGCAAAAAGTTCACCTCTGGATTTATGGTACAGGGCAATAGCTGCAGAGGTTGGTATAAGGTTCCATCTATGCTCCAGTTTGACAGAACCAGATTCTGGAGAAGAGTTAACCCCTGTTATCCACCCAAGAGGCATTCAGTGTCCCTCACTGAACAGACAGGACACAATTACAACTAGCAGTTTATCTCCAAAGCGGCTGGGTGAGGTACTTCAGTTGCCAGCTTTGGAAGACTCAGCCCTGTTTGCAATGAGGAGGCTGCTTTTGTCTTGGCAGCTCCCCGCTTTTGGGAACAATGAACCTGAACTGCTGACATTGATCACAGATAGGTTCCCTCAGACCCTGCTCCTAACACCAAGCCTCCTCTAACACCACGGAGCCTCCCAACTTGCTTTGGAGTTAAACTGCCCACTACTCTGTGCTACAGGCTGTTGAAAGAGGCCAGTGACGTGATCCAATTCAACAGCAAAGAGGAGCCAAAAAAAAAACAAAACCAAAAACCCCCCAAAACACCCACCAAAAAGCAAAGAGGAGCCAAAAAAACCACCCCAAAACACCCACCAAAAACCCCTCACAAAAAACCCACCACCTCCAGCAAGTGATAGGTGGGTAGGCAGGTAGACAGAGACACATTTCAATGTTTCCACCTCAAGAATTATGGAAAAGCACAGGTGGATTCACAGCACCCTCTTGTGTCCAAAAAAAAAAAAAAAGAAAATAAGGACTGATGGCAGAATAAGATGGATGCTGTTTACAGTCCATATCGGCAATTTTATTATTATTTTTGATTAGAGAGCACTACCCACACCATCACAAATTGTCACAAAAGAAAGGAGTAGAATGACTACTCCAGAAGTAAACCCCTTGCAGCAAAAGGCAGCAGAGCTCTAGCCTAAACAGCTACAAGAACATTACAGCTCTAGAAGCCCAGAGGAGCTAACTGTGATCTTAAAGGAAAAATCCAGAGAGTATCACAAAAAGGCATACTGGTTTGCTGCAAACAAAGGACTCACGGGTTGGACAGAGTAGAAGTAGATTTGTTGCAGAAATAGAGCTCTGCAGATTACTAGGTTAACCAGTTAGAGGTTTGATTTAAGGTTAGGACATAATTTTGTTCTGACTGAATGTCAATGAAAGACAAGGAGTGCAGGTTAATTGAGAAGCTGTTTTAACTGGACTTTGTGGTTCTTGAACAGCTCTTGTTCTCTCCAGGCAACTGTAAAGGATTTAATAGCTGTCCTCCTTGTTCCCTCAGGGAAAGCATTTTAAGAAAAACATGTATTTATAAAACAAAGGTGTATTGCTTGTATATAGTGTTTACTTCATTATCATAGAAGGGTTTGGGTTGGAAGGAACCTTAAAGATCATCTAGTTCCAAACCCCCTGCCACAGGCAGGGACACTTCCCACTAGACCAGGCTGCTCAAAGCCCCATCCAGCCTGGCCTTGAACACCTCCAGGGATGGGGCATCCACAACTTCCCTGGGCAACCTGTTCCAGTGCCTCACCTGGCTCATAGTGAAAAATTTCTTCCTGATATCTAATCTAAGTCTCCCCTTTTCCAGTTTGAAGCCATTACCCCTTGTCCTATCACTATATGCCCTTGTAAAAAGTCTCTCTCCAGATTTCTTGTAGGCCCCCTTCAGGCACTGGAAGGCTGCTATAAGGTCTCCTCGGAGCCTTCTCTTCTCCAGGCTGAAGAACCCCAACTCTCTCAGCCTGTCTTCATAGGAGAGGTGCTCCAGCCCTCTGATCCATCTTCTTGGCTGCGCAGGACATTATGCTGCATATTATCATAAAGAAACTTATGTTCTATCACACCTTGCAAGCAAGGGGTTTGCAAACCAGAGAAAGTTTCGGCTCCAAGAATTTCACAGCACCAGGGACACTCTTTAGGCTTGGCATTAGCACCCTTACATACCAAAAGCAGGCAGAGAGATCTGCCTTCTAATGTGAGACTCTTGGCTCTCACTCGACTTTTACAGGACCTCTGAGCGATCTCTCACTTTCAGAAAGAGACCTTACCCTCCTCTACTTACAGTGAAATGCTGGCTATGGCTTCAATGGAATTTTTGTTGATTAATTCATTAAGACCAGAATTTTCTCATTTTCTCACATACAGCATCATCCACAGATGAAAAACATGTATTGGTATTTTGCAGGCCTGGAACCTGGGAGAGGCCTGAATACGCACATACAGGGAAAGGGGAACAAGTTTGTCTAGAAAGACATGTCGAGTTATGAGGCTACTCTAGGCACTGGAATCTGACATAAGCAATTAGAAGGGTCAAAAGCATTGAACCAAAGTCCCCTTTTCTGCATTCCCAGCTTCAAGCGATTTAAATCCTCTGTTTGGAGGGGTGAGGCTGGTAGACATTAAGTGGTACTTGTTTTGATCAAGCTGGGTTCTCTGCATAATTAGTGCCTAATGAAGTAGTAAGCCATCATTTTCTTCACCCTTTTATTTTAGGGTTGGTATTGTACCCTTAACACTGTACACATCTATTTGATCAACAAACAAGATCACAGGCACAGGCAGCAGTGCAGGAAACAGCAGAAATCCAGTGATCTGTCTGGACAACTTCATGTGGCAAGTCTTGATAATTCTTGCTTAAACTTCTAACGAGCTGGAGTTATACTTCTTGGAGGTATACTTCCAGCATCTAAGAGTTGGAGGTATATTTGTTCAATTGGTAAAGCATATAGTCATTGGCTTGTAACTGCCCAATTCTTAGCCTGATCAAGCCAAAGAGGAGCCAAACTGTTATACCAGAAGTGCCTCTGGGTTAGCATTTGCACATGTGTAAACAAGATAGTTATAGTTTTATTTTCCAAAACTGACCTTGGCATGGCTGGACACATACCACTGCTACACATCAGCTTTGACAGGTTCAGACACACCAATGCGTAGAAAAATTCTTCTCCCCTATCACAACTGGCCTGCTTCCAATCCCAGTAGGGCCAAGAAAAGACTGCCTACCAACACTTGACTGCATCCCTATCATCCGTGTTTCATACCGGCCACAAGTATTTGATGCCTCTGCCTTTCATCAGCAAGGGAACCTAAGCATCTGTGTATTACTTTACCCATACTGTGAAAACCAGGAAGGCTTAAGCCTCATTCTGGAACCTGTTAAAAAGCTGCCCTCACCCTAGGTGACACATGGTCCATGCTGAGCCAAAGAGCCACCAAGTTCCAAATGGATTTCAGACCTCTGCTGGCGTTGCTTAAAGTGATAATTTTGGACTGTTTCTCCCCTTGACTGCTGAAGCTCTTACTCTCTTGAGAAAAGGACTATTTGGGGTGTTTTTTCTAAGTCACATCAATGCTAAAGTTCATGCTGATTTAATCCAGAAGAGATATGGCTTCCATGCTTTAAGACATTAAAGAAACTAAAGCTGGTGGGGCTTGATTCTATACCTATAAGTAACAACATTAAATAGAAGCAGGCAGTAGAAGCAGCTTCTTCAACACTTACGCTCCCAAATTAGTTCTCAAAAAAAATAATCACTAACTTTGTTGCTGTCACAGCAGGAACAGTTTCATTTAGGAACAAATTCAGTCTTTGTATTTCACACTGTTTTGATCTACTGGTGTTCGTGTTACACAGCATGACAATTCAGGTAGAGCTCTGCTGACCCTCAAACTCAGAAGGATGATTTGCAGGGCACAGTTCAATCCAATGTCTCCATAGTTCATTCAAACAACGGTTAGAAACCCAGCAGGTTTCCTTAAGGTCAAAACACCTCTTCTGTGACTGGCATTAGCAGTCTCTGCTTCAGAGACAGTTAGCTGCAAAGCCAGTTTCCACTATTTCTTCTTTAGAATCAAGATTTTTTGTACTCTAAACCTTGCATTCTGGAGTAAGCAAGATAAAAGTAGACACCCATTAAACTATTAATTCTTAATTTCAGAACAGATATTTAGTGGGCTTTAACAGAACAGCTCGCATGTAGCTATTGACCATCAGTTTCACTAGCTCCCACAGAGAAAACTGCATGAGAAGTACAATACTCACTTTGTGACAAAAGCTGAAAGAACTGGGGCCAGGGATTTAGGGAAATAATCCTGCTGGACCACATGGTTCAAGGTCATAAGAATACCATAGAGGCTGGGGACAGCTTTGATCTTCTCTTCACTCTGAGAAAAGGAGAAGACGAAGACATCAGACAATCACCATTTTATCTGATCCACTGTAGTTCACAGAGGCAATGAATGAAGTGCTCCCATACACTGCAGGAGAGAAAGCTGCTCACTAGATTAAGTGCAATGTTCCTCAAGACAAAGGTAGCCAACTCCATAGCCTCCCAGCATCAATATCTGTAATAAAGCAGCATCAAGAACTTTTGACAGCAATTGACAGCAGAAGTAATGGGGAAAGAAATGATGAACTTGCAAGTGAAACAGACCAATCTTCTCAGAGTCTCTGTGTCAAAGTGCTCTTCTAAGGAATTCCACCAGATTCCAATTCATAAAGAATTCTGTTGCCTTAATTACATAATTTTTTCTTGTATTACAAGAATACTACAAGTATTCTGTAGCTTGTTTTTATACTATGTCCAGTCCTTCAGTAGGCTTCCTCCAACACTTGATGCAGTATTCTCAGAACTGGTCTCACAATTATGTACAAGATAAAGCTAATATACATCCCCCTGCTTACATGATGCATCAAGTTATTCTTGCTCCTAATGTAATGCTAACCTACACATCCCAAGTCTTACGTTGTTTTCATTTATTTCTCCACTTCACTCTGTAGGCAGGATTTGGACTTGTGTTCCCAGGTGTATCATCTTGTATTTCATGGTGCTAAGATTATCCATTACTTGGGTGCTTCCAGCTATGTGGGACAAAAAATGATGGAAGCTGATATCAGAGGACAAACAATCACCTGGCTGATCCTCAAGGGCTTTACTATCAACACCACTTCCCGGTCTGAAAGAGTTCTTCTAGAGCACAAGTCTGTGCTCTGTGCCTCATGTATATTTGCTATTTTCTGTACATGATAAGAGGCAGGTGGTAGTCCCTGAAACAAGTACTCTGCAGAACAGAAAGCCATCTTTTGTTCTGTTGACCTGTCTGACAAATGGGATGCTCAGCATTGGTCCAGTGAACACAGGGAAAAGCTAAACTGATTTTTAGGAAATTAAGATGTATCCAAGCATGTCAACAGCTGTCTGAATCCCAAGTTGCACATTACCAGAAGGAAATACATAAGCCTAATTAAGAGCAGGCTGCTATAACATAGATTACTGCTATTCTGTGGTTTAGAATTGTCTTGGTCCACATTTCCATTCTCAGCTTCTAGGCAGTGAGAAACTACCTCTTGTAGCAAAAGCAGGCAAAAATGCTACTTAAATTTGCAGACAGAACCTTTCTCCCACTCGTCTCATCAAAAGTAAAGCTATGGGTACTCTAATGCAATTTGCAGGTTTTCTACTGACTCTCCATGTTTTCTCAAGAGGAAATTTATTCCATGTAACTACATATTTGACTCTAGCATTTGGCAAAGATACTCTAAAGCATGATGTTGAACGCTACTGATCTAGCATAAGCTATTGGATATATGTTGTTGAGCCATGCTACTAACAGATGCCCTAAAGGACCACATTAACTAATAATATTGTAGATTAGACTCCTGGACATGGCTTTTCATAGACACCATAGTCCAGCAGCAGCACTATTTCCTTACCTGACGCTCCCTACCTTTAAGGGATTACTGAGAATGCAGAGCACACTAAGCAGAAGAGGTACAAAGAGCTGACACCTCCTTCCATCCTACTGCAACCTTGCAATTTGCAATTTCTGCTGGACCTGCAGACTTCTATTGTCCCTGGGCACCAGGCATGCACAGGCACCCAGCTGCTTCCATGGCAACATAATTACCCAAAACCCAGCCAGTCTGGTCTTCAACAGCCTAAACAGACCATAACTTAACTCTTTCCTGCTTCCTCACCTTAAGTAGTCCCATGTGGATCAAGAGGCTTGTGATGAATGCATCCGAATTAAATGTGGCAGAAGTGAAGGCTTTTCTCATCAAGGCATCTATAAAGAAATAAACGCATCATATTAAACAATACAGAAAGGGATGCTGTTACAGATTTTTAAGATCAAGATTGATCATACAGGACCTCAGCGAATATCAGCTATTACAAGAGTTTTGGGAGGTAATAGTTGCTGAGATTCCAGTTGTCTCTGCAGGGACTAGGTATAACCTCTGAAACACCGAGACAGATAAAACCCAGTCCTTAGGTATAAGGCCTGATACAAAGGAAAAGAAAAAAACATGCCACAAAAATGCAAAAAAATCCCCCCAAATTTACCCACTGTCAAGCTTCATATGCAATTTGCCCTTAGTCCTATGCATCACAAAATGCTCTATTGAATGCATTTGAACATTCATGCTATGTGCATACATGCATATAAATATGTTCAGATGAACTAGAGCAGCAAGAGTTAGAGACTTAAAATTTTGAAGGCCAGCAAGGATTCACCTTTCATTTTAAACCCAAATAAATGAGAACACAATGAAAAAGCTTGTTCAACTGTTTCCTGGGCTCCCTCAGGAACAATATTCTGGAAGCACATGCTAAGTTCAGAATGAATCTCTACTTTCACTCCGCACAGCAGCACAGCGGCACAGCTTGGTACTTTGTTATCTGGGGTTTCCTGCTGCCAGAGACAAAACAGTCCAATGGCCTGGCCCACAGGGGCCTTCCTCTGCATTGCACCAGTGTCTTTGACACTGAAGAAGGTCACACTATGAAGTGAAAAAAGGACCAGTCACCTGTTGTTTCATGCACTGCTGTTTTCACTGGAGCGTCATCTTTGAAAACCGAGGATATCCTTAGGAGTGTTGTAACTACTTTCTCTACATCAGATGTATCTGTCTGAAAGACAAGAAAAAATAAAAAAAAATCAAGGGTCATTCAGTTCACTGCTTGCCAAGTACAGAAGATGGTTCTCTGCTAGGACTGTGACAAGAATTACGGTCTTAAGCTGACTGACAACAATTTTGCCTGGGCCATATCACAAGGCACAAGCAACACTGTGAAACAAAGACATTCTTAGTAGAGGCTCTGGTGCCAGTGTAAGCATCACCTGCTTCCATAAGGTTACTTGGGATCACTGGGGAGAAGATGCAGACCTAGGTCTCAAAAGAAAGTTATCATCTCTGGGGATTAAATGATTCTGAGAGAGAATCAAGCACAGAAGACCACCAGCTCACCTACCTGCTGAGCTATCAGCACAGAGCACTTTGGTCCTAGTCGCAGCAGCTTCTCTGGTGATGGGAAAGCAAGGAAAGTGGCGACATCCACAGGAGGAGACGGCACTGGAGTTGAATCCTGAAACAGGCAGAATCCATCTCAAGTTTACTGTTCGAAGTACATAAATTGGTTCAGCAAAGGCACATAGGACAGGTCAGGACACAGGTATGTCAGTTCAGGATTTGATCTATTTGATGCTGGAATGAGCCCGAGTTGGAACAGCCAGAATATGCTAGCACAACTGCATGGCAAAGTTCCCACTGTTTTCTGGATATGGGAAGACTTTTTCTACCCCTGTTTGCTACAGCTGCTATTCAACTTTTCCCTCCATGCATGTGTGCACATGCACACTTTAACAAAACTGTTTCCAAGTCATCCATTTTCTTTATTTCTTGCATGTTATCTCCCTGCCTGTTACTACAGTGCCAGCCCACACAGGAATGTGAAGGGCCACCAGCACTCATTTCCTCCTTTACTCTCCTCCATCTGAGGAAACAGGAATGCATCTGGAAGTAAGCTTACCTGTGAATCAATTATCTTCTTAGGAGTCAGTGACTGCTGTTCTCCCTGTCCTCTCTCCTTCAGTTGTTGCTGTTCTTCCTCCTCCTCTTCCTCCTCTTCCTCCTCTTCAGCTTCACCCTCCTCCTCCTCTTCTTCATCGTCATCCTCCTCTTCCCCTTCATCATCACTAAAGTTTGAAAGTTACGTGTTACATTAATTACATACTTGCAATTCCTGTACACTAACTCAAACATTTTTTTCAAAAAACAAAACAAGCAGCCTCCCCTCAAGTCTTACTGCAAGAAGTGCATCTCAATCTAGAACAGATTCAGAGGACACTCAGGCTTCAGGTCACGCAGTTGACAGTGGCAAGCAAAGAGTGAGGAATGCAATCAATAGCTAACACTAAGATAAGTCCATCCATGAAAATAAGACACAAGGGCTTATCCTGCTTATGGAATCCTTTGACTCCTCCACACTGCACACTCAGGCCAACAGCCATCTGCAATGTTACAGTTCTTATTTTCAGATAGGTGAATGAAAGTGTCGATGAAAATTGCCAGAAAAATTCCCCGATTTAAACTCTGGTACCCTGCCTACCTCAAAGATCCCAGCACAGATGCCATATTGAAGCCCTCAAGGATCTCCTGGAGTTGCTCACATCCCTCTTCTCCCAGGTAGTTACCTACGTTGACAGAAGAAAGCAATTAGACTTAACAGATGCACACAAGTTTGGTTTGGAGGATTTAGCTGTATATTCTTGTCTATCTCCTATTTCTGAAATTGAACAGTTATCAGTCATTTCTACACCATACCTTAGAGGCAGCAATACAGATTTCAGTTACCAGAATCAAACAGTTGTTAAGTAAATTTCAACAGCATTACACAATGGTTGGAGACAAACAAACACCTAACTTTCCAGAGTCTTCCTGATAGTCCTACAAACAGCTCTTGCTCTCAGCAATTCTAAATCAAGGACACACAGCACAGTACCACTGAAATACACTGACCCAAGGTACAAACAGCAAAAGCCAACACCGGTCAAAGCTCCCCCACTCTTCTGCAGAGATGTGCACAGAGGTTTTTGTTTGCAAGTGTGAAATATCTGAGATCACAAGGAACAATTTAAAAAGTTTTACTGAAAACAGGTATGGGTATCAGTTTCATCTTTCCACCTTACGAGATGCACCAAAACTGCTTAACTTTAACAATTAACTGCGTTCTTGGCTTAAGAAAACTTTCAGGATCTAACTGCTTCCTGTCCCAAGGTTATCCAAGTTCAGCTACTCTCAGAGTACCATTTTTAAAATGCTGACGACTGAAGACTAGAATATGTGATACTGTCAACTTTCTTCCTAGTGGTTTCTAGTTGGGTTCAGACATACTTTGATCTAGCAAACATACCATTGAGATCCAATTTCTCCAACTCTGCTTTATCTTCAATAGCTTCTGCAACAGTCAGAGCAGCATCTCGTTTGATCTCACAGAAGGACAAATTCAGTTCCTAAGAAGCAGAAGAACATTTGTTTGCAGAATTCCTATTAACGTCTATCATCCCCATAAGCTTTGGGTGCTCACAAGTGTTCTGGAAAGACTCTCATTTGAAGAGGCTCTTAGCGGAAAAAAAGAAGTATTTTTAATTGGAAATAAAACCTGACACATACTCCTACTTCATGTATCTAAAAGGGGCGTTTTGAAACATACTATTGTTAAGAGCAGTATTACTGAAGGTAACCACTTTACTAAAATAACCACAGAGACCACACCATTCTGACTGCTCACCTAAAAGGTAGCAACCATTTCAGTCCTTAGCAATCGGCTGACTGGAGATCTTCACTTATTCAAAGGTCATAAGAGCATTCCAGAATTCACACACCAGTAAGTCTTACTGAAGAAGGGTAGCTGCAACACCCAATGGACTGCACATTTGCTTTTGAACGCTTAGGTTGCAAGTTAAAGCCTTCAAAAGACAAGCTACCAGTGGTACTACTTCTGATAAACACAGCCAACAGAGAAACAACGTGGATAGTCTAGTAAGAGTAAAGTTATTCAACAGCCAGGCACCATCCCCCACCATTCCACGTTGTGCTCAATCAATCCTTTCCAGAGAAGAGATTTAATATTAACAGCAAAAAGGAAGCAGTCCTTGAACAGAATGAATCAGCTACGATTGCTTCATGCTACCCTCCCTTAACCACTTCTGCTCTAGAAAAAAGGATTTAACTTCCAGCTGTTCATCTCAATACTCCCATTAGAATCCTTACTTAAGTTTTCCTGGGAGATTCAGACACAAGTTCCAGTAGAACCAGCAGAAGCCTGAGCCAGAGATCCCACACCACAAAGCACCTACTTCTTTCTGTACCAGGTTCATATATGTAAATAAATATTAGCACTGGGCTGAATTTTTGTCTTTGACCGTAAGCTTGCAAGATTAGGAATTATGTGTTCAGCATCTGTGCCAGTGCAGTTGTGACCCATGGCAGGTGTTTCTAGAGATCCTAGTTTACTTACATTACTGACAGGACTTGGGCCTGTCTAGAATGCTGTCAAATATGAATCCTATGCAAATACTGATTTAGGAGGCTGTGGTATTGCCAAGAACCTAAAAATATTTGGGCCTTTAATACATGTCCTAACAAAGAAAAAAGCATTAACTGAATGAACTCTGAAATGCTGAAGAGATTACAGGCTGTTCATGAAGAGGAACATCTCAGTCCCCACTCATGACCCTCTGAGAAGTTCTAAAAGCAGATACTTCCACTACCAGATTTCTTGAATATCATTTGCTGACCTGAACCAACAGCTTCAAAAACATCAAGTGGAGACTAAACAGATCACTGATACATCTCCATGTAGAACAGTCCTAGCTGGATGTGGCAATGCCACTGATCTACTTACTGTTTATTGCTTTCACATTGTGAGCACAGAGCCTGCACTGAAGTGAATCCCACTTTAAAATAATCAGTAAATGGGAAACAAAGCGTTTTCAAAAGATATTCAAAGCTGAACAGCAAGACCACAATACCTTTAATTTGTGAAGCCCTTCTTTAACAGCATCAGCAATAGCAACAGCACCCTTTGACCGCACCAGGCAGTCTCCAAAATTAATCACTTCAATCTGGCGAAGTGCCTTCAGAGTCTGCAAGACAGCACAAATTTGAAAGTACAGACATGGAAGTAAATGAATGTCCTATCAATCCCGGAAGGTCATCTTTCCTTCCGCAGTGTGGCATGTGGCTCCACCATCCCAGAGGTGCCAATGCTAGCTATATTTGAGAAGACTGGGAGGCAGAAGACAAACACAAAGCAACTGCTTAGAACAACTCACCTCTGCCATGGCGATAGCTCCTTTGTCTGTGAAAGTGTTGTCATTCAAGTTTATAACCTTAAGTAGTGGGTTGACAGCAAAGGCCTGGGCCAGTGCTGTGATGCCAGGATGGTTAATTCCATTCTGTGGCATATGGACCTCTTCTAGAGTCCCAATGATCTGGGAAAGGATGCAATTGGAAAAAAGCTGTTAGAAGACATACTTCAACTCGAGCATAGTGCTCTACTTTTTAGGATTTGACTACAATTGTTTTCCTCCAACTCAAAACTCCATTAGCTTTTCTACACAGAACTATTTACCAGCAATTACATCACATATCTAAGTGAAACCGCATGCTCATGGCAAGTGTCAGATTAATATAAAGCCCCCAATTCTAAAAGTCACAGGTAGCATCCTCCTAGCGTGTCTGCTCTAGGATACCTTAAAACAAGAGTTCTTCACCTGTGGTTCAACAGTCCTGAAACAGACCAAGCAACATCACTGGATACAGTGTTTTTTTTTAATTAAGATCTACATTTCACCCTGACTGCAGAAGCAGACTCAAAAGAAAACCAGTATGAACACTGTTTATGGACTAAAGAGCACATCACAAAATTAATCCCATTTTGGTAGTGCCATTCAGTCTGAATTCCTCATGCATCACTTTGTTACATGCCTCAAGTATTTAAGAAGTCTT
This sequence comes from Larus michahellis, assembly GCF_964199755.1. Lineage (NCBI taxonomy): Eukaryota > Metazoa > Chordata > Aves > Charadriiformes > Laridae > Larus > Larus michahellis. The sequence continues at coordinate 55,379,702 of NC_133896.1, read as the reverse complement.
AGTTTTGCTATGATTGCTCATTAGTCAAAGGTACATTCAGATAGCTCTTTACAAAGAAGAACACCTATAACCTGCAATATCATTATTAATATACCTGAAAATATGCGTTACAATTCAGAAGTTACTTTTAGCAGCAGTGGAGGAAGCAAAAGGAAAGTACGTGGCCCCAGCCACAGTGAATTCTCTTCCTCCAACAAAAGTGCAAGTTGGCTGGCCAGGGACAGCTAGAGAAAGCTAGGAACCATTTAGAGCCCTCAGAGGATGATCCTAGGAAAAATACTAGGTTGCTTCTGCTAGATGATTGAACTACTGGGCAGAGAAGCACTCCAGAGGTCAGTGATACATCTACACAGTACCAGATAACCTCCATTAGCACAAAGGGCAGAGAACGAATAGGACTACTATTAATATACTCAAGAAATGCCTCTTTCTCCCTCAGGAACTACCGATGCACTAGTTATGTGTTTGGAAACTTATATCACATAAATATTCAGTCATCAATTCTAACTGCAGTTGTTGAAGACTCCAGTTTCAGCAGCTAACAACATCACCGCTTTAGTGAACCAACAGCCAGCCACTGCCTCCAAGCTGAGGCAAGCTCTGCATACATTATCTTCAACATCATCAGCACTTAAGCCGACCTTGCTCCACTTTGCTGTCAGGAAGCTCTGCTTTGCTACTTACCCCAAAGGCTTCAGCCAGGGCAGTGGCACCATCATTCTCCAGACGATTTCTGCCAGCCACAAATATTTTCAAAGCCAGCGGCTTGCCCTGGGCACTTGATTTCCTGTGACACTCTTTCAGAGCAGCTGCCAATATCTAGAGATAAAGCAGTTTATACTACCTCAGCATCACATTCTGAAGGAACCCAAATGTGTTTTGTACATCCAGCTTTCAAGAAATACTTCTGGTCACTGCTGAAATGCATCTGCTTCTACAGTAAGGCATACAATAAAACTGTCTGTAACTACAACACTTGCACACTACAGTCTTAGGCAAGAAATTACAATTTTTCAACACTAGAACACATTGACCCCATTAAGAACATTCAATTCTTAAACAGGCAAACAGATAGGGTCTTAGTGATAATGACACTTAGTCCTGGCTTTCCGCTTCATCCAACAGGCATCCTTCTGTGCTAGGCTTGGTAATATTGTTCTCTCAAATCCAAGGCTACTAGCTCTCTTGACATGGAATCTAATGTTCAGGATAGAACTGTTTTCCCATCCTGGAAAAACAGATGAGCTTTTCATATTTCAGAAATTTATCCACGAAAACACATAGAGGGAAAGGACCTTGAGACTGGAGAAATGGGCCAACAAGAATCTCATTAAAGGAAAACGCAAAGTCCTGCAAATGAAGAGGAATAACTCCACATTCCAGCATAAGCTAGGGGTCAACTGGGGGCAAAATAGCTTGTCAGAGAAGAACCTGGGGGTCATAGTGGGTGAGAAGTTGACTATGAGCTAGCAATACGTGCTTGCGTCAAAGAAAGGCTACTGGTCTGCCTTGGGAAAAGGATTGTCAGGGAAGCGATCCTTCTCCTCTGCTCAGCCCTGTGAAAGGCACCCGAGTGCTGTGTCCAGTTCCAGGCTCCTACACGGACACATACTGGGGTGAGTCCAGGATGATTAAGGAATTGGAGAGTTTTACATACTAGGAGAGTGCTGAGAGCTAGGATTATTAAGGCTGGAGAAGAGGAAGCTCTGGGGGAGATCTTATCCACGTGGAAGAACAGACAGAATGACACAATGGGGGAAGAAAGTGGTGTAAAGAAGGCAAAGCCAGACACAAATGCACACAAACCAATGCAGACAAAATTCCATTTAAACATAAAACCCCCTTTTTTACTGTGAGGGTTGTTAACACTGGGATAGACTATCCAGAGAGCCTGTGAAGTCTCCATCCTTTGAGATATTCAAAACCTGACTAGACACAGCCTTGAGCAGCCTGGTCTAGTTGCCCTGAGCAGGGAAGTCAAATTAGACAATCACCGAAGATCCCTTCTAACCTCAACCATTCTGTGATCCCATGTCGGGCAGTCTGAAGCCAAGTCCTGGCTTTGACCTCATTCCCAAAAAGAAGATAACCCTTACCTTGCCACCACCAATGCCCATGCCACAGTTATTGAGCTTGAGTTCCTGCAGCGTGTAGCATGCGGGGCTCTTCAGCAGTGCCTCAAAGCCACGCACACCATCTGGCCCAAAGGCATTGTCGCTCAGGTCCAGCTCCACCAGCTGGGCTCCAGCAGTGATGAGTGCATCCCCCAAAGAGATCTGTAAGGAAACAGATGGCAGTGAGTTGGTGGGAGGGAGTGGATTGACTTTTGGTGACAGCATCACTGCAGTGGCTAGGTATGACAGTGATGCTGCAAAAAATTTCCACTTTGAAGACATTTGGCAAAGCTGCATGGGGAAATAAAACTTTACAACTAAAGCCAGAGAAGAAGTTGTGCAAATTAAGCTAAAGATAACCGTAAGGCAGTTACCAGGAAGTTATCCCATCCCTTCAGGTCAAATACAGATTTTTCAAAGTGAGTTTCCCCCTCAACAGTGCTAAAAGAAATATTTTTTTCATTCTGATGAGTTTATCAGGACACAAGGAGGTGGGGAGCTCTGTAATGCTCTGGAAGAGACAGCATATGCTTTTATTTAGAAAGCTTAGTTCCCATTCTATCTATCAGATCATGATGATGTTTTCCCAAGGGACAAGATTCTTCACTAGCGTGGACTTGCATTTGGCCTTTTATCTACTCTTCTCCACCTCATACAGAAGGAGCAAAAAAGAATCACTCACCTAGTGTTAACAGCGTAGAGACAAATCAGCTCTGTGCTAAAAAACATTCTCCCACAAAAAGCATGACAGGCGAGAAAAGTTACATTAGTCAGAAGTCTCAGATCTAGTTTTTACTTACCAAAGCAGGAGGAATCTCAGACCTTAGTCTCCCTGTGAACATGTCACTCCAATGACACCTCTAAAATAAGAAACATACAGATAGAAGCCATTAAAAATATTTAGAACACCACAGTTGTACAGAGGTTTACACATACAGGCTGCATTACATCACTGGGGACAGCTTAATACTGTCTGCCTTCCCTTGGGCTTGTCATTTGATTGTGCTGAAGAGCTATGAGAACTAATGTTACAATTACTTCACTTGCAAGGACATAAAGCCACTGAAATGCACATTGTAAATAACACTGTACGAGAACTGTTGTTGCATTCAAGCTGGAATTCTTTCCTGCTGAGAAAATTACCCCAGGAAAAAGCATCAGGAAACTGAAGGATACATTAGGAATGCAGATTTTACTAAGGTATGGAGCTCAACAATCTGGACTTGCTTGAAAAGCCACACTTGGGTGATTAACATGAATCAAGGTTTCATACTCCTCTCCTGCAAAGGACATTGCCTCTAGCAGCATTGCATCCTCCTAACATTAGGCTAGAACAGCAGTTGGGAAACATCGCTTGGACACAGAAAAGCCTCCCTAGTGCATATCCTCCATTATTTCTTCCCTACTCAGGCACTCTCTGAAGACTCATTCTCCAGAAGATGTGAAACGCTTTTCCATTAGAACTTAAGTTCTGTTGCCACAGTGCTTTGTTTACAGGTGCTTCCTCTGCAGAGAGGCTCTTCCCTGCACAGCTTCCCAACTTTAAGACAGTAAGCCTTCTGAACAGGAACAGTTAGGAACACAGAAAGCATTCCCACTACCCCAAAGTCCCCAAGTTCTGCTGTATTTTCATATGGTTGCTCTTCCTACTAGAAGAATTGCCAAGCAAGCTTTGGGGCTAACTCAAGGCAGGCTACTGCAGGAAGAGCGTAGATAGGCCTTCAGTATTTCTACATTAGTTCTTTCCCTTCACCACCACCCACTTGAGGATCTCACCTTGAGTTCTGATTTTTTTTCCAAGGCTTTGGCGATGACCTTTGCTGCCTCCACACCCACAGTGTTGCCTTCCAGGCGCAAAGCTTCCAGGCCATCAAATTCCTCGATTTGTTTGATCACTTCTTCAGCTGCAAAAAGCAGATAGTTTAGTTGGCCTTTTAACTATCATCTTAGGTACCAGAGTAACACTCTGATGCAGCAATACTTGCTCAACTCTACCCTTAGAGAAAACAGCTGAACAACATTATCTGAAAGAATCCTGAAACAGCAATGGAAACAGAGCTAAAGTGTCAGATCACTAAACAGAACATTCGCCATTCCCCACCCTGCCTTTTCATAATTTATTTCTAGTTCTATTCTCTGATAGGCATCCTCCTATTTGCAAAACTAAGTTTCTTTACTTCTTAAGTAAGATTCCTCTGCCATTCAGCACATGGTTGAGGAGCTAGAGTGCGTGTGCTTACAAAGATGCAAGGACTAAGCCAAAAATTGATGGGAATCAGTGCCATATCAACAGGAAGAAGTTTCCACGGACTGACAAAAGTAGACACCTGCTTAGCAAACACATCAGGGTGGAACAATTTAACTCTACAGTAATCCCATGCAAGATACAGGAGCAGGCTGCAGAGTCTCTCCTGTCAGTGGGCACTTGTTATCATTCCCAAGCTCCAAAGCCTTTCCCCATAGTTCAGTGGCTTTGCGCTACTAAAGCAGCATATAAAAAAGCTTCACCTTGGAATCCATAAAAAAAGATATGTGCTATAGGACATATAGCAAATAACATCTCTGAAGAACATGCTGTTTCTTGGTGTGGCAGAAATGTTGCTCTAAGAATATATACATTTTCTCCAGATATTTACTACATTAGCAGCCAGTGCAAGACATTTTTAATTGGGAAAAACATATACACCAGCAAGAGAGATTCCAGAAAAAAAAATAAGAAGAGTAATCAGTCAGAATTTGTGAAGAAACTGGACTATTGCAGCAGACTAACATATTAGCCCATTCCTCTGCACATGTCTTTGCAGCATCTACTTGTCTCAACAGCTTGCTTACTGCTTTTAAAAGGAGCACTGACTTCTAATGCACAGTGACTGTCAAAAGCACTTGGAGAGAACACTAAGAAAACATAAATTACACACCAGGGAGCCAAACCCCAATTCTGCCAGCTGTAGCACTGCCAGGGCACCAGGTCAGAGCAGGTACAAGAAGGGAAGGTGAGGTGTCTATCAGAAGCAGCTGTAGCTGATGCATCACAGCTAATATTATGAGAACTTGCCCACACAGGATTAGCAGGAGGTTAACCACAAGACTTTAGAATTTCAGGGAGACGCTTCCCAAACACAAGGGTATTTTCTCTTACCATCTTCAGCTGTATTGAGTTTAAGGCTCTGTCCTTTGAAGCTCAACTGTCCACCACCCACTTTGGTTTTGGCAAGTGACTCCGCAAGCTTAGTGATGTCTTCTGATGCCATTTTTCTGCTTTTTTCAAATGTTAAGAGCTGTCAATTAAAAGAAACATTAAGAAAAGCAAACTACAATACATAATCTGTATAAATAATCATGTTTATTTGAACACTAACGTGTTTTTTTGTTCCTGAGAAATCTGAGTTTTCAGTGTCATTAGTGTGTCATTTTCCCCATAGCTCACTTATGACAGCTAAGCTAGATTAATATTCCAAAACCAGTCAGATGGTGTTGATTCTTCCAACACTGATGAGACTTGGGTTTTGATGCAGTTGTTACACTTCATAAATAACCAGTAGCCAAAACTATGGATTGAGGCCACATTAAGACATTACTCCTTGCACAACACTTTTACAATTAAAATGTAACATTCCTCTCTCCTCAAACCCCATCCCTTAATTATACATGCTGCGCATTTCCCCTGCTCTCCAAAGCAAGCTAGAATGAATACAACAGTTTTTGCTTTTCAGTGATATCCCCAGTAATGCCCTTGTCAGCACAGTTCTAGAACCACCGAGCTGCTGAAAACATTGTGTGTTGCATACAAAACCCTCACTGATGCAGGTTCTCCTTCCTTTTGGATGTCCCACACAGATTCATCACACATTAAACAGGACGATCTTGCACTGATGATGGATTAGTGAACATTTTGCCTTGAGGCACAAAATTGAAGCTAACCATGCCTAGTAGCATTGGCATACCATTATTTAATGAATATCAATCACTGCATGAAGTAACTGGCCTCCATTCATTCAGCAGGATAAACAGAACATGCTTCTTATCCCAGCACCTCAGCTGGGATAAAAAACTACACACAACTAGTGCTTAGAAGCAACATACATATAAAACAGAATTCAGGTGTCAGAAGGGATGAAGGTTCACTCCTACAACAGAAAACTGGTTCTCTTCCATTCTTGTGTGACTTTGAAGAAGCCCCACACTCTTGCAGCTCTGAGTTCAACAGTGCTGGTTTTAAAACAAACCCTAAACAAAAGTTGTACATACGTACTTTCCCCCTGATACCTAGCCATGAAGCCTTCAGCTTCCCCAGAGTACAGCTTCTCTTCAGCTTTCATCACCTTTAGTATTGCTTTTGGACAAAGTGGGGGAAAAGAACATCTCCAAGGCTGATCAACACCACTTTTCTAGGATGACTGTCCTCTCAAGTAGGTGCTGCCAGAAGAGAGGTGCTCACATAATTTACTCCACTCCTACCAGCCCACACAGACACCCGACTGATGGATATTCCCAACCTCTGTCAATCCAAGAATGAGAAGGAAGAAAGAGAGGACATCCTCCAACCCGTGAAGGTTTTACCAGGCAGGAACAAAAGTTAGGATCCAAGCAAGTCAGTCTTTTCACCTCATTCAATTATTAACTTTACTTTTAAATATCTCATCACCCTACTGTTTAAAAAAATCTGTTCTACTATGACGCCCTTCTATGCTCTACAGCCGTATCCACTCCCTTTGCTTCTCTTTGCCTTAAATCCCCTTTTACTTTCTTCACCTTACACCCAGGCTCCTTCCTAATTTCAACATATGACTCCATCATCACATCCTGAAGCATGCCTTACTGCAAACATGCCAGCCACACCCAGCTGTCAACCTACCAGAGGTCTCTTCACCGCTACTTCTTCCGCAGGGAAAGCTTTTAAAAAAAAAATAATGAAAAATTGAAGAGTTAGTACGCTTGGCAAATAAGAACAAGATCTGGAAATGCCTGAGGAGAGGATTCCTCATTGCTAAGGGACTGCGTGAAGCTGTTTGACCACGCTTCTCCATGGTCAAACAAGTCAAGTCCCAGCCGAACGCTTTATTTACAACTGTTTGCCCACGCCAACAGCCAACACGCCGGGTCCCTGCCGAGCTGTGCCGAGGAGGAGCCGGCTCCGCTCTCCCGGACACGGAGGGCCCAGCGCCGGGCTCCCGGGGTGACAGCCCAAGGTTACCCTCCTCCTCCCGCCGCCGCCCACGACTCCGCTCTTCCCCCGGGGAAGCTGCCGAGCGCCGGCCGCGCCGCCACCTGCTCCCCGCGGCCCACCCCCCCCCCCCCCCCCGGCCCCGCATAACGGCCACCGCCCCCGTCCCACCCCACGCGGGGGCGGCCGGGCACGCGTGACCCGCGCCCACGAGGGGGTACCGTCGCCTCCGCGTGGGAGCGCCGCGGGGAGCCGGTGTGGCGCCGGTGGTGGGGGGGTGGGTTAGTCTGCGGGCTCGCCTCGCCTCAAGCACAACCCCCGCTCCCCCGGCCACCAACGGCTGGCGGCGGCGGCTGCCCCCTCGACGCTTCTTCCCCCCCCCTCCCCCCGCGCCTCCTCTCACCTCCGCGCCGCCGCCGGCTGCTGGGGGAGGCGATCGAGTGGCACCGGCCCAAGCCCTCACGCCGCCGCTGCCGGGAACGATGGGGGAAGTGGCGGGGGGGCGGGCGGGGGAGGCGGAGGATTTGAAAGCAGGCAGTTTTGCTCTCCCCTCCTGGATTGGCTGTGCGGCGTGACGTCACAGAGACGACCCACCCCACCCCGCGCCGCACCGGGTGCTGACGGGCGGCGCGGCGCGGCGCGGCCGCTGTGGGGTGGGCGGGGCTATGGGGCGGCCGCGGGGCACGCCGGGAGTTGTAGTCCTGGGGGGGGGGGCAGTACCCGGCATGCCTCGCGCGGAGGCAGGCCGTGTGGAGGCGGTGTGGGCCCGGGCGCGGGCCCAGCCCTTTCCCACACGCGTCCCCGAGTGGGGCCGGTTGCCCCTGCCCTCGGCCACCGCCGCTCCTGCCTCTCCAGAGCGCGGGATCCGGGGCGCGGCAGCCGTGGCAGCCGTCCCGGAGGGCTGAGTGGCTCTGCGGTGTGCGGCCCCAGCCCCCTTCACAAGGGGCCTGCAGGGAAGATGTCGCAGAGGAGCTCCGAGGTGCTCAGCAGCCCTCCCACATATCCACGGGTGCGACACGAGTGCCTTTTTTTCTGCGAACCTTAGTTTTTAATAACGGCTCTGCAGATCTTACCTTTGTATTTAATGTGTTATTGTCAAGCCTTTCAGCTGAGGAAAGCATTTCGGCCAGGAACGTGCAGTCATTCCTGCTTAAGGATGCAAAAAGCATCATTTTGCTTGATGGCTTCATTTGTACGTTGCATGTGACATTTTTCCTCTTGAGTATAGAAATAAAAGTACATCTGATGGGCAGGTGGGTCAGGGCAATCCCAAGCACAAATACAGGCTGGGCAGAGAATGGATTGAGAGCAGCCCTGAGGAGAAGGACTTGGGGGTGTTGGCTGATGAGAAGCTCAACATGAGCCGGCAATTTGCGCTCACAGTCCAGAAAGCCAACCGCATCCTGGGCTGCATCAAAAGAAGCGTGGCCAGCAGGTCGAGGGAGGTGATTCTGCCCCTCTGCTCCACTCTGGTGAGACCCCACCTGGAGTACTGTGTCCAGCTCTGGGGCCTCCAACTTAATCAGTGCATGGACCTGTTGGAGCAGGCCCAGAGGAGGTCTGGACAAAGATGATCAGAGGTCTGGAGCACTTCTATGAAGACAGGCTGAGAGAGTTGGGGTTGTTCAGCCTGGAGAAGAGAAGGCTCTGGGGAGACCTTACAGCAGCCTTCCAGTACTTAAATGGGGCCTATGAGAGAGATGGGGAGTGATTTTTTATCAGGGAGTGTAGCAATGGGATGAGGGGTAAGAGTTTTAAACTGAGAGAGGGGAGATTTAGATTAGATATTAAGAAGAAATTCTTTAGTGTGAGGGTGGTGAGACACTGGAACAGGTTGCCCAGGGAGGTTGTGGATGCCCCATCCCTGGAGGTGTTCAAGGCCAGGCTGGATGGGGCTTTGAGCAACCTGGCCTAGTGGGAGGTGTCCCTGCCCATGGCAGGGGGACTGGAACTAGATGATATGTAAGGTCCCTTCCAACTCTAGCCATTCTATGACTATGACAAGGTGAGCTGTGCATAAACCTGCTTGCTATGGCAGTGTGTTTGCACAGGTCCTCTTAACCCAAGCCCTTCTCTCTGAGTTGCAGTGTACAGGGATTGACGTAGGTACCATTTCAGGTGGCAGCTGGATTTTTTCTGCCATTTGGTCCCAAAACATGATAAGATGCATTTCTCATTCTCTCACAGTTCTCCCAAGTGCAGTTTTAAGAAACAATATCAAATGTTTATATGGACCCAAGAAAAGGATGTCAGTAGTTGGCAATGCCGGGTGACCGGGGAGACTGCGTTGAGGTTGAAGGGCATGGAAGACCACCTTCGTTCTGCGGGAATACAAAAAGGAATTAAGTTTCTTCATGGAGCACGACAGCTGAAAGAATAGAAGCCATAAACCGGTACAGCAACCAGGTAGAAAACTTGAGCAAAATTTATCATAAAAAATAAGAGGAGTTTGTCTTACAACTGAAGACAATTAGGAAGCTGAGGCACTGACTAGAGTACGGGTGTATGGAAGAAGAATAAAGCTGCCAGAAAACTTAGAGCAGATGAGGGAATATATTAGTGTGATCTCAAGAAGGAGCTTGAACTTTGAAAATTTAAGCAAGGAATTTGGCACTTGTTATTAGTTCCTCACGATCTTTAGCAATAAACAGGATCATATCAAGTACATTCAATTCCCTTCTCTGTTTCTCTCCCAAATATTGGCTAATTACCTGGGCCAGAGGGGTGAGAATAAAGTCTTTAACTGTGGATGCAGCTATGTGGGAATGAAGATGTGCTGAGCCATTGTAGCATAGATCAATAGATTCATTCTCCTTAAAAGAATAGCTTTACAGATCAGGGTAATTTTTATGATACTTTAACTAGGTCATAGCGGGGACTGGTGGTGTTTTGACTCCGCTGACTACCTGCACATGACACCTCGATAGCCGTGCTTGCAAATGGTGAAAATCTTCATGTTAACCACTGAGGAAAAATGTTATTTCATGAGAGGAGAGGTACAAGCTGGATCAGGACCTTGCAGGACACCCCTCGGTCTTACAGGCAAAGGAAATTGGGCCGAAGGGAAGTATAATGTGACATTCAGTGAGGAAATTTAGTCTTGAAAATAAATGTTCTTGAATTAAAAAATAGTGTTTATTCCACTATAACTTCTGATTGTCTGTAGATTTTGGTTTTCTTCCTCTTTCTCCTCAGCTCCTCCTAAGCCCTCTTCTTCTTTTCGTCCAGCTGTGATGTCTTGCCTTGCAGAGGTGCAGCAGGGTTGGAGGCGTCCTGGTCTCTGTGACTCACTTGATGCCACTGCCCTCACAGTGTGATCTGGCATGTCATGGCAGGTCTTATTGCATGTACTTTCCTTCCCCCAGGCCTGCGCCACCTTTCTTCTGCCCAAAGCCACCCCTCGACAGGGATCGTCCTTTCAGGTACATTTTGCCCAGCGGCTTCTACAGCGGAGGCCCAGCTTGGTTAGACCCTACTCATTGTCACGGTGTCATTGACTGAAAATAAGAGGTAGCAAATCTGGCGAAGAGATGATAAAAGTAGACATTGTCCTATCCATGAATAACAGCAATCTTTGGATCATAGCGAATATCTAAAAAAAAAAAGTGCATTGTGATTAAATATTGTGAAGAACTTAAGACAGTGTTCTCCGGTGTCATATGGTACATTTTACAATTCGCAGCCTAAATTTCATGAATTATCCGTTTATTGTGTTGACAGAGCTGCCAGAAGCCAGTCCTACTCAATATAATAAAGGCTTTCCTTCTCTGATCAACGTGTTTTAAATACTAAACAAGTTTAGTACGCTTCAGATGATACCTTGTACCTGCTTCTGAATCTCCTTGGAGCTGCTCAGCTGCAAAGCCCAAAGTGACACTGGTTGAGGTCACCGTAAATAGAGAAGCGAGACGCCGAGGAGTAAACATGTCACTGATTACAGTGGAAAAGAGGTGATAATTTAAACCAGCGTCAGTCTGGAAATGATGATCTGACGGTAGACGGAATCCTTTAAGGAGCGGAAAACCTGTCCTTACCAGGGAGGCTGGACTGGGAGCTGAACACAAAACCCATTTTGGAGGGTTACCTGGAGTTAATGGTAGTGCAGCTGGGCAGGGATGGATGAACCCACCGCCAAAGGCGATGCCTGTGTCTCTGTCTTCGGAACCATTTCCCACAACAGAATAACGTGTGCCACTGGGGCCCCACTGTCCACCGGCAGCTCCGTTCCTGGGGCTCTGTCGGCATTGGGCTGCTGCGGAGATTCAGTCCACTTTCTCGAAATATTGAGGGATTTGGGATGAAAACAATGCAAAAATCTGGTTCAAAAAAAGCGCTGAAACTCCCATGTACAGATATAAATATATATGCATGTGCATATAAATTATATATAATGCACATATATTGTACAATACCCAACTGTATATAATAAAATAATAATATGTTATGTACACACACACTGTATATTCCTTTCCACCCAAAGATTTATGTTTTCAGAAGATGTTATTTACAGGGAACTCCCCCTCAGCAGTGCAGGGTGGAATAAGCAAGGTCTGGGAGGGACAGATAATTGCTCTCCCATAAGCAATGGCTCTGGCCCCCTTCCAGCAAACGTATATACGGGTGGGCAAAAGGGTCGCTGCTTCACCTATGTGACAATCCCATGGCGGGGGGGTGGGGGTTGTGTGTTGGTGTTGTCTCGTAATTCGGTTCATTGCTGCGTTTCGTATGCAGGCAATCACTCTGCAGAGGCAGCTTTCTTTTCTTGTGGGGTAGATTTTATATATCAGCAAAGACAACCAGGAAGAAGAAAAACGTTGCATTAAAAAAAAAAAAAAAAAGAACGGAGCCTTGACTGCTTAAGTGCTTTCGGGTTTTTTGGTGGTTTTTTTTTTTTTTTTTTTTTTTTTTTAAGCCTGATTCACCTTAAAGAATCTCAAAGCCAACAACCAGGGAAAGATCTGTGATTTTTCGTGGGTTTTTTTTTTTTTTTTTTTTTTTTTGCAATGGAAAGCGGTAGCCTCTAGGGCCCAGAGGATATGCAGGGAGGCATTTTCTCTTGCTGGTGCAGCCGAGAGCGAGCAAGCGAGACCTGGAAATGAAAGTAAAGAGATCAGGAGGCACATGGAGGGAGCTGCAGGGGCAGCCGATCCAGAAGCAGAATGCTGCCTTCTATAATTAAATAGCACTTACTATTATTATTACTTCTAGTAATAATACATTAATAATATCTCTAGTAATACAATATCATTTATCAAGGAAAGTTTATGCATAGTGTGGGGGGGAAAACCCAAGGAGAGGTGAGTCTTTTATTATTATTTTGGGGGGGATTGTTTTTGTCTTGAACCAATTCTGTGTGTGTGTGTGTGTATTTGTGTATGTAGAAAGGGGTGGACTTGAGAAACAAGAAAATCTGGATGTTGCTTCATTAGAAAGTAAAGGTTTCAGATAGTAACAGCATGGATGAAGCGTTGTGTAATTGCAAATTAAAAAAAAAAAAGGAAAGTGGAGGAAAATAATATGGGCGAGATTTTGAAGCTAACCCCCTCTTCCGCCAAAAATGTGGGGTTTGCAAAAAAATAATTGTCAGAGATCCTAATCCCACCCCCTGGAAAAAAATGTGGTAGTAGTCTAAAAGTGGATAGCTAAGAGAAAAGCCCCTGGGTTTATATGAAAAACTTAGTATTAAATGCGTTTGTGCCTGTTTGTGGTTTGTAGGTTTGAAAGCTGTGTTCAGATCCGTATTCAGGCTGCAGTTTCCCCCTCTTGTTTGGTATAAACCCCATGAAGCAGCAGAGAAGCCCTTGTGGAATAGCTTTTCGAATGCACCTTTCGTAGGGGCTTGTAAAGTTTATAAAATAAGAAGGTTGTGGAATTTTTATTTTTTTAATCCCCCCCCCCCCCCCAATTCTTTAATGCTTTAGACAGTTTCCGGGTGGCAGAGGAGGAGGTTATCTCCCCCCCCCGTCTCCCCCTTAAAGTCGCCTCCCAGTCTCCTGGAGATGAGTGATTTTTATTCAAGCGGATGGAGGGGGGTGGGCAAGGAGGAAGAGTATGTTTTGGTTTGTTTTCCCGGAGAAACCTGGATGTCTACTGCTGCTGGTGACCCCTCCCAGCAGCACCGGGGTGGGGGGAATGCCGGGGTGCCGGCCACCGGCCGAGCCGCCGGGAGTGCGGGAGGCGCCGCCGGCCCCTCTCTGCTCTGGCCGGCCGAGGTGGCGCTTTTGTCCGCGGCGGCCGCTAGGCAAGGCCGGGGATCAGCGGCCTAGTGCTGGGGGTCGGGGGGAGGAGGTGAGCGGGGGCTCCCGCTCCACCCATATGGGAACCGGCCCCGGGTTTTAATTTTTAAAGCGAAGCAGGGGAGGGCGAGCTGGCTGGGCACGAAATCAAGAGCAAATGGCCGAGGGACGGGCAGCATCACCCCACCGCCCCCTCCTCATGCTCCGGCCGCAATGCAGGGCCCCTCGGGGAGGGCCTGGAGGACTGGGGCAGGAGGAGGAAGGGTGTTATGTGTGGAACGGCCTGCAGTAAACAGAGTGTTACATGTCAGGTGTGAGGCTGGAGGGCGCGTAAAATGGGGTGATGGGGGCCGGAGTGGTCTCTTGAGGCTTTGGGCTCCATCTCCATCCCCTTCCTGGGGAAACATCTGGTCGATACTTTTATTTTCAGCTGGGGGTGAGGAGGTCGTTGCTACCTCACCCTGCATTTGCTGGAGGTGTTGCTGGGTGAAGCTGGTGGTACCCTGATGCCAGCAGTCCCAATGGTGCCACGGGACTAGTGAGGTGTGGTAGAGTGGCCACCTTGGGGTGGCTGGAGCCTGGAGGGACAGGGCTGTTGGAGCTGGTGTGCACAGCATGGTGGTGGGGACCCTGAGAGCCTTCAAACCCAGGGAGTGGGACATGGCAGAGACCAGCCACAGGAGCAAGCGGGAGCCCGTGTTTGTAGTGCAGCTTGTCCTCTGCTTGATGTGGGTCTGGTTACCCCTTCTGCTGCACCACCGAGGTGGTGAAACTGCAGCAGCCAGTGAGAGACTCCATTTTGCAGACTAGCGCATCCTGGAACCTTTTGCCTGGACGAGAGTGCACAGACCCTGGCACTGAGCTCTTGTCTCAGCTCTACAACCTGCCACTTGCATCTCGGTGCACTTATTTCTGGCTGAAATGTTACAGTCAAAGCCTGAAAGTTGGTCAAGTGTGAACTCATTGCCATCCCAGAAATACAGTATGAAAAACTTTGCCCAAATTAATCTGTCTCAGGGTTGGAAATAAAACCCAGGTCCTTGATAAGATAAATTGAAGTCTTTCTGTTCATCTCGTAGTGTCTCACAGAGCGTATCTACCCAGTTTGTGATTGAGTCACCCTGTTTACTGTCTCGTTCTTCCTTCTGAAGGCAAGAAAACCATTTTGCCTATTTCCTGCATTTTATTTTTGTCTGGCAAATAGTTTGTAACTCATTGACAGACTATGAATAAAGTCCTCTCTCGATGGTGGACCAGAGAGAATAAACATCTCTGGACTGAAAGGATAAGAGCTTTGTAGTGGGGATATAAATATTCTGGATTCGAATTCTGCTGGTGATTTGAGCAGACGAGTCTGAACAGACAGATCTGGGGGGTTGGGGGGGGGGAGAAGGACGCTTAGGCACACTGCTTCATGAAATGTTTTCCTCTGTGTTTCTAAAAATATTTAAAAGACTGAGAAAACAAAAGCTAAACAGGCTTTGGGCTTAAAATTAATTATGCATCAGCCATGGTGTGGTGTGCAGCAGAACTGAAGTGTTGCACGTATGGGTGGCTTGCTGTGTGTTGGGTTTGCTGGCGTAACGAGTGTGCAGCTTGGTTTGAGGTCGAATGAGACATGGCAAAGAGGCTGGAATGACGAGGATAGACAGAAGTGACCTGAGTTTACTAGGGAGGTGTCAGGGCAGGAGGTGTGGGGAGCAAAACGAGGAGTCTGAATGGTAGCCTCCAGCAGCAGTGGGGCAGGCAGGGTGGGGGAGAGGTCAGCCAGGCGTGGAGGAGGCTGCTGGTGTGGAGTCAGATCGAAAGGGAAAGGTGGTTGTTCCCAAGAGATGTGAAAGAAGTTGTTAGGGCAGCAGCATGTGGTGCGCGTTTTGAGGGTGTTGCCATGAGGAGATGACTCTTATGTGCAAAGTCGTGACATAAGTGTGAAGGCATGATGGAGCTTTAGCAGAGGAAGCTGGTCACCCACTTGCAAGGAGAGGGGAATATGGGGCAGTATCAGGGAGCAACAGTCAGGAGGGGAGATCAGGCCTGTGGTTTATGTCTAAAGAAAGCAATGTAGTCTTGTGTTGGAGAACGTTCACTGTGGGAGATGAGGGTAGGACTGCAGAGATTAAACAGCATGCAGGGCACAGAGGGTTTTTATTAACGAGGGTTTTGTAGCAAGGATCAAAACTGTATCTGTGTATCTGTGTATTGTGGGACTAAAAGAGATGCAATGGGTTGGTCAGCCATCCACGTGAAGCGAGATAGGCATGTTGGATGTGGTGGCAATGGTGGTGAGGAGAGAAAAAACAGAAGAGGAGCTCCAGGATGCAAGACGAGTTGGGTAACTCTCGGAAGGAGACGTTCTGGAGCCTTTCCCCGTGGTTCTTTGGCTCCACTCCAGCTTTTGAATGTTTGAATGCCCTTCTCTGTGGGCAAGCAACAGTAACTAGTTCTCATTGTAACGCGTGCCCACATCCTGCTGTGTAGGATGTTTTAGCAATGGGGTCAGGGTAGCCATGAGTGCAGGTACTGATCTCTTCTTCACTCCTTGCAGTCATATTTTAAGAACTGAGCTCAGAAGCAGAGGTTGAAGTAGGCTGTGCATATCAGAAGCTTTTCAAGGTGACTGTTTTGTGGATATACACAATTGTGAAAGTGTGCCACAGCATTTTTGGAGTGCAGCCATTGACTTTGTGATGACCAGCCAGTGTTCAACTGCTCTCCCCACCAATAATCTTCCTTTTCATCAGATCAGTGGGCTGCCACTTCCCTGACTTTTGTTCTCTCCAGTATGGCTCATGTCAGGGAGCAGCAAGAGCAGGGCTGCTCCTCCAGGGAGGACAAGCTAGGAGCCGAAGCTGATGACAGCCACCAGCAGTGCCCTGACTAAGGAGGGTACAGCCCCACAATATCTATCTGAACAGTGCAGGCAGAACAAGATGCTGATAGCAGGGGTCCATCAGCAGTCCCAGAGAAGATGAGGTGGTGAATCGGGTCCCGCGTCCACCCACCGAGTCCAGCGATAGGAGATGGTGCCAGAGACAGGACTGGAGACAAGCTGCCTACAGTGTAGGTCCAAGGTTTGTCCAGGAGATAGGACTGAGGGCAGGTACACCTACAGTATAGCTGAGGTGAGGCCGTATGCCTGGACCGGAGCTTAAATGGAGCTCCTAGACCATGCGCAGAAGGTGCGGGGGTGGGGGTCTGTTAGTGCACTCAGGGCCCAGGCAGCTAGAAATTCCTCCTTCCTCCCTGTCCTTTCTCCCATCAGCCTTTGTGACGTTCCCCTTGACCTTTTAACTCCTCTTGCCCTCCCTTTTTATCTGTTGTCACTTCCCATGGTGACTGTTTCCCCTCTCTTGTCTCTGATGGCCCTTGCAGTTCTCTCCTACTCTGTCCTCGTTTGTGGCTTTCACTGTTGTCTATCTGAAAATGGTTCCTACTGCTCCTCCTCAGCTTGTCTGTTCTCTCTTACTTCTTCTGTCTTTGTAGAATTTCATGCAAGGAGAGGTATCAAATGAATTGCCTCTGTCTCTTTCTTCAACCCCTCATGCCGGTCTGCCTGTAGCGTTAGTGATCATATTAACCTCACAGTCTCCTTGTTAAATTTCCTTCTTTCTTCCTGATTGCTCATTATCCAGGCTATTTATAAATCATTCCAGGCCTTCTGTTGATGTTGTACTGAGGTCTACCTGCTCTTCACCATCACTTCTGTTAAAAGCCTTTATAGAGATGCTGATCATCACTCATCTTGTCTGCTGGCTTTCCCTTTCTTGCTGTGCTGCCCATCCTGTTCCGAATGCAGCTGCTTAAAATCTTCTGCCTGCTGCTCGGACCAGATTGCTCTCAAATTTAATGTCTGATGGCTTACAAACTGCACAGTGTCACTTCCAAGCTCTTGATTCCTTCTTCTGCCATGTCTTTTTGGTCTTTCTCTTGCTCCTGCCTTTCCCCCTTCCCCCAACTGTCCTTCTTGGTAAAGGGCAGGTATCAATTCTTCTACATTTCGCATGGTGCAAAGCACAATCAATAAGGGCTTGCTGAGTTGCCAGAATTGATTTTCACATACCTTAAAGGTCTCTTCACCCCGTTCCAGACTAAATGTGCCATAGGTACTGTAAGATACCTTAGAATGATAGAGATGGTCTTAATATAAGAGCTGTTGTAGTGTAGAGTTAGAGAAACGACTTTTGTTTTTCTCGTGATCTCTTTAGAGGTGATTCCAGGCTGGGAGGGCACAGTGTCTTCAGCTCCATCTCATCTCAGTGTTTTTGTGCTTGCTGCCTTTGTCCTCAAGTTACCGTTCCTCAAATGCTGAGCGTTGTTTGTGATCACAGCTGGTTGATGTCAAGCCTGGGAAATGTGCTGTCGCCAGCAACTCTGTTTTGCCACAAAGTGCCATCCCTTCTCCTCTTCTTTATTCTTTTCTTGTGTGACAGACCTGTGTAGCTTGGGGAGAGTACAGGGACGAGCCATTCCAAGATGTGCTCCCAAACTGCAGGGGATGATGGTCATGTATCTAATGGTGTGATTCAGGCCCGTTGTAGTTGAGAAAAGGGACATTACTCCAAAATGGCTCCATCATACTACTTATTTGTCTGTGCTCACAGAGACCCAAACAGGATTTGGTCAAACCCAGACAAGTTACTGGGCCCATTTGTGTCCCTGACTAAATGGGGATAACTTTCTCTCGAGCCTTCCTCAGGTGCTGCCCACCCCAATTTAAAACACTGCAGAATGGGGCCCTGTCCCCTTTCAAAGGAGCCTTCCCAAGTCTTTGCTGCTCTTGCCTGCTGATTTTCAGCATGAAATTCCCATTGTATAGATTCATTGCTGTCCTTTTATGTGGACCACAGCAAGCGATTCTATCTCCTTCCTTTGTGTCTCTCTTTGTGATATGCCTCCAGACACCTTACATAGATTACTCGTCTCATATGATGTGCAGTAAACCAGTTTAAATCCAGACCAGATGAATAGTGGTCAGAATTGCACAAATTCCTGAAATGACTGCCAGTGCAGGGGAGTTGTTGATTTTTATTTTTTTCCCCTTTCCTAGAAGGCAGTCATGATAACAGTTGGTTCCCATTGCTTTATTTACTGGCAGCCTAAGTAGAGAGCTCAAACTGAAGTAATTGCTCTTTGCCCATGTATCCTGGTGGTGGCATGTGAGAAAGAGCAGATACTTGGTAGTGAGCTGCTTGCCGTTCTGTATCTGCAGTGTGGATAAATCGTAGACTTCAGTGTTCAGGGCATCTGGTCTGGAACATTTTGTTAGTAGTAAATTCAGGCACACACAGAATATTGTGCTGCTTAATTGCCAGCAAGACCTAAAATGACTCATTTTATGTTGTTTCTTCTTCTTCTTCTGCAGCAACTATAATGGAGAGACAGAAGAGAAAACAAGAAATAGAGAAAGGACTTCAGTTCATTCAGTAAGTGGACAACCTCATTGTTTCCTGTGACTTTGGGAGTGTTTGTATCAAGGATTGCAGGAACTGAGTTCTTCCTGTTCACTTCTTATGGCTCTGCTTCATGGGAATGAGATATTGGTGCTGAAGATTTTCACTGTGATTCATCAGGGTGCTTCTTGTCCTGCCAGCTCTCTGAACTTGAAATTCTGTCATTTTAATTTCCTTGGGTTTTGACCTCCACTACAGTTCTAGGATGGTCTTTATAGTCAGCATAAAGCTAACGCTTGGACCTTCTACTTCATCTTCAGCGTGAAGATCTTGAACTGCTCTCTCAACAAGGTTATCCCACTTTTCTTAGGAAGGGAAATAGTGTTTTTGCTTTGTAGGTGGAGAAAGCAAGGTAAATGACTTGCCAGGTACCCTGTATGGTGTCTGTAGAAAAAATAGATGACCTGGGCTCTTTTACAGTTGCCAACCTGGTAGGTGCCTCAAGTCATCCTTTTGTGAATATCACGTGGACTTCTAGAGCTTGAAGTTGTTGCTTATGTACTAGTTACAAGTCCAAGTACTTCCTTATAAAGTATAGTCATGTTTTTTCTGTCCAGTGTTTGAATTAGCAAAGGCCTCACTCTCAGGTCCAGGTTCCATGTTGAGTAAGGAAGTAGCAAGATTGTAATCAGATTGCTTTGGGGTTTTTTTAAGGTCTGCCTTGAGTCCTGCAGTTGTTATGGCTGAAATCTGTGCATCTACAATAGGAAAAAAAGCCAAATCTTCCATGTTACATATTTATATCCCGTGGCACGGCAATGGTATTTTTGCCCCAGTCTGAGACTAAATGGGGCTGATAACCCAGTTTCAGAGAGGCAGTTGTGAGGTTTGATTTGGTAATATTTATAAAAATGTTCAAGATTCCTGGAAAGAAAATAATTTAGAAATACGGGGTGTTGTTCATGCTTCTGGAGTGTATCTTAAAGTCTGAACCAGGGGCAGTGTCATCTTTGGCTAGTTTTGATGTGAAAGAGGGGTACTCCAATTTTGTAAGCAGAATGAATGTTTCTTACAGAGCCATGGGATTTCCTGTAATTAATTTTAAGGAGCAGACGATGATTAGATTAGATGAAATCTAAAAAAAAAAGTTTATTCTCTGACCAATAAGTTCATGTATACAGTGTTGCATTTCCAAGGTGAGGAGGGCTATGAAAGATGCTAAGGATTTCTCTACAGCCGATTGTTTTCTCCTGGAAGAGAAAAAATAAATACATGTGGACCAAGCCTGGATGACTTGGATGGTCCCATTTGAAGAACGGAAATTTTCTCCCAAGTCTCAGCGCTGTGTTATCCACACAAGTACTGCCAGTTTTGTGGCACAGCCTGGCAGCCTTGATCAAGATAGCTTGAGTTAAATGGGCTCCCGAACCTGCATTGTTTTCTCCCTTCCTTTTGGGGTGTAGGCCTAAAGGCATGTGGCTGAGTTAACAAAGAGGAAAGTGATTCACTTATCACTGAATGTCTTTGGTCTCACAGAGGATTTGAGGAGGTCTTGGTGTGCCGGTTTGGTGCCTCTCATTAGAGCCAGATACACTTAAAATACGCTTGTATTCTCCATGACAATCTCTCATGGGACTTTCTCAAAGATGTTTTTTTTTAGGTGGTGGGCTGAAGGCACATTACAGAGGATCGTGTATATGCAGAAAATAGCTGAGAATAAGATTCCTCTAGTCTCAGATCCCTTTGAGACCTGACCATCTCTCTCTTGACACGACTGTGGCCATCACCGATCTCCCTAATTGTGTTCTCTTTGCACCAGCTGCTTTTGAAGTGATAAAGTGTTCAGTAACTCACTGAGATCATCAACACAGGATGGAAAGATGATTTCTTCGTCAGACAAAAGCCCTTGTTTGCATGGATGCCTGTTTCATGAGCGTTTTCTCTTCTTTTTTTCAGGTCCACATTACCCCTAAGCCAAGAAGATTATGAGGTAATGAAGAATTTGTTTTCTGAAGTTGGGAACCCTCTGGTTAGCAAGATTTGTTCTGTTGCACAGCCGTTAGTTTACATACCAAAAGTGGAAAGCGTGGGATGGTCTCTTACAATTTGTCTGTTACTTAAAGTTTTAAGCTTCTGACAATGACAACTTGCAGGGAAAGGAGAAGACACTTGAGTGTTCAAGAAGAAAGGAGATTTGCTACCAAAAGTCTGATGTTTTACAGGAGGCTGGGGAGGCAGGAGAATCTCAGTGGGCAGGAAGTTTGCGAAAACCTGTGGAAAGGAATGGGAAATTGGGAAACCTCTCCTGTCTCTGAATATCCACTTCAGTCTATTTGCTCTCTCCCTGCTGCCCAGGCCTTTTTGCAGAAGCTGGTGAGAAACCTGTTTGCAGAGGGCAATGATTTGTTTCGAGAGAAGGATTTCAAGCTTTCACTAGTACAGTATGTAGAAGGGCTGAATGTGGCAGATTACGCAGCCTCCGATGAGGTGACCATCCCAAAGGAACTCCTGTGCAAGCTGCATGTCAACCGAGCTGCCTGCTACTTTGCCATGGTGAGTGCCTTCTCAAGTCATCCGCAGGGGCCAGGGAGGACATCATGGTTGCAGTGCCATGCAATTGGAAAAGATGTCAAGAAGGGTTTCAGTTGATTTTGTGTGCTCCCTTCTCCAACACTGGACGAGACCATGACACACACTGTTATCTCCCCACTATTGCACTGTGTCTTGCAAGACCAGAGAAAGGTTGTGAAGGAGAGGGGGCCAGTCCTAAGGTACTGAGAATGCAGTTCTGGTCCATGTTGGTGAGGTGCTAGTACAATTTGGAGATTGGAAAGATCCAGTGCCTCCCAGTATTGACTGAGTGTCTCTCTAGAATACTGTTCGAATATTGCTCTGGAGTCTCCTGCCTACTCAAGTGAGGCACTGGAAGTTAATGAGAAGGCCTTGATGGAACTTTCAGCACACATATGGAAAAGGAATCTGCAATACTTAGGCTCTAAAAGGCTGCGTGCTTCCATTTTTCTAAGGAATCTAACAGCTTTCCTTTATGGCACTGCCCCAGAGCAGGTCCATCCTGTTCATAATGAGGCTGAGTCCCGTGTAAAAAATTAGCCAGCAGTCACATAATTAAAGACTGTTAAATGTCACATGCCCAAGTTAGAGGGGGAGAAAAGATAAGGTTGCTCAAGCAGCCTTAATTCTGGCATTCACTGACTTTGAAGTGTTTTGACTTTTGCAAGACTTAACAAAATGTTCTATTACAGTAGATTTTGTATGTTTGTGCGCTGGTCTGTGCATGAGGTAATGTATATATTTTCAATTGCCTTTTATATTTCTATTTTCTGCTGAGGGATAAAACATTTGCACTCACACAGAAGGAGGGGTTAGTCTGCTGTGCCTCAGCTGACTCGAGATGGTCTCTTCTGTGCAGGGGTTGTATGAGAAGGCATTGGAAGACAGTGAGAAGGCTTTAAGTCTTGACAAGGAGAACATCCGAGCGCTCTTCCGGAAAGCCCGCTGCTTAAATGAACTTGGAAGACACAAAGAAGCATATGAGTGCAATAGCCGATGCTTGCTGTCCCTCCCACATGTAAGTTTTTGACACACAACTCATCTTGATTTCTGTGGTTTGTCACCTTCATCCTCTGTAAGATGCTTAGTGTGAGGCCAGAGGATAGTGGAAGAGGAAGCTCGTCTGTTCCTGGGAACACGCTTATGCCCAGAAATTCTGTGTCTCTGACTCAAAGATGATGTTGGACCTCCCATGTTTCTTCAGTCCAGGTCACCCTCACTGGTTAGTGACAGCAGGTTTGGTAACCTATTTGTGAAGAGCAAAACTCTACCCTAATAATATGTGAACTAAGGCCATGAGATTGTTTTAATTAGCTGGTTTTATATGTCTAATGGGAGTAACTAGGAGCATGAGACAAAGGGGAACTGGAGCACTGGAAGGAAAACATGTATACTTTTCCTGTTTTAGATAAAAATGTCTCATGTTTTACCTACTGGTTGCTAAGGCAAGCTGATAGAGCTTTTTATTTCTTGTCGGACATGCGAAGGTGTCCATGACATCACATGCCATAGTTATTTTTGTGTTCACAGGCGTGTGAAGAGGGGACTGTCTGCATATACTGGGCCCTAGATATTTTCCTGACAATGCTTTTGTTGAGTGTTCTTTTAGGCCAAATATTGAACAGGAAACCAGACTGCGATTAGCTAGATTCTAGTGAGCACTGCGTATCTTTGCTAAATTTGGTTCTGATCCATCACAGTAATGCTATTACAAGAAAAATGCATCTACTTCAGCAGGAGAAGTTAACTTTCCTTCATTATTAGTGTTACAGAAGCAGTCTTTGAAAGCCTTATTAGCAGTTAGTTACTCCTTTTGTGTAGCTTGTAAATTCTAGTTCCTTTGACTTGTCAGAACAGGGTGACCAAAACGCATTAAAGGTATCATGTTAGGGGAGTTCCAAAGAACTGTTATTTAGACAAACCCTTTTATAAACAAAAACATCTAATCTATGTGTTCATGTAAAGCCGTATCTGGCTGTCTTTCACATTGCAGTTGAGCCACTTAATTGAATTTAATTTTTAAACATATACTTCTGTTTACGTATCTCCCATTATTATTATGACAATCACTGTGCGTCTACGAACACTTTGTCAGACTTCTGTATGACAGACTTCTGTGTGACAGACGGTTTGAGAAGAAGAAGGTACATCCTGAAGGGGTGTAAGATGGAGAGAGAAAAGAGAGAGAAAAGGAAACGGACAAGATAGATTTTGTCTTCACTGAGTTCAGAGAAGATGGTGACAAGACCAGGAAGAATTACTTTACTGAAAGAGTGGTCAGGCACTGGAACAGCCTGCCCAGGGAGGTGGTTGAGTCACCATCCCTGGAAGTATTTAAGAAACGTGTAGATTTGGCACTTCAAGGCATGCTCTAGTGGCAGAGATTGTAGGGCTGGGGTTTTTTTGTGTGTATGGTTGGACTTGATGATCTCAAAGGTCCTTTCCAACCATGAGGATTCTGTGGTTCTATGATTCTAAGACCGATGTTGAGCGTGTGGGGGAGCAAGTACACTCAAAAAGTGGCATTCCAAATTGAAGGGAAATGTTACTGATACTGTGGGCTGGAAGAACCAGAGGCTAGTGAGGGGTTGAAAGGGAAAAGATGAACCTTCAGGGAGAAGGAGGTTGTAAAGACCAGCATGACAAGTAGAGAGAAAAGAGCAAACTTCAAGTTAGCAGCAGATGCAGGAGGAGACATTGGGACATTAAGGAGGGATGTCACAATAGGGTGGGCAGATGCTTTTTTCTTCTCTGAAGAAACTGTTAAAGTACTCTAATACTTTTGCAAATAGGGAGAGAGAGGAAAGAGTTGCTGGTGATAAATAAGTGAAAAAGGTTGTGGCAGGTTGTTAGTCTAGGCAGAGCTGGAGAGGATGGAGCAGGGGAATGAAGCATGGCCCAGAACTTTGTCTAAAGCCCACGGTGGGGTGTGAGTGGGCGTGGGCAGTGAGCAGGGAGGATGGTAAATAGCACGCAGCGGGGAAAGCAGAAGGATCTGCCTGACTAAGCTGAGGCTGTTTAACCGGAGCCGGAGACGGTGAAAATGCCTTGTAGCTAGAAAGTTGGAAACTGAGGCTTGGTTTCAGCTTTAAAAACAAACAAACAAGCAAAACAGGCTAGTGAATACTGTCTGCATATCAAAACTGATTATTAGCTCTGTGGCTGGTGGAGAGGGAAAGTATCCAGGCTGTGCATGCAGGAAGGCATGCAGGCTCCTTCTTCCCAGACATGGGGACCTTATGGAAGCTGTATCAGCCCCCAGCACGGGGACTGCTAGCAGCCAGCCTTGGCAGCCCCTTCAGCTGTCTTGCCAGCAGGACTCGTGAACCTTGCCTTCAGAGTGGGTGCTTTCTTGGAAGCAGACACTCAATTCTGATTTTCTGCAGCATCCGGAGAGTGTGTGGGGGTGTCCTGGTGCAGCTTCAGTACCTCAGCATGACTGAATGACAACAGCGCTTAGGTCTGCATGGACTCTCCTAGGGCTGCTCTGGCAATTGTCCACCTGCTGCTGTCTAAAAGTGAGGCTTCTTGGCACAGCCCAGAGTGGGTAACTGCATTCCTGTTTATTTCACTGTGTGTGCCGCAAAGGCAAAACTGAAAGTGTCCTGCCAATTGTTTTTGTCCCCAGGATGAAAGCGTCACGCAGCTGGGACAGGAGCTTGCCCAGAAGTTGGGACTGAGGGTTCGAAAAGCATACAAAAGACCTCAGGTATGACTTCTTTTTTCTTAGAGACTGTCCTTTGGCTCTTTCAGATTTACTTTTGCAAAAGTGGTAGGTGCAGCTCTGGAGTTACAGACACATGTACACTACCCTGCAATCCCTCTAGCAGGCTGCTGGCTGTCCTCCTGGTCCTGACCCTCTGACTCGCTTTACCTTGATTCGTTTCTAACCCCCTTGCTGCTCTGCAGGAGAGGCCTCCGATGCACCAGGAGCCTGTGTTTGTGGAGGAGAGGGACGTGTGGTCTGATCACAAAGGAGATTTTGCATCACAAGTCCTTTCCCTGTTATGGGATGAGGAGGGTGGGATCCTCTGCTGCATTGGATGCATGGCTGGTTTTGTAGCGTGATGGGTCATGAAGGGTTCCTGCCCCATATCTAGGCAGACACCAGCTTTGTGGTGGTGGAAAGGCCTGTGCTTTGGGACAGCAACAGGTATGCATGTGGTCAGACGCTAGGAAAGAAGGCAGCAAAAAGCGAATCCTGGGTCCAATTAAACGATGCCAGTAGCTGGACCCATAGCCTGGATCTACAAGAAAGTGCTGGAAAGTAACTGGAGTGCTGCTGGTGTTTAAGTGCATACCCTGGGATGGAGCTAGAGGGCGTTCGGCCACTGCTAGCACTCTTGGATAAGGCTGCCTTGGTCACGTAAAATCCCAGTGTGCGTTTTCAGGAGTAGGGAACATGAGCTAGTAGTAGTCGAGGCTTACATTTGCATTCGCATGCTCGGCCCCCTGCACAGCGGTGTGTTAAACAGCCAGCATGTTCCACCTCCAGAGGGGCACCTTTGCAGTACGCGGTGAAGTGATTAGTGGGCATCCAGTTTGCAGAGAGCTTTTGGGGTAAATTTGACTGTAGCAATCTTATTCCTCTCCCTGACCAACCTCACATATGATTGGCCTACCCCCCAAAAAATCCTTGATGTTATAGCAGCTCTTAATGCTCCAAAATTACTCTGTCTCCTCAAATAAGGGGAAGTTTTACACAGAAGTACTTTTTGTAGCTGCTCATTGTGTTGGCCTTGCCACCTTTTTGCTGCTGTGATCAGCTTAGACCACCTGTATGTTAGTAAAATAAAGAATAAAAGCTCCAAAATGCTTTTTATTATTTGAAATTTAGTGATCAGTATTTTGGTAACACCTTGCTATGTATTGTGTTAACTTCCAGCTTTCATTCCAGTGCTGTAATGCTTTCGCAAAGTAGTAATTCCTTAATGAAAAGACAAAAAACTTACGTTCTTTGGGAAAGTTTTTTGCTTCCTGGTTGTGCGTTGGATGTTGAGAGTTTTGCACTGAGGTCTCCAGAACAAATAGATGTCCCTTTCAGTGTTCAGAAAAGTGTACCCTTGTGTCACAGTGGCATGCCTTTTGGGGTGGGTTTTATTTATGGGTGGGAGGAAACAGTGTTGTAACCCAGTTTTACCTAGTTTACGAGCATTCATGGAATGTCTCTGTTCTAAGACCTCTCTCTTCCTCGCAGCAGGAATTGGAAACATTCTCGCTACTCAGTAATGGCACGTCAGTCAATTTGTCAAACCAGGTAGAGTTTGCATCCTCTGATTGTTAACTGCTCATGGATTGTGCCACGAGAATGCTTTGCAGTTTCATTTACATGCAAATTTATGATTGTCTTTTATGATTTAAATGTGTTAATTAGTGTTTTCAGCTTTTAAGGAGTATCGCCAAGGAAATTAATGTCTTTGAAAATATTTCTAGTGAAAACATTTTTGATGTCAGTAATTAGATCATTGAAGGTGGTTATTTTTCTTAGGTATTGTGAATGCATGCTTTCTCTTGCATTTTAAATAAGTTTTGTTTTTCAAGTTTTTACATAGTTAGGGCAATGCTAAGTAAAATTCAGAAAGTGCAACTGCTGAAGAAACATACAAAATTAAATCATGCGCATGCGATGTACTGAGCAAGGTACATACACAGTTTATGTATTCTTTCTATTGTCCTGTCACCTGGGAGACCCTGGGCAGGGCACTGTGCAAATACTAAGCTAAAATATAAAAAATTGCTGATTTCCTTGTTCCACTGCTGGCCAAAAAAACCCCCAGAAACTCGCTAGTTTTACAGACTATTTGGTACTTCACACTACTCTTTAAAGCAAACAAACTATAAAACAGTAAAAATTGACATTTTGTACAAGATGGTATCCTAAAGAATTCATTTACCTCCCAGCGCTGAGTGACTTGCCTTCACATCTTTCTAGGAGAGCCAGTCAGCTTATTTTAACAGTCGTGCCTAGTTTTCAATTTGAAAGTCTTTCCTTTTGCAAGAAAGGAAAAGTGCAAAAACTAGAAGTTGCAAAAACTGCTGCAGTAGATGCAGTATCTCAAAAGTAATGCTTTACTTGTGCCTTCTTAAGTTTAAGCTGAAGGCACACATACCTACCTCTGTTTATGTTTCTGTAAAATACGGGCTCATTTTATTCCTTGCCTGGAGCTCCAAGTCAGCAGTTGTCTTGACGGAAACCTTTTCCTGTTTTGAGTTTGCTATAAAAGTTTGTGGTTGTTAGATTGCAAAACATGTGAACTAAGAAAAGGAATGTCGTGTAAGATCAGGCTAATCAGATCTCACACTGCATGGGGCTGACCGATTGATGTATCCTGGGACTTGGGACACAACGTTCTCATCCACACATGAAAAACCCTATTCTAATGTACAGATTTGCTCACATGGTTGGATATTGTGCAGGGCTGGTGTTCCTTTGCAGCAACAGGGCTTGTCCTCTGCTGGAGGTAAAAACGGATAGGCTCTCTGGATTAATGGGCTGTTACAAGTTTGTTGGGTTTACTGCTCTTGCGCTGAAAGAGGCCATAAAGGAAAAGAAAGTGCCAGATGCATTTAGGAGTAGTAAAGAGTCTCATCTGTGAAGTGTGAATATCTTTTTAAAGATGAATTTCTGGTGATATTTTTCTCTCCCTTTTCCTACACCCTCTTTGCAGACCACTTCCAATGGATTGGGTTCGATAGATGACATCGAAACAGGTAAAGACATCTCTCTTCTCTGATTTTTGTGGCTTCAGTAAGGTATCTGACCAGGCTGGCAGGCCTGAGAGGTTCGTCACCTTCATTTGTGTCTCTTCTGCACACTGCTGGCTTTGGTAACAGGAGGAGGAAAAGGTGGTGAGAAGCGGGAGTGTTTTTCCTGCAGAAAAGCTTTTTGTCCAGGCCCAGTGAGAGAGACGTCTGGGAATTAAAAGGATCTGCCGAGGTACACAGCTCTCTCCAGTTGTGCTTTCTTAAAGCTGGGCTTGGCAAAGCTTCTGAAGCTCTGCTCCCAGCCAAAACAGTCCAGATAAAGCGAAGTTAAGGTTGTAGGCAGCTGTTTGTGCTCTGAGCGCCTATGGTCCTCCAAGACGTGGAGGTGGAGGAAATGAAAACAAAGGGAGTTGGGAGGGACCCAGGGAGAGCCACGTTCAAGGTTAGGCACCCAGGAGGAGCAGAAGGAGGGCTACGAGGTTGCTTTTCTTATGCCGGAAAACAAGTGACCTTAACTCTGCCCCTGTAGAAAGGCTTGCTGCATGCTTTGGCCTTCGTTGTGTGCTGGAGCATTGAACTTGTGCCTCTGAGCACATCAGTCTTTGTTGCTTTGAAAGGTAGCAGTGTGTGTGATGGTAATTGTGAAGACTTACCACTGCAAGTAGCAATTGCTTTTCTTATAGAAAGAAACTAATTTCATTATTAGGGTGCTTTGGAAAACATGTTAGTTCTCTGTTGAATGCCAGTTCAGTAACTGAATGCCACGTGCAATCATGAGACCCAGTTCTGGGAATTAAGGAGAGCATTTCACGTTATCTTGCTGTGCTAAAATGAACTGGACTCCTACTGCAGAGTAAAAAGTGACTGCATCCAGTAAGCTCTTTATCTGATCAGGATTTGGTGTAAGAGCAGCATGCCACCTTTGCTGCAGGTCATGCAGAGAGAACCTTTACTACTAGGAAATCTTTTCAAAAGCATTGGAATTATGTGTTATCCCGTTGGCCTGAGAGTGGTGTGCCACCAGGAGGGCTGTGGGTGCTGGGTACCTCGAGAGTTTCAGATTCAAAGCTTTTTTAGCAAGGGTTTTTGTTGTTGTTGGTTTGATTTGGTTTGAAGATGGAACTACTGAATCCCCTTCCCCCATGCTTTGCCCAAAGTTGTCTGATTAACTCAGTCCTGCCCTGCACAGATCTTGCTCAGTATGGCTTTTGGCCAGCTAATGCTCTAGGGAATCACTGCTGTTTTGGGAAGTAGAGCTAGAAACGTGGCTTTTAAAAGCACTGTACTTGCCGCTCTGGGACAGGCAGGTGTATGGCCAGAGAACATACCACATGGGGGAGATGGTATGAGCGATTTGGTTAGAGGGAGCGGGTGGACAAGACCCTCATTTAGCTTATAATAATAACACATGGGACTCAGTGTCATGGCAGTGGCAGGAATCAGAAGGAGACAGATGTGTGCTTGGCATCTGCTCATCAAAGAAGGGCTGTTTTATTTTTTAGGGTGGAGCAAACATGAGGTGAGTACAGGAGGTGCACGAGCTTTCTGGAAAGGGAGTACATGAAATGTGGCTGTGGTGGCTGGTGAGTGAGGTCGGCAGATGGGGTGTCCTGAGAAAAGCAGGAATGGGAAAAGAGGGATAGGGGAGAAGATTGGACAGAGAGGAATGGGAGGAAGTTGCTGAAGGAATGACAGGGTTTGGGTTGTCAGGGAGAGGGGAGCAGGCATTTCTCCTCTGCCCTTTGCAAGTAATGGAACCTGTTGGTCCCTGCTCTTCTCTGCACCCTTCACATGCACTGAGCTGGGGGGGGCTTATGGTTCTCTGCCTTTTGGTCATGCGTTCAACTTTTCAGGGTTTTGTTTCTCACAGGGTGTGTGAGGGCCTCTTTCCTCTGCTTCCCAGTCTGAGTGGGAACCGGAGGGACTTGTTCGTTCCTCACAGAAGTTCTGAGCTTCTGGATCCTTTGGGGCCATGTCATTATGAAATCTTTTGCTCCCCCCTGCACGTGTCCCAGTCCCTTCTAGCATGTCTTGAACTTTTTGTTGGCCCCTGGAGGGATCTTGACTGTGCTCCAGATTTAAACATCTGAAAAACGGGAAGGCACAAGCTGTCCCTTTGTACTGAAGGAAATCTGGCCGAGCTACCAGTGATGAGGCCAGCGTTGAGGGAAGCTGGATGGTTGGCTCGCGAGTGCAGCTGGGGGGCCCGCACCAAAGGGAGATGAGCTGAGAGAAGTCATTGCAAAGGGGGCATGGGGTTGGAGCTGAGCCTGCTCTGAGGGGCAGCTTGGCCTGCAAAACTGAGGATATTTACAGCCTTCCTTTGAGCCACTGGCTGTGGGGAATATGTTCAGCTGCAGCACTGAAAACCTGTGTTGGATCCCATAAGGTACAACATGCGCTTTCCTTCGATCACATGCATGAGGTTGTGGAGAGGGGCCTGTGTCTGTCCCTTGCTGCTTTCCCCTGCTTTCCCTGCCTTTTGTCACAGACCAGACATCTCGGCCTCGGTGCCTTGCACAGTGACCTTGGCTGTGGTCCATCCACGTGGACCACTTAGAACAAATGCTGGAGGAAAGGTTGCAGGGGGCGGTGGTGTACTCTTGGTGGGATTAGAGATAAGGGAGCCTGCGTGTGTGTGTCGTCTCTGCTGTTGTTTTGTACAGGACTTTGGGGTTTGCAGGAATTGCTGGTTTGCTGAGCTCTCAAAGAAGGGCACCAGCACAGTCCTCGGTTAGTGAACGTGCGGTGCATAGGATAGCAACGTGGCTCACTCACCCAGTCACAGTTAGAAAGGGATGGCTGAGGTCTCGTGGGGGTGAGTGAGCTGAGCTTTCACAGACAGGACGCAGCATTTCTCAGTGGATCAAGCTTTGTGTCTCAGAAGCTTGTCTAGTTTCTTTCCTGTTCTTACCAGTCTGTCTAATAAAAGCTATTGTCTCTCCTTCCAAACTTTGCCTTGCTTATAGCCATAGACCGTCGTAGCTACAGTGCAGCCACTGCTATGTGGATGGAGAAGGTAGCATCTTTGTCTTATTTCTTTTCTTTTATTCCAGGACATCTGCACAGGGGCAGAATTAAGGTAGTTTGGGTGCTTGGTTTGAGAACTGCAAATGTAACGCTGCATTTTCCGAATTTCTAACATTTGAACTTTTTTTTTAACCTTTAATTTTTTTTTGAGAATAAAATGCTCTTCTGTGAAGAATATGTGCTTGTAATCTTAACTTCACTTAACAGAGGTTTATATTGCATGATGGGAACGTCTTACCTTTTCGGTAATGCACTGGAGAGGCAAGGAAGCCGTAGGGAAAATCACTGCCTCTCTCCTGCCCTGACCCTGGCTTACACAAGTTCCCATGGGGATGTTTGTTGCTGAGGTGTTGAGGGGGAGTGTGGGCAGCAACCTCCCACCTACGGACATCAGGAAGCACTCGAGAGCAGGGAGTTTACCTGGGTAAAAACAGCCGAGTGAGTCTAATGGGGTTTTTTGGAGACACATTGTTAGCACAACCTGGTGCTAACAACCTGGTGCACCCAATCTCTGACTCTCTTCCCAGTAGGACCTTGTGTTTTTTATCTCCTGCCATGTAGGATGCCTAAGGTTTTAGAGAGCTTCTGAGTAAGCAAGCTTTCAGCTGGGATATCGAAGCTCCAAGGAGTAGAGAAGGCGTTGATCTCTGCCAAATGCATTAGTGAGGAACATTAAAGAAAACACCAGGTGATGGGTTATAGAGAAATTGGGTTATGTGCCCCTGGCCTTTAGTCCTGGCCACAGTGAATTCAGTAACTGCTCAGCCACAGGGTTTGTGTTGTTCCTGGTGACTCTACACGCTTGCCAAATCCTGACAGTCAGTCTGGGTACTGGCCCTTAGAACGTATTTCACCTATTGGTGAGCCATTGGAGACTGGGAAAAAAAAAATGAAAGGGCAAGAACTCTTCAGACCAGAGCCCTTCCTCTCGGAAAATTGGCTTACTTGGTTTCTGTGATTTGATGGAGTTGTACAATATTGGTTTTGCCAGGCTGTGCTCTGCTTGCCCCCTGCAAGAGGCTCTCCTGGGTGACTGGCTCTGTTTCTCCCTCATCACAGACTGCTCTATGGACCTGCAGTGCCTCCCAGCTCCTGCGGCCACCTCCATCCCTGTGAGCGAGGGGCTGGTCCCTTTGCCCTCTGACTCAGATGCAAAGAGCTTGGCTACCTCGCTCCCTGCTGCCAGCTTGCTTCCATCTCCAGACTGCGTGTCCCTGACAGCACCTGAGAGCGTGGAGGACTTCACAGATGGGGACATCATTGGGGAAGAACTGGACTCCCTCCTGGACTCCCTCGCCGAAGGGTCACCATACCCTCTAGTAAGAGTGGGCGCTGCATGGGTTCCCTGATTCTTGTTCCAAATAGGTCCTTGGAGCACATGGACGTGTGTGCTGCCTTTTTCCCTCTTTCTGTCACTCTTTTCACCTAGCTCTTCTGCTGGCAAAACTTATTCATTCCTTCTATTTCTGCAACCAGCTTGAGAGTATCTCAAGAGCCCACCTCCAAGCCTGCTTTGCTGTGTGCGAGTTCATGGAGCTGCCCCTCAAAAGTACCCAAGATAGCCATCCCCCACCATCACCTTCTCCCTGGCCTCTGGTGCCCATGGAGTTGAAGCAGGCCTGAGGGTAGAAATAAGTGTGCTGAAGCAGGAATGATGGGTGTATTTTATACAGTGGGCATGCTCTAATCTCCGTGTATTTTGTACAGGCTGCATTCAGCCCAAGCTCTTTGAACAGGTCTGGGTGCCGTAGAGACGATGTGTATTCATACTTACATTGGATTTTAGTTGCCAGTGTTGCTGATGTTACATGAGCCAACTTGGGTCTGGAAGCAATATAATCATATTTGTGCAGGGCTTCTCTTGAGCCAAAAAGCTATGATGAGAGGTGCCACAAGTAATGGTCGTAACCCTGACCTCGGTGCTGTGTGTACTCAGCTGCACTGTTTCTTGACCTGAGCTGGTTTAAGTGCCCAGTGCAGGGCTCTGCCTTGCAGACTGATGAGCTCAGGTAGCCTAACACCTCCTCAGGGACCTTGGTCCAGACTGTGTGCAGTGTAGATAGATTGGAAGGTCTGTGGGAAGTTTGCAGGCAGATGGGGCTGCCGGGTGTCCTTTTGCTTCAGATAATACAGCACACACCTGAGTGGGAGCCTGTTGCTCTCTGCGTTCACTTATTCTCTTCTCCTCGTCCCTAATATGCTGCTTATCCTCCCCCTTCCCGATTCCCCAAAGTCTCTGGTCCAGGGCACCATTCCTACCAACCTGCCAACGGAGATGCCCCAGCTGATCCCTGTGTTTCCGGGGGGAACTCCGCTGCTGCCCCCAGTCGTGACAGCCAGCATCCCTGTCTCCACCCCGCTGCCACCTGCCTCCTTCGGCCTGGTGATGGATCCCACCAAGCAGCTCTCCTCTTCCTCTGTCCTGGATGCCTTTGAGGCCCCACCGGGGGGAAGTGGCGGCTCCACCTTAGATTCGCTGGATTCCCTGGATTTGCTCCCCTACACAGACTCACGGCTTGATGCCCTGGACTCTTTTGGGACAAGCAGAGGGTCACTGGATGCCTTGGATTCCTTTGCCATTGGTAGGTGTGGGGCTGATGGAATTTCATGCTGCTCTCCCGGTGAATGAGTGCTAAAATTATTTCCGTCAATGCTGAGAATGTCTGTCATATAGCTCTGTATGCTGGTGCCGCAGAACAGGAGTATAATTGTAGAAGAGGTCAGGGAATTGTCTTGAACAGAGCAACTCAATATGTCTAGCTTAGGAGTAATGAAAAAGGCTCTAGGTGTGTTATCCCAGATGAGCAGGATGTACATGGTGTGAAATCTCAGAGGAGAAAGGAACACAAAAGTATATAATGATGAGTGATGAGATCTAAACATGGCTTCGTATCCAGGACGCCTCTGATGGTAGAATTTGCTAGACTGTAACATGATTCCTCCACCCTCCCCAATGACTTTTTGATATTTTGGACCAAATGAGTGAAATCCTGTTGACTGTTTTAGATGATATAGGACCTTGTTGTGCTGGGCAGAATGGTAGAGGCCAAGGTGGGTGTCTCCCATCTCTGGATTCAGGGCGGTGAACGTCCTGATGCATGGGGAGCTACACTGTCATGTCAGAAGGAGCAAAGCTGTGGAGGATGGTGGGCAAAGAGTAGGTCCCCTTCTGTCCCAGGAGGGAAGGGAGGCTTTTTCTTGGCTATCTTGTCCCCAGCATTGCAGTCGGCAGCAAAAGTATTTTAAGAAGAGCAGAGATTGCCCAGTCAGCATTTCAACACTCATATTCACCTCAGTGTAGGGCTACCTTGGAGTTGCCACCTTGGGAATGCCAGCACTCAGCAACATAGAATTGGGTTCAGTAGCATTTGGGGAATAAGAAGGCCTTTCCTGAAATTTTTCCAAGACTTAGACGGGTGGTTTGGGGAAAAAGTACTAAATGTTACAAAATAAATAAAGCAAATGGATTTAATAAGCATTTATTTGTCTTTTTGTGAGCAGAACTGCTTCTGAAAGTGAAATGATTGTTTTTGTTTTGTGGGGCTCTTTCCTCCTTCTTTTGTCCAGAAGAAACTAGCCCTCAGGAACTGCGACACCCACCTGGCAGCCAAAAACCATCCCCCGTGGTGAGTGAGACGCTCCCCCGTGCTGATGTCCCAAGGTGCTCTGGAGCCAAGGTAGTAGTGACTTGGGTGATGTAGGTAATTTGGGCCCCTCTACTTAACCTGCCCCAGTGAGTATTGCCTCCCACGTTGTGGCAAGGCAGGTAACGATTTCTCCAGAGTCAGTAGGAAGACATTTGTTCCATCTTCATTTTTATCTGCAACTCTGCATATTGCCAAGGTAAACATGGTGTGACCTAGGTTATAGACTCAACAGGGGATCACGGAGGCCAGAGTGCCACAGTATCTGGCAGCCACATTACACTGAAGGATGGGGCGGAGTAAGCCAGCTTTGTCTTAAAACTAGTGAGGTTCTTTGCTCCTCTCTGCCCTTGTCAGGAGGCTTTTCCAGATACACTGTTCTGTCCCTGTTGCATGTCTCCAGTCTTGGAGGAAAGGGGAAAGCTTATCTATGGTTAGCAAGCTTGGAACAAAAATTATTCTCAAGTTCCTGTCATCCTACTATCCCTGTTACTTCAATGCAGAGACAAGTCTCTGTCCTCAGATTAATTGCTCCTGAAGACTCACTGATAAGTGGCTTGGTTTTTTCCCATGTTGGGGTAGCGTTGATTTGAGAGTCTTCAGATGCGGATTTGGTCACAATGGAAGGAATGGGAAGGAGCGAGGGGGACATTTTGTTACATGTTTCATGATAGAAAACTGAGGTCTCTTACCAAGAGAGAAAGAGGCCCATCTTTGAAGTGAACATACCACACTGTTTGTTACGTTTGAAAAAGTTGCATGCGGCATTTTTGGAAATGTCACTTCAGGTGTGAACATTTTGATGAATGAGAAAATGAGACGGGTTTTTGAGAGAAGGGAATGGGGCAGGGGATAGAGAGGTTTCTTACCCATGTGGTTGCAGAGCTGAGAAGAGAGGTACATGTGTTTTCGCTCAGGTCAGCCTTGGTGGAGTGAGTCACCCAGCTGTGCCCAAGGTCACCGAGCACCTGCTGTCCCAGCCGGAACCTGTAATGCCCAACACAGCCCTGCTAGTAAAGAACCCCCTGGCATCTACTCACGTCTTTAAACAAGCCTGTCATATCTGCTACCCCAAAACAGGTGATGCGTTTGCTCTGCCACCCAGAGCGCTGGCCCGGGCTAGGGTTTGCCCTTCCCTGGGCTGATAGGGTTATTCTCTCCTGCAGGGCCCAAGGCTGGCGATTACACCTATCGGGAAGGCTTGGAGCACAAGTGCAAGCGAGACATCCTGCTAGGCAGGCTGAAGAACTCAGAAGACAAGACCTGGAAGAGGATCCGCCCTCGCCCAACCAAAACCAACTTTGTAGGATCCTATTACCTGTGCAAAGGTGATCTGGAGGGGATAGGGCTGTCGGTGGCTGGGAAGGGGCTGTACAGGGCATGCCAGGGAAGGTTGGGAGGGGACTTCCAGTTTGTATCACCTGCTGCCTTGGGGGTCTTCCTGTCCCATGGGCTGGGAGGCTCAGTACAATGAAAGGCAGTGAGCTCCCATGCTGTGGAGAGCTGGCAGCTTTTAAAGTGGTGGAGCAGAAGAGTTGCCAAGGCACAGTGTGGTGCTGTGCACTGCCAAGGGCTCAGAGCTGCCCTGTTGACATGGGCTTTGCTGAGAACCTGCCTCCTGTACATGTGCCTGCAGTAGTCCCACTCCACCCAGCAGCCCCATGGCAGGGCTGTGGTTCTTCCAAGGCAAAAGCTCACTCTGCCTCCTCCTTTGCTCCAGCCCATCCCTCCATATGCAGGCAATGTGATCAAACTGGTCCCTGAGGCAGTGTCATCACAAAGTACCTAATGAGGTGGGGAGATTGCAAGAGCCAGGATAACAGGGCTCCTTAGTGCTGGGCTGCTAGGGGAACTTAATCTGGATTGGCTTTGAAAGGGGTCGGTTAAATCGTGGTCTGTCCCTGGCCAGGCACTGAATTAAAGCAGGCCTCCATTTTGAGATGGTTTCCACAACAGATGGCATTGCTTGAGATTGTCACAATTCAGTAGTTTGCATTAACTTTCCTGAATGGTGTAGACAAACTTGGGGGGAGATGTCTTTTCTTTTTTCTTTAACTCTCTGTTTTCTTGCTTTCAACTCCTTGTGAGGTGTGGGCAGTGGGAGATGAGAGAGAGTTTAGTTTCTGACTGGGCCGCCCTCCCTGTGTGGTGGTGTGTGCTGTTTGTTGCTTTGTAGATATGCTTAACAAGCAGGACTGTAAGTACGGGGATAACTGCACCTTCGCGTACCACCAGGAAGAGATCGACGTTTGGACAGAGGAGAGGAAGGGGACTCTCAACCGTGACCTCCTCTTTGACCCGCTAGGTGGGATCAAGCAGAGCAGCCTCACCATTGCTAAGCTCCTCAAGGAACATCAGGGCATCTTCACCTTCCTTTGTGAGGTACAGAGCTGGTGGGAGGGAGCAGGCACCCTTCATCATCTCGTCAGTATGTATCTGGACCATTGATATGTCTCAGCCAGTGCTGTACTCCCAGAAGGGCAGTGAGCAGTGGATGCAGCTGTGTAGGAGAGAGGAGAGGTGGTTTTCCTCCTTAGCCCTGCAGCTGAACCAAGTGCACACAGCCTCATGGGACCACCTGTCTCTCCCTCTGTCTTGAGCTGTTGCTTTGAATTGGAATTTAGCCCCAGCTACTTTAGAAAGCAGAACCCTGTAATGCAACAAATTCCCACTTGATGTCTGTGCTGAGCCACTGAGTTGGTCGGCTGAGGATTGGTTCTTGCCATCTTGATGTTCTGTAGCAGAGAGTTCCCCACGCTGGCAGTGGTACATGTAAAGGGCCGTGTTCTTTGCTGTGAACTGGCTGTTCTTTTATTTCTCCCCCTCGTTTCCCCTTTGTTCTTGCTCTGTTGGCTAACTGGGAAAGAATATGTGTCTCTGACCAAAATTTTTCCAACCACAATGGAAAATACTGTTGAGAATAAGCCAAAAAATGTTGTCTGGAAGCTTTTCCAAAAATTTGTTTGCTTTATTTTAAAGCCCTACCACAAAGTTTTCACCAGGCTTCTTCTCACTTTGAACATAAGAATAGGCTGGCTCTGGTTCTTCTTCCCCTTCCAAGTGAAGTGGCTCTGGTTCTCTTCTCTCTAAGATTTTCCCAGCATGCTAATTCTTCTCTTCTCAGATTTGCTTCGACAGCAAACCTCGGATTATCAGCAAAGGGACCAAGGACACACCATCTGTCTGCTCCAACCTTTCTGCCAAACACAGTTTCCATGACAACAAGTGAGTGAACATTTTTTGCGCCAACGGGAGCAATCTCATCACAAGTCCAGCCAGTTTAACTCCAGGGCCCTGGTCTCTTTCTTTCTTTCCTCCTCATGGGTTCCAATCATAGGGCAGCTAAAAGCGTGATAAACAGCACTGTGTGCTTCACCCTGCACATTTGCTCCTACTGCTGAAGGATTTCAGGCATGAGCAAAGCCCGTTGGAGTCAACCTAAGTTTTCCATTGACTTAATTTGCCTTTCAGTTTGGCCTTTACATAAAGGTCAAACCAAAGATCTTCTAGCTCAGGATCCTGCCTCGGACAGGCTGGTAATGAACGTTTAGGAGAACAAGTATAAGAAACACGTCAAGTACACAGTAATACAACCCCTTCTGGCTCCTGGCAGCCTGAAACTTAGGGACTTACTGAGCCAGAGGAGTTGGCATCTTTGCTGCATATTTTGAAATGTGTCTGATCTCTGAACTTGAGCAGGGCCTGGGGTTGATACAGAGTGGGAGGGCAGGGGTTTGGTTTTCCCAGTGAGAGTTTGCCTCTCCCAGAATTGATTTTCTGTGTCCTTTGCCTGCCCAGTCACGTGTGTGAGAGTCACGTGTAAGGTGAAGATTTGGTCATCTGGTGCTTCATATTTCTCTAATCTGGCTGCAGGTGTCTGGTCCACATTGTGCGTTCCACCTCCCTGAAATACTCCAAGATCCGCCAGTTCCAGGAGCACTTCCAGTTTGATGTGTGCCGACATGAGGTGCGTTATGGCTGCCTGCGTGAGGACAGCTGCCACTTTGCTCATAGTTTCATCGAGCTTAAGGTCTGGCTGCTGCAGCAATATTCAGGTGAGTGTGACTTGGTGCAGGGCTGGTGACCTGTGCACCCAGCTCTCCTCCAGTGTGTGCCTAGGGCCAGTTAAGAGTGGAACAGCGTGGTCTGGGAGTATTGAGAAGTTGTCGCTCACTCGTGCATATGCTTATTGTCTCCTCAGTGACACAAAAAAGAGGGCCAAGGTGTTCTGTGAGATGATTTGGCCCTCGTTGCTTTACAGGTGCTACTGTAGTTTGCAGACCTGGAAGCCTTTCCCTTGTGACCAGCTGCATAAGTTGAAATGATTATTAGGTAGGGCTGAATCCCCAGAGGTGTTTCGGTGCTTAAATCCTGGGCAAGACTCTAAATATCAGTTGGGGCCCTGAGTGAGCATCTGGTGCAGTGAGAATGGCAGCATGTGCAAGTGACAAAGCAGTTATATAAAGGAAGACTGCATCTCAAGTTTCTCTAAACAAAATCACCAACGGTGGGAAATGAAAAGGTATTTGGTGTTTACCAAAAAGGCTTTGATGCTAGACCTCTGAAAAGGCTATTGCAGAAACTATATTCAGGTCAGTCATATAATGACACTGCCACATCTGGCACTTTCATCCTCTCTCTCTGACATGCTGGAGGGTTTCTCTTGCTGCTCTTCTGTTAACTGAGTAGATGCTGGTCCACCTACAACGCTACCTGCATCTTTTTTCACTGCAGGGTCTTGTTTAGTGCAGAACCCAGCGCAGTGATGGGAGTACTTCAGAGAGGAAACATGTTTTGTATGTTTCTCACCGTTCTTTGATTTAACTGGAGGCAACTTCTTTAATTTACTATTCCAGTGCTTCTCACGGTAGTTCAATACAGTCCCCAGCCCTGAGGTGGCTCATGAGGGACAGTTACGAACAAGTAGCACACTGTGGCAGATGCTATCTTTTATTCTTCCTGTTTGGCCTCACTTACTTGTGGCCACAGGAAATAAAAAATTACACCACCAGAGTTTCTAAGCATGTTGCCAGTGAGGTGTAGGCCAGCACTGCTGCCCTACATGCTTTTGATACTGCCTGTAGTATTCTGGGCACTCTAGTATTCAAGCACCTTGCTCTTTTCCCCACCCTGTGGTTGTTGTGGGGTTTTTTAGTAGTGGGTTGTTGGGTTTTTTTTAGAAAAAGTTTCTTTCTCTTTCCTTCCCTCCCTCCCTATTTCTTTCTCGTCAGCCTGTAGAAGAAAGGTTAGGTTGATTTTCGCTTCTTACCTTCTTTACTTGAAGAAGTGATTTCCAAAGGGGAAGCTTTGGAGCGGAGAGTTTGATTTGGACACCATTTGCTCGGCAAGAATAGGGAGGGGGCATCATTCGTAGCAGCTTGCATTTGAAACCAGTGGGAGGTCGCATTTCACAGCCATTTGAGCTTTTACAGAGGCTGTGGCTTTGTTCTTGGGGATAAAGGATTGTATTAGTGGAGTAAAGGTTCCCAAGATCTGAAAATTCGGACAGGCGGGACTGTTTTCTTGTTTGCTGTGGCTTTTTACAGACGTATCTTGCTGTCTTCTTCCATCAGTGGAAATC
Organism: Larus michahellis; assembly: GCF_964199755.1. Classification (NCBI taxonomy): domain Eukaryota; kingdom Metazoa; phylum Chordata; class Aves; order Charadriiformes; family Laridae; genus Larus; species Larus michahellis. The sequence continues at coordinate 55,339,267 of NC_133896.1, read as the reverse complement.
AGAGTCTTTGTCCTCAGTAATGATGTTGCAAAATATGCTGAAATGTTATAAGTAATCAACACATGGGTCTTTTGGTTCCCAGGTCATCTCTTTGGGACAGTTCATACTTTGTAGAGCTGGTGTATTGGAAAACATCCTTTCATATTTGGGAGGGTTGTTTTTTTTTCACAACCACCATATTTCTAGACTGTATTGTTGAGTTAGTTCAGATTTGTGGGGCTGGGAGAAGGCAGTCACTTGCTAAGAACTTCATTTGAAATTCAGTCTTCTGACAAGAGCTGTATCTGCTTCTTCTGTCAGTTCTGCACGCCCAGGCTCACAGTGCAGGTGTGCAGAATGGAGAAGATGGAGGTTATTTTGGCCCTTTCTCTGCTAGGTCCAGTGCAGCACGTTAACTCTTTGCTGTGGATTTCCCAGTTTTATAGTTTTTGTTCCCAAAGTACGGATCAGTGCTGTGTCCAGCCCTGGCATACTTGGACATGGAAGAGGGAGTTGCACTTTTTCTAACTGCACAATTTGTTCTGGAATTAATGGTTAAGGAGAAAATCCACAAACAGCTCTGATCTGGGACTAGTACCAGCTATGCAGCAGCTGCCATTTTGGAGGCCTGAGCAAACGTTCTTGAAGAGTAGTAAAGTTTCCTGAAAGTTTTTAATCTTGTCCAAGCCCTGTACAAACAGCAGTATTGTTGCCTGGCAGAGACCTGAACAGCTGAAATCACAGATGGAGAAACTGAGGTCAGGAATGCTGTGACTTACCCAAGTTACACACGGCCTAAACTGGGATGAAAACTTGTGTTTGCTGGCCCTTAAATTCTAGAACATGCTGGCTCTCAGATCAAAGATCGTGTCCATGTGGCATGCCTGGGGAACACCACACATCAACAATAAAAGCTGTAGGCAAAAGCAACACAAGCAATATTGCAACCTGTCTGTGCTGGGGGTGCTGCATCAAGGCCATCCTCAGCACCCCATTTGTTGCAGTCAGATGGCCATTGTACAATACTTGCTTCGGGTTTTTTTGGCAGCTGTCTTGGGTCTTTATAGCACTTAAGTAACATGGGGGTTTTTGTAACAGAATCCTCACATTGACCAGACAGTTCCTACTTATATACTTTCCTCTCACTGTTCAGTGCTCTGAGAATTGTAGCACCCATCTGGCTGGTTGGTGCTGTCAGGGGCTGTTCCCTCACCACTTGAGTTGGTCAGGAGCTAATTCCTTAGATAAGGTCTGACCAACCCTTTTTCTTGTTGTCTGATGTTGCATTTCTGATTCCTGAAACCTTGCAGATCTTTCCTTGCTGGTTACGTACTAGCAGTTGCTCCTTGGTGTTTGTGTTGAATTTCAACTTTCCTCTTCACCTATTGATTGATGGGTGCCCCCCACAACTTGAAGTGTGTAACAGGCTGATTAATCTCAGCAGGGGTTAGGTGAGACTTCTGGGGTCTCTGTGATCTTCCTACCTACTGGCAAAAACTCCAATACACGGTAGATCGATGGTAACTAAGCATTGTCTTCAGGACGTTGGGTAGTATCTGTTGATGTGGTGTTGGGGGAAAGCCTCGGTCAAGGTCTTGATCCCTAGTCAAGAATCAGCATCTTGGAAGCAGCATCTGGGTCCTTTGTAGACAGCCTGAGCAGAAAGCCAGGTCTGAATGAGCCCAGGGGACCGAACTCTTCCCCTTTCACCTGCCTTGAGTGGGAGTGCTGGAGAGAGAACTTCCCTAGCCTGTGCTTGAACACATTCTGTGGTGGTGTCAGGCTCCCTCGCAACCCATGTCCTGACATTACCAGTGGGACTGTTGGGAGCTCTCGGCCACACAGGGGTTCCTAAGCCCCATCTTAGGAAGTCCTGCAACCCCTCCCTCCCTCTCTTCTTCTGGCCAAAGCGTGGTGGCTCAGTCCTGTCTTGTTTTATTCCCAGGAATGACCCATGAAGATATCGTGCAGGAATCTAAGAAGTACTGGCAGCAGATGGAGGCACATGCCAGCAAACCAGCCAACAGCATGGTGAGTAGGGCACACCTTGGGCTTGCAGCCTGGTTTTGCTCCCAACTGTCGCAGCACTTTTTCTCTCTTTTCCTCCCACCGCTGTGCCTGAGTGGTCCCAGGCAGGCCAGGTTGGGCATTGAGGAGGAGGACAGCTGAGCGCTCTCCTGTTTGCAGTGCCAGTGATGAGCTTTGTACCTTGTTTTGCAGCGTTGTATCTGCTCTGTTCAGTGGTGGGGTGAAGCCTCCAGAGCAGGGAGGGCAATGTGCAGAGAATGGTGCTGCATGCAACACCCTGCTAGTGAAACCGGGGAACGGTTGGGGATCAAAGGGGTCCTGCTGCCCTTTAGTGGCCAAGGGATGATACGGCAGTTTGAAGGACTGTAAGAAATGACTCCTGACCCACGGGACTGCTCTAAACGCCGGAGAGGGTGGCACTTGCAGCTTAGGTGCTGTTGAGGCTGGGCAGAGATCTTAGCAGTGCTTTGCCAGGAGGAGGCTCCGAGCTTTGCCTGTCTTTGTGGCACCAGTCTCGGTGTGGGAGAAGGTGCCTCTGGCCGCACCCTCCAGCACTGCCAAGAGCTTTCTCTGGAGAGGTGTGTTATAAACAAAGGGCACCTCTTCATTTGCTTTCTTCCAGCCTGTTGGCTATGGGTGGTGCTGCCTTACCCGTTTTTTTTCCCCAAGGGGATGTTCTGTAGTGTAGGAGCAGAGCCCACCCAGTGAGGATGATTCCCAGCCCAGCCCTGAGGTTGAACTAAAGCAGTTTTGCCATTAGAACAGGGAGGTTTTTGTTCTTTAATTACTTTCAGAAGATACCGATGAGATTAGAAACTTCATGCCTCCTAGCAAGCTGTCAGGCACAGGAGCAATTCTTTCTCCAGCAAAATGGTGAGGAAAGTGTTGTGAGTCCTTTTTGTTCCCACTTAACAGCCTGCTTTCCTCCATGTGGAGGCCTGAGCTCGCCAGCCCTTGGCCTGTGCCTTACTGTCAGAGCAAGGGTGCTTCACCGTTGTCTGGGACCTCTCAGCCAGGAGTCCCTCTGCAGAGACCAGCACGGAGTGCAGCCTGCGAGCACCCTGCGGAGGAGGTGTTTTATAGCAAAGGGATCTGAGTCACTCGTGTGGTGTGTAGCAGTGTTTTTTGGCTAGATTATGGGCCAGCAGAAGTGTTCTGAAGGCTGTACGGCACTGGTGCTGGGGAAAAGCAGGTCTGACGGGCATGGGTTAGCCCAACAGGAAAGATGCAGGTGACTGCACTGATGGTTGCAGTGGGCTCTGTGTCTGTGTCCACCTATGTACTGGTTATGCTGCATGAGATGGAGTTATCTTTGAGGAGGTGCTCAGCCACGTACCTGTGCGGCCTGTTCTACTGTTGTGGTCTGAAATAGATGGAGGAGAGGAAAGAGAAGCAGCAGTCCAGAATAACAAAGGTCTCTAGTTCCCAAAGATGTCTGACTGGCTTAAGGAATACGTTCTAGCCTCTCAGGAAGGTGAGAGGATAAGTTTCTACAGACTGGATGATCTGAATGGTCCGTGCAGACAAAGCTGTCTGTGATGTCTTTCTGCCTGGTGTGAGGACAGAGGCCTGCATCTCCACAGTGGAGGAAACTAAGTTTGAATTTGCAGCAGTTTGTGACAGTAGATGGATTTATATCAGCAGTCACTGCCCCATGGAGTGTGAAGTCTAGTGACTACTTTAGTCCTGACTGCTTTGGATCTGCCTGCATTTTCCAGAAAGCTCTGTCTTGCCATTCTCTGTCCATAATCTGGGGATAAAAAAAGATAGATGGGCAACTGTTTTCCTGTAAGCCTTGCAGCTTCAAATTCACCTTTGTCTGGAGGTCCTGCTGTTGGAAGAACAAGTTGTTCAGCAGGCATGGTCAGAAGCATGTGGGATCTGTATGCTGAGCGAGGGTTTTGTTTCTGGCTCTTGGGGTTCGCAGGGAGCAGAGGATCAGAGAGAAATGCCAGTGCCTGCTACATCAGCTGTCAGGAGATGGGCAGAGAGCTACAGTTTCTGGGCCCTGTGGGCAGTGTTAGGGCTGTTGGCCAATGTCAAAAGTCTGGTTGCACCCCACAAATGCCTGTCAGGGCTGGATTGCACCCGCCACCCTTCTAGGACATTGGTTTGTGCGGAGGCGAAGCAGCAGCCTTGTTGGTACAGTCAGAAAGAGCCTGCTAATGTCACCGTCAGTTGTCTGTAGGGATTGGCAGTCTGTCATTGACACTGTGCAGGGAGACAGTCAAGTCAGTCAGACTCGTGTTTGCAATAGCAAACCGTGGCTTTGGCATCAGCACGTACTCAGCCAGAGGGCTGTGCTCCGGGATGAGACACTGGCTTGCTGCTGAAGACCCTGGGGGCAGAATTAACGTATCTATTGAGAGATGTTTACTTTTGCCATTATTTTCTCCTGTCCAAGCAGGCTAACATGACTCAGAGTTTTCTCAGTGTCCTTCCAGCTTTCAAAGTTGGCTGCGTAGCAAAGACAACTTCCCAGGAGTGCTGTAAAAGCAGACCCCTCCTCCCCACCATCCCGTGTGATCCACGCTCACCCCGGCGCCCTCTGGTCAGCGGAAGCAGAGTCAGTCCCAGGGATTTTGCTGCAGCTTTGTCACAGCTGCCAGCTGGACTCAGTTAGTGGCTGGCGCTATCCAGTTGTGGAGAAAAGAGGCAGGCAGCATACAGGGATCCAGCAGCTGTGATGATGCAGGTCAGGAGACCTAGCAAGAAGTGGAAGACAAAGATACACTGCTTGCTAAACACCTGCCAGGGATCTCACACTTGTCCCCACAAAATCGGCCCCCATAGAGGCTGCTGTAGGAGTAAACCCAGGGGCTGCAAATTGAAGAGGCAGTCAGCAGGAGAGACTGTTGTAGGTATCCAGGTGTCCTCCCATCGCATCCCTAGGAATAAAGGGTTTTAATCCTCTTTTTTTCTGTTTTTACTCAACTAGCTGGCTGCAGAACCCCCATAAAAAATGGCCCCAGAATTAGCAATTTAAGCGTGGAGATGAAAGGAAAGTCTCTAATAAGGAGTACATGCACCTAAGTACAGTTCCCTCAGTTAGGTGGTTAAATAACCTGGATTCCTCGTGTAGTCCTCTGAGGCATGTGGCTTCTCCAGAGAGCATTTCAGTACCGCTGAGAGGAGTTCCTGAAGTTGGGAGACACAGGTGGCCATGCTGGGGCTGTTGCTTTCTGCAAAGCCTGAAGTGGAGACCTGTTGTGCCAAAGACTTTTATTTATTTGGTTGCCATGGTGCGTAGCTAACACTATATTGTCTGGCTTCGTAGCAAGGGGTGGTGCCACAGCCCGCAGCACTTTTGCCTGGCTTTGTCTGCTAGAGCCTCATGTGATACTAATTTCCACACCGTTGGTTATCAGCAGCCTGCCAGGTATGTGTCTTGCCTTTACAAATGCAGTCATGTAGCAGCAACAACAGCAGCTTTGATTTTTCGCTTGTCTGCTAATCCCCTGGGAGCATACATGCCCACTGGATTGACCAGCAGCTTGCATGACTCTGATGAAGAAATGCACAGGGCGTCTTTTTGTTAAGAATTTGTGGAAAAAGTAGGCCAAATCACCAGAATTACCTGAGAAACATTTTCTTTATCTCTGATTTATTGTGCCTTCTGGAGCCACTCGATTTTTCATTTTGCTGGGTCAGTAGATTTGAACCAAGCTTCCTGGCTGCGCTGAGAGATCTGTCACCTGGAGGATTATATGGCAGATAGCACTGGGCTGATAAAAGGCAACATGCCAGCAGTGCTGTTATGTTACTATAGGCCTACACATTTGATGGGTCAGTGGTGAGCTGTAGTGTAATTTTCTTTGGAGACAAGTCGAGATTAAAACTACTGTTCAAATGCCACATGTCTGAGAGGGAGACACCTTACTGCCTTCTGTGATATCCTGTGTCTCACCCCTGCTCATCTGTCTGCTTTGATGTGTTCTTGGCGGTCACCAGCACTGGTGAAAGCTGACAGATGAACAAGTCGCGTGCCAGATGCCACCAGAAAGGCTGTTCTGCTGATGAGTAGGCCAGAATCACCACTGCATTTCAAGAGAGATGACGGTTGTCTGGAAAGGTCCTTTTGCTGGGATGTCCAGAGCAGTGATGGCCTCTTGATAGCCTGTGCAAACCTCATGAAGTTCAACAAGGCCAAGTGCAGGGTCGTGCACATGGGTCAGGGCAATCCCAAGCACAAATACAGCTCTCCGGTCAGCTTTTCACAGCGATGGAGGACCCTTTGTGTGTCAGCTCTGCCTCTCTGAAAGACTGGGCCTGGAGGATGCAGGGTGGTAGTCAATAGCTTACGTGGCGTTTCCTGGGAGATGCTTTGATTCTGCACCACCTGTGCTTGCTGTTGTCCCTTTGCCAAAGGATGCACATGGGGTTCATGCTACTGCTAATCAATTGCTGGCAGAAGCCGCCTCCTCGGGAACATGGTTTGCTTGTCTACGCAGGGTTAGAAGTCAAGGCATGGCAGCTGGGGTGGGCTGCTTATGTGGTTAGCCGTCAGAGAGCTGGTGTACTGGTACACGACCGTTGTGATTCCAGAGGGTGGAAGCAAGGACAGGTAGCTTGGGAGGAATACAGAGAAATTGTCCAAGCAGCCAGGGACCAGGTTAGGAAAGCTAAAGCCCTGGTAGAATTAAATCTGGCCAGAGACATCAAGAGCAACAAGAAAAGCTTCTACAGGTAGGTCAGTAATAAAAGGAAGACTAGGGAAAATGCAGGCCCTCTCCAGAAGGAAACAGGAGACCTGGTTACTCAGGATATGGAGAAGGCTGAGGTCTTCAACAACTCTTTTACCTCAGTTTTCACCAGCAAGGGCTCTAGCCACACCGCCCAAGTCGCAGAAGGCAAAGGCAGGGTCTGGGAGAATGAAGAACTGTCCACTGTAGGAGAAGATCAGGTTCGAGACCACCTAAGGAACCTGAAGGTGCACAAATCCGTGAGACCTGATGAGATGCATCTGTGGGTCCTGAGGGAGCTGGTGGATGAAGCTGCTAAGCCACTATCCTTCATATATGAGAAGTCATGGCAGTCCAGTGAAGTTCCCACTGACTGGAAAATGGAAAACATAACCCCCATTTTTAAAAAGGGAAAAAGGGAAGACCCGAGGAACTACAGGCTGGTCAGTGTCACCTCTGTGGCCAGCAAGATCATGGAGCAGATCCTCCTGGAAACTATATTAAGGCACATGGAAAATGAGGAGGTGATCGGTAACAGCCAGCATGGCTTCACTAAGGGTAAATTGTGTTTGACAAATTTGCTGGCCTTCTACAATGGTGTTACAGCGTTGATGGATAAGGGAAGAGCAACTGACATCATCTACCTGGTCTTGTGCAAAGCATTTGACACTGTCCCACACAACATCCTTGTCACTGAACTGGAGAGACATGGATTTGATGGATGGACCACTTGATGGGTAAGGAATTGGCTGGATGGCCGCACTCAAAGAGTCGTAGTCAACGTCTTGATGTCCAAGTGGAGACCAGTGACGAGTGGCAATCCTCAGGGGTTGATACTGGGACCAGTGCCATTTAACATCTTTGTTGGCGACATGGGCAGTGGGATTGAGTGTACCCTCAGAAAATTTGCCAGCAACGCCAAGCTGTGTGGTGCAGTTGACATGCTGGAGGGAAGGGATGCCGTCCAGAGGGACCTGGACAGGCTCGAGAGGTGGGCCTGTGCAAACCTCATGGAGTTCAACAAGGCCAAGTGCAGGATCATGCACATGGGTCAGGGCAATCCCAAGCACAAATACAGGCTGGGCAGAGAATGGATTGAGAGCAGCCCTGAGAAGGACTTGGGGGTGTTAGCTGATGAGAAGCTCAACATGAGCCACCAATGTGCTCCTGCAGCCCAGAAAGCCAACCGCATCCTGGGCTGCATCAACAGAAGTGTGGCCAGCAGGTCAAGGGAGGTGATTCTGCCCTTCTGCTCCACTCTTGTGAGACCCCACCTGGAGTACTGTGTCCAGCTCTGGAATCCTCAGCACAGGAAAGACATGGACCTATTCAAGCGGATCCATAGGAGGGCCACAAAGATGATCAGAGGTCTGGAGCACTTCTCCTATGAAGACAGGCTGAGAGAGTTGGGGTTGTTCAGCCTGGAGAAGAGAAGACTCTGGGGAGACCTTACAGCAGCCTTCCAGTACTTAAATGGAGTCTACAGGAAAGATGGGGAGGGACTCTTTGTCAGGGAGTGTAGTGACAGAACGAGGGGTAACAGTTCTAAACTGAGAGAGGGGAGATTTAGATTAGATATTAAGAAGAAATTCTTTAGTGTGAGGGTGGTGAGACACTGGAACAGGTTGCCCAGGGAGGCTGTGGATGCCCCATCCCTGCAGGTGTTCAGGGCCAGGCTGGATGGGGCTTTGAGCAACCTGGTCTAGTGGAAGGTGTCCCTGCCCGAGGCAGGGTGGTTGGAACAAGATGATATTTAAGGTCTCTTCAAACCCAAACCATTCTAGGATTCTGTGATTCACAGTTGGCTCTATGGCCAGTGTGTTCTTAAAAGTTCTTGCTTATACCCTCACATACTCCTGTGCCCAGGGCGACTGATGTCCAGTAAGGTTTGCTCTTTGGTTTGGAAATGAGCTAGAGACACCAGCCTCGCGTCTTCCAGTGGTGGTACAAAATATGCACAGCTTTCCAGAGATATGCTCAGAAAATGCAAGGCAGCGGTGATATGGGACTGGCTCCATTCTTTTCCCCTTCCACAATCTCTTAGTCATAATCACAAAAGAGCCTTCTCAAGGAGACAGATAGAAGGCCAATGAAGGTAAGTGGCTGAGAGGAAATGAAAGGTGTGCATCGACAGTTGTACCTCTGTCCAGAGATCATGATTAACTGCCTGAGAGGCCTGGTGCAAAGGAACTGGTAGGGATGGAAACCTGCCCAGAAATAGCTTTGAAGGGTATTAACAAGAGTACCCAGCTCTGAATTCAGTGTGTCAAATCCTAGACGTGACATGAGCCTCTTGGTCCCAAAGTGGGAGCGGTGGGTCCTGTGCTGTGGCACAGCCTGGCCTCCTCCCAAGGGGGCTCTCTCGTCTGCGACTGAGCTCTCTCCATGGGTAGCGAGGGGGATGTGGATTGCCCTCCCTGCAGGGAAGCGGGGATTAAGTGCTGGGGCAGGCCTTGCAGAGCTTGTCCGTACATGGAGATATGCTGCAGGGGTTTTGCAGCCAGGCCTGGTCAGTGCTTGAAGCTGCCAGGCTGGCTGTGCTTTTGGCCAGATGTCAAAGGCCAGGAAATCATGCTGAAGCAAGCGGTGGTTTTGCTCCTGTCTGGTATCTCGATGGACCACCAGCTAATGCTGGCTGGAGAGCTGGGTTGTTTCTGATTTAATCTGGCATTTCGCTGGCATGTGGGTGTGCAGGGAGCTGCCAGCATCTTCGTGGCAGTTTGGGGGGTGCATTTTGGCTCTGTTTGCCTGAGATTGTGGTTCTCTTCCCCAGGCTTCTCCTCGGGCTCCCACATCAAGCACCTTTGACCTCCAGATGAAATTTGTGTGTGGCCAGTGCTGGAGGAATGGGCAGCTGGTGGAGCCAGATAAAGACCTCAAGTACTGTAGTGCCAAAGCCCGTCACTGGTGAGCCATGCAAACCTCTCTTTCCCCCCACCCTCCTCAAGGGCAGGAATTTATCCTATTACCTTCTCCAGGGCTTCATTTGGCCTCTTTGGAAGAGGTTGCAAGGTTTCCTAGTGGCCTCTTGCTGCTCGGGGTGTTTGTCCAAGTATAGCAAGCGTTGCAGATAGCTGTTTTCCAATTTCTAGCTCTGATCTTTGCTGTTTGTACTGGCTGCCAGCATTACGCAGACTGTTACTCTGGTGTGTGCAGTCCAGCTCCGACAATTCCCTTTTTTTCCCAGTTGCTATTACTTCTTCTTAGGAAGGCCACTAAGATAGTTCTCCTCTGCACTTGTTTATACTCCGAGCTGTTTGCAGGTGTCTGTCAGGTCACTATTAGCAACGATTCAAGGTATTCTGCTTCCTTTTAAATTAGTTTCCTTGGCTTTTTCGTTGCTTTGGTTGCTCTTCTCTGGCACATCTTGTCTGTTTGCATCTCCTGGCTCCCTGGGGCCTGTGAGGATGTTCAGTGTCGTCAAAGAGGAATATCAGCTGGGAAGGCACCATTGGGTCATGGAAACTGTGGCACTTCTTGCCCAGGCAGCCTGGCAGGATAGGATGGAAGGGTTTATAGGACTTCACTTCCCATAACACAAGCCACAAAGGCGCAGTCCAGCATCCTATTGCAAATGTGAGACCTTTGATAAAACAGAAAGAGTAGCAGCAGTTGCTGAAGGATGTGAGCAGGTGAGAATCACTTCCTGGAATGGGAAGGATAATACCTCTTTATGCAGCTACTGAATAGAGCTGGGGATTTTTCCCAGGGTATCTTCTGGTGATCACTCGCTGGTGCTGCAGGGGAATTAATACTTCCTGGCACCTGTTCATAAGACAGTGCTTGTAATGACTTGCATTTCTGCTGCACCTTTCAAGCAGAAAATATTCCCAAATGTTTTTCATGGATTTGATTGCACAAGAATTGGCTGTGTTGAAGGGTGGAATGCAGCTGTTTAGTAATCCATGGTGATGCCATGTGAGACTTGAGGAGACTTTTGTGGCTTCATGAGAAGACGTACCCCAGGAAATATGTGATAAGTACTGGGAGAAATCCTTCTAAAACACCGTTCTTGTCGCTTCTCTGCCATAGATGTGTGTGTCTAGGAGCAGATGGATAGTGCAGGGACAAGCTGGACTAGAGGATCTGGTCATCTCTCAATATTTAAGGGTCCCTGAGGAAAACAAAACCTTGTTCTGCCTTTCCTTTTGCCTCTGTTGATTTATTCTCTCTTCCTAGTTGGACAAAGGAACGTCGCGTCCTGCTGGTGATGTCCAAAGCAAAGAAGAAGTGGGTGTCTGTCCGACCACTGCCTTCCATCCGCAACTTCCCACAGCAATATGATGTAAGCCCCATGCCCAGCACGGCCAGGTGCCCCTTCCCCTTCCCTCCCACCATGGTGCAGTGCTTTGAGGGCTGGTCCCTTATAGACCTGGCAGGGAGGCAGGCATGTGTTGGCTGAGGTGGGAGGCAAGGACAGACTGACAGCAGCAAAATCTCAAAGACATCCAGCAAAAGGGTGGAGGAGAAAAAGGAGCAGCACCCATTTAAACCACTCCATGCACGTATGCGAGTTTCTGACGTTGCTGTTAATGCAATCACCATCTCAAGAAGTGGCTGGCACAGGGTTTGGGAATGAGATTTAAGTCTCCCCTTAGGTCAGGGTTTCTCAATGTGGGTGAGAGGCAAGACAAGGTGCTTGGGAGAAGCCTGTCCCTGCCTCTGCTGTGGCTCCGCTGCCGCAGATTGTGAAACTTGCTCACAATGTGTTTTGAAAGCAAAACTAAGAACTCAGCTAAAAAGCCACGTGCTGTGAGGAAAACTACAGATATCCAACCTCCCACCCCGGCCCTGAATATAGCGATTGACAGTTTCTCTCTCCTGCTCCTTTCCTTTCTCCCCGGAAGGAGAAAGCTCCGCTCCCCCTGCCCTATGGGATCTGCTAGCCCTTAGTCCATGGGCAGGCACAAGGCCACGTGTGAGGCCTTGAGCACTCTCCAGTTGCTGACCAGTTGCTAGAAGCTGGGGAGGGGAGCAAGAGTTATTAACAGCTGCTGCAGTAGGAGATGAGGCCAGCAGGTGAGTCGCAGATTGTGCAGCAAAGCAGGTTGCCGTACGAGTGTGTGCGTTGCCCGAGCTCCCACCCAGCCCCAGCCGGAGAACAAAAGCATTGTCTCTTCTCCTCGGTTTGTGTGGGCCAGCTGGTGTCCACACTGCTGTCCTCCTCTGGTGGCAGGACTTGGGGAGAAGGGGTGATCAGTAAATATGATGCTTGGAAAGCTTCTCATTTTCTCTAGCGATGATGCTGTTGGTAGCTAGGAGGTAAAGTTGTGTGCACGCTAGTGCGGTTTAAGCAACCTGTAAGGCCACATCTCCTGCTTGGAGGTGGCTGGAGAATGAGTCACCTTTGAGGACCAGCAATGTGACCAGCAGGCAGGAGACACTGTTGGGTCAATCGGGTTGCTCCTTGCTGTCTCCCCCAGGGCCAGTGCTAAGCATAGCTGCGCCTGGTTGCCTATGGAAATGGCAACAAGAGAGAGGCCAGGTGCTGAACTGAGCTGCCTGCATGTTTATAGAGAAAACTTACCCTTTGTGTCATCAGGAGTTTGAGGAAAAGAAGCACGAGCTAATGATGTATGAAGTGTCCTGTTTGTGACCTCTCCTGTGTGCAATTTAATGTCCCAGTTGGTTTTTTGAACCCACTTTCCCCTCTAGCAAGGAGTGTTTGTGCAGATGCTAAATTTTGCTCTCTGTCTTTTAACAGTTGTGTATCCATGCACAAAATGGCAGGAAATGCCAGTATGTGGGCAACTGCTCCTTTGCCCACAGCCCTGAGGAGAGAGACATGTGGACCTTCATGAAGGAAAATAAAAGTGAGTGAGGAAAATACGGGCCAGAGAGTTTGGGGAGAGGGAAGAGGATGTTTGGGCAGTGGATGCAGGGTCTGTTAAGACATACTCTTGACAACAGAGATGGAACTGGTTGGAGCTGGTACCATGAGCTTAGGTGGGATTATGGGGCAGGTTTGTTTACAGTAATTGAGAGCTGCTCTTCTTAAACGTGCCTGTGTATCTTGAGTCCCTCGCTCTGGGACGAGTGCACATTGCTCTATTGCTGCCCTCCCTTTCTGCAGCTCTTTGAATCCACCCTGTTCTACCCCTCCAGTTGCCTGTACTGTCCCAGGCCTGGCTCTGTATGGAGCTCTGCCAAAGCACCAGTCCTGACCTGTAGCTGCTTCTGTATCTTTCTTGTCTGTCTTGCATCTGCCTTGGCTTTCTTGCCATTTCTGCTCATATCCCGTGCTTCTGAGCTGCGGCACTCCCTGCTCATGGCATTGTATTCAAAGGGGTGGATTTGAGATCCTGAATTAGAACATTGTTGGGTGGTGCATTTGTGGGGGAGCTTGTCTGGAATTAATTTTGCAGGCTCCCAACTTACCTTTTGGGGGAAAGCTGGGGGGTTGCCCATGTCCTAGATGCCAGCTCTCTGTCAGCGGTCCCTGTGTTTTCAGACCAACAGCAAGCTCTTTGTAAGGCCCAGTTCTCCAGGTGCTCACCTATCTCTGTTGAGAGGTGCTGGAAAGCTTGAAGAGTTTCAGGCCTGCCCTTGAGTTTATTCGGTCTTTGTGCTTGGATGGAGGGTCTTTCTCTCTGATGGGCCAAACGCTGTTATTTGCTGCAGTTCAAGTCATTTCATTGCTGAGGCCTTTAAAGCACATCAGACCAGTCTGGGTGTGTTTGCTCAAGCATGAAGGTGAATCTTCAAACAGCAGTGTTGTTTCAGTTTGGGGGAATTTGCATTCATTATCCCCAATTGCCTTGAGTTCCTCAATTACCCATTTAGCGAGGAGTAAATCACTAACGCATTGCACTTACAGCATCGCAGCCGTGTCTGCAAATGTTTATGTTTCCGTAGCTTCTCTCAGGAGCTGATCTTGGAAAGGCAGATGTGCAGTCAAAGCTTCCACCCAAAGTTTCCGTTCCCACTAGTATCCTGAGAGGGCTTTAAACCAGAAGTACCAAAAGACATCGGCTGCACTCCTCTGGGCAGATTTTGAACTTGGGGCAGGCTATCATTAGGTCTTCCTCCCTTCCCCAGTGCTTCCTGTGGCCAGCTTGCTTAAGGGTTCTCCTCCCTCTTGAGTGCTGAGGATGAAGCTTAGGCTTAGAGGGAAGGGACGGATCTGAATCCAGCCCCTGACTTAGATCCCTGGCTGGAGTGAGACGTCTGCTGAGATCAAGTAGAATCAGGCTTGATGCAGAGTCACCTTGTGGGGTGAAGTCCATGGGGATCTTGGGGCATTTTCTCTCCTTCTTGAATACTTTGTCTGGCTGTCATCAGGGTTGCCCCTCGACCTGTAGAAGACACCTCGCCACACCAGGCAGCGTGGTGTGAATTTGGTTCCTCTCCCCGGGGCTCTCATCTGGGCAGGTGACATAGGGCCTCCTGAGCCTTCAGACAGCAGGTGCTGCTGCACAGGAGACGGGAGGGAAGGGCTGCCCCAGCGTTCGTCCTTTTCTCGTAGTTTGTGCACGGTGCAGGAGGTTGTCTGAGTGACTTCATGGGTCGCCTTTGTGCAGTACTAGATATGCAGCAGACCTATGACATGTGGCTAAAGAAACACAACCCTGGGAAGCCTGGAGAGGGGACACCGCTCACCTCGCGAGAAGGGGAGAAACAGATCCAGATGCCCACGGACTACGCTGACATCATGGTAATTAGCTGATCTCTTGTCCTTCTTCCCTCCCCCTCCTCCTCCTCGGTGCTGACAGCCTGCCCCCTCCTGTGTGAGCTAGCAGGGACTGCATTGCTCTTGTGGGAAGGACCCCATGGTAGGTTAAATGGACAGCCCGGAGCAGCCCAGCAAGGGCAGCACAGATGAGGCGGGAAGGGATTGACCCGGGGCCAGCAAGGCTCTGCAATGGCTTTTCTGTTAATCCTCAAGTCAGTAGGAGTCTACCTTAGGTTCCCTTTTGCGTGGGCTCAGTCTCTCCCGAGGGTACCTGTGTGCTCCTTGGGAAAGCTGTCAAAGCCATTGCTGGCCTGTCAGAAAAGAGGGAGAAGGTTGGAGAAGAGCTGTGTCGGGAGCCTGGGAAAACCAGAGGCAGATGTGTCTCCTTAGCCCAGGGGCAGTGGCTGGTGTAAGGGTTTGTGCTCCTGGAGAGTCCTGCATTGCCTGTGCACCTGGGGACCTTGCAGTCAGACCCCACCGGGGCTGCAGCAGGGGCAGGGGTGGCCATGTCCGTGAACCGAGTTGCCCTGTTCTCTGAGCCCATTTCAGCTGTAGGTAGACCTCAACAAAGCACCTCTTCTGCTCCCCCTTAGTGGCAGCGTGATGCCTTGAAGATGACATGGTACGGAAGTGCAGGAGGTCATAGACTTGAGTGGAGCTTCCCAGGTGCTCTGGAAGGAGAGGGGGAGAGGCAGTGCTGGCACGGGGAAGGCTGATGGGTGGGACTGTTAACACACTGACTGGCCCTTTGCGCTGTCTGTACTGGTTAGATGGGCTACCACTGCTGGCTCTGTGGGAAGAACAGCAACAGCAAGAAGCAATGGCAGCAGCACATCCAGTCAGAGAAGCACAAGGAGAAGGTCTTCACCTCGGACAGTGACTCCAGCTGCTGGAGCTACCGCTTCCCCATGGGCGAATTCCGGCTCTGCGAAAGGTACTATTGTCTCGTCTCCCTCCTGTCCCTCGTCCCTCCCTCCCTGCTGCTACTGGGACAGGGCAACAGGGCCAGGGCTTCCATGATCCCTTCTTCACCACCTCCCTCCTTCACCACCTCTTCTTCCTCTCACAGAGTCCCCAGGGACTTTTTCTTGGTGGAGGTGTGGGACGAGCTGACAGGTTTTTGGGTGATGGTGAGGCTGGTGTTGGACCCCAGAGGTGCTCAGCCACACCACTGAGTGGTAAAAGTACATTCCTGAGCACATGTCTTTAGAAAAGGAGAGTGAGCTTCGTGTCTGCACCTGTGCCCTCCATAGCCAGGATGCTCTCAGCTCCCAGAGTGCTGTACAGTCTGCTTGGCCTGATGTCTGGGGGAATCCCAGGTGCTTTATTAAATGGTTTGAATGTCTCATGCCCTCTAAATCAGTGCCTTGAGATGTCTTCAGAAGGTTTGTGATGGTTAGAAATGTCATTTTGGTTAGAGAGAAGGCTCTGTCTCTTATGGCTGTTACCTGGCATTTCCTCTCTGGTGGTTTCTCCTTATCCCTGCTGGTCCAGTTCCAGTTCACATGGTTTCATTCTGTTGACTAAATCCCCTCATAGATGTCGCTCTGTTTGCTGGTTTCTGTGCCCAGCCTCCGTACAAACCCTGGCTGTGCATGGGTTTGTAGGAGAA
This sequence comes from Larus michahellis, assembly GCF_964199755.1. Classification (NCBI taxonomy): domain Eukaryota; kingdom Metazoa; phylum Chordata; class Aves; order Charadriiformes; family Laridae; genus Larus; species Larus michahellis. The sequence continues at coordinate 55,323,294 of NC_133896.1, read as the reverse complement.
TCGCTTTGCCCTTAGAAAGGAGAGTTCGCAGCATGTTTCAGTGGACCCCGATCGAGTATTCCAGGTGGGGAGTCAAAACGCTGTCCTGGGGGTGCCCTCCTGATCGCGCTCCTTGTGCCGGCAGGTTCCAGAAGAGCAAGGCCTGCCCCGAAGGAGAGGAGTGTCGCTATGCTCACGGCCAGGACGAGCTGACGGAGTGGCTAGACCGGAGGGAGGTGCTGAAACAGAAACTGGCCAAAGCCCGCAAGGACATGCTGCTCTGCCCCAGGGATGACGACTTTGGGAAATACAACTTCCTATTGCGGGATGGCGTATAGTAAGGATTGCGGGGAGTAGCCTGTTGGCTGGAGAAACATGGGGCGGGTTTTCCGAGAGTGGCAGTAGCAGGGAGAGCGAGATCTGTGTCTCGCAAAGAGAACTTTTTATTTTCTTTCGTTTTAAGATTATGAGATGATGATTTATTAGTGGTGAATGAAATCGTGAAGTTGATTCTCCTTGGCCAGCGAACGCCATGCTCACTGAGTTTGTGATCCATCTTCTCTCTCTTCTTTCCCCCAAATTCTCCTTCCTCTCCATCTTTTTGTTTTCGCTGTCCTTCATTCAAAGAAATGAATCCAGTTTGTACTGGGCTGTGAGTCAGAGAATTTCTCCTTGTGTCATTCAATTCGGAGTGTGGCTGCAGAGGTCTGGAGGACAAAGCTGAGAGAAAGGGCCAGGCATCAGGTGAAAAGGTGACCATGAGGTTCATGTGCTCCTTTTCCCAGTGCTGCAGAACAAGCCCCACTTAGGCTGCTGCAGCCGGCCTGCTCTCCTGGGAGTTCAGTACCAAAAGAATTAGGAATTGAGGTGCAGAAGAAGGAAAACCACTGGATATGGCTTAAAACGTCTAGGCTTAAGCTTCTGCTGTGAATATTGCCCTGAGGCATCAGCTGGCGCTGAGGAGGGTAACAACCATCTGGTATAAAGAGTGTAGCTAAACGCAGCAAAGTAATAAAACTGATTACAGCAGCAGGAACTGGATTGTAGGTGACTTCAGACTGTTTCAGCTGCCTGTACCCAGAAAGCAAATGGGTGACTCCCTCATTAGATGTCATTCTCAGTTGCAACAGGTATTCAGGCTGGGTAGTTTTGGTTTGTTTTTTTGGCTGGTGTGACTGGTGCAAGTAAGACTGCAGCCATCTAGAAAGCATAGTGGAGACTGTGACACACCCTGTGTCACCGTACTCCATGCAGCAGTGTCAGGAGGAAGGCTGTAACCAAAAGGAGCCTGTGTTTCTGTTGGCTTGTGTTCTGAAGAGAGAGAGGAAGGTGATGGGGTTCCCTTCTTGCTCTTTAAATGGCGTGTGTTACTGGTTGTTTAGAGCTGCGTTTTTCCGTGCACTGCCAGAAGAACTGGGTGGGGACCCATTTAAAAGGACATTGCTGAGCAGCATGGGCAATGCTTTGCTGATGGGAATCCAGCTGGAAGTGTGCTTATGAGCACTTGGAGCTGAGGCAGGGAGCTTGCGGATGCACAGCGCATCCAGGATGTGATCCAGGGCAGGGACGGCGGTGGAGGGTGAGTGGCATGGTAGGACCTGGCCAGCGCCTGCTCCTGGGTCCCACCTAATGTGCGCCACAATTTGGGAACCAGTGATGCTGAGCTCTGGGCCATGATTTTTGGCTTTTATAGAGGCAGCAGTGAGAGGCAGTACTGCTCTGCATGCCAGCCTTGTCCTTTCTGGCGGTCTCATCCTGCAAGCAGTAAACGTGTGTCCTGTCCTGAGCTTCCCTCTCCTTCTCTCTTCTGCAGTCCAGCTGCGCTCTGCAGTTTTGCATGCATGGATGGCACCATCCACTCAAACACAAATACATCTCCCTCCCAGCCTTTGTAGGGGATGTATTTTTCATACAGAGTCTCCCAGGACAGCAAGCTCAGAGCCCTTGGGGCTGGCAGTGCCATATCTGTGGTAAATACAATCTGGCCGTGAGCTGCCCGCATTGTACCTTCTCCTAGTGCTCCTTGTGCTCAACTGGTCAACTTTATAAACAGAGAGAGACGGGAGGAGGTAGGCATCAGCTCCTGGATTATCTTGTTCTCCTCTTCTTGGGCAGAGATGTCAAGGAAGTGAATCTGGATCGAGGAACGTTGGAATGTGTTTTTATTTTTAAAACAAATCTGCATCTCTAGTGCGACTCCGCGTTCGCTGTGCTGTGATTTCTCATACGATAACTTGTTTAGGTTGGAGAGTGGGTCGTTGTCCCCTCTCCTCATCTCTGCAATGAGAGCCAAGCTGCTCGGTGGGGATTGGGAGGTTCAGATTGGGGCTGAGGCGGGGAGAGGGCGAGCGTGTGCGAGGTGAGGGAGGCCCACGGTCATGGGGGTTGCGTTGAGTATCTCTTTTTGTTTTCCCTGATATGATAACCTGGTCTGTGGTGTTGCAGTACTTTGTCACCAGACTTGTTTTAGTGTGTATATATGTGACCCCTCCCATGAAACATATATACACAAGTATTAAATATATCGCTCTATATAATATTATATGTGTGTGGTATCGAAGGAATCTTTTAAATGAGGGTAAAGGAAAAGGACTCGGGCCAGGAAACGCAGCATCTGCAGTTTAAATATGAAGACTTTTATTTGGGTTAGGGAAAGGGAAATAACAGAGGGGAGGGTTTTATATAGATAGGTATAATTTTTGAGATGGGACAGGTTTCCCTGTTCACATTTTTGAAACCCCCTAGGATGTCCTTGCAGTCCCATCTCAGTGAAAGAGTATTATACTGCTAACTAGCAAGTAAAGTTTTAATGATAAGGCTTTGCTTATATTATTTAAAGGGACATTGTGAAAGGCAGGAGGCTTCACACTTGACTTCCCAGGCTCGCTTTATCAAGCCAAGAGGGTTTTCTTCAGCACGTTATGTACTCTCAGCAGAACTGCTCAGTGCTCACAGCTCTACAGCAGATAAACCACAAGTTGTAGGGCTGCGTTAGTGGGGCATTCACAAGACTCTGTGATAACGCTCTCGTTTCTTCACTCGCGTGAGAGAAGAAGAAAATTTTGCAGCGCAGAACCAAATTTGAGGGTTATTAACAAAAGAAGTGATGTTTTAATTTTATAACGTTAGAAGAAGATCTCATACCCTGTGAAATCACCACAGACGCACACACTCACACAGAGTAGAGACTATGATTTAGATCAACTTGTTAAATGCTGAAGGACTTAGTGAAGATGTTTTCCCAAATCCTTTGGTAGGGGCAGGGATTTAAGTGACACTGGTGTTGGAGTTAACCTGGCCTTTACAGGGGGAAGTGAAAAAAAAAAAAAAAACAACCAAAAAATACCCTACTTAGCTTGTATGAAACTGTATGTCAAAAATGGATGGATTTTAGCAAGTGAAAGGAAAAGATAGCAAGGGGATGCTGCAGTTCTGAGCTGGGTAGTAATGATTTCGAGTCCTTTAATATGTCTTTGTATTAATATAATTTAAGAATACCACGCTTTACTATTAAAAAAGAACTTAGTATCTTTCATAAGGTCTAGTATCAGGATAATAATGTAGATGTTTTAACAACATTTTTGGTTTTGTTCTTAAATAAAAAAAAAAACAACAAACTTGCTTCTTTTAGCCTTTGTAATAGAAAATAAAAGTGTGCACTTTAAACCCTCTCCTGATCCAGTGTGTGTTTGCGTTTTTCAAATAGCCCGCAAAAGCTTTTTATCTTGGTTTCAGGTTTCCCTGCTGTAAGGAGGGAGGCAAAGGGAGCACTTCAAGCATTGGATCATTTTCACTTTCTCCCATCTTTAAGTATAATCTGCTGCTCTTCTTTCTGAGTGGAAAATTGACCATATGTGTATTAACAGATTCTGCAGTTCTTCATCAGACGTACAGTTCTGGTGAACTTTAGGTGTATTTAAGATTTTTTTTTTTTTTCCCCCAAGCACCAAGAATCAACGCGCTCTGCATTAACACATACATTCAGGTGTTTGGGTAACCTGTGTTTTGAAACCTCCAGTAATCAGGTCTGTAATCACCTTCATATAGAGGTTGTTCTGCTGCTCTGTTTAACTGGGTCAGCCAGTTCTTTTGCCTGCCAGTGTGTACCCTGCCAGGGAAAATGCCCTTAGCCCTGACCACCAAGTGGCATGCAGCTTGGGCCACAAGAAGCATCTGTGGAGATTCCCCCTGGAGAGGGTGCTGTGTGGTGAAGATTGCACCTGGGGGAAGAGGTCAGTCTGAAAACATTTGCTAATAAAACTGTTTTCTTTATTTTTCAAATCCATCATGGTGCAGATTAATTTGGGATTCTTGATAAAGCCAAAACTGGACATGCGGCAAAGACAAGGAAGTGCCATGGAGACACCCTGCTACTGCTGTATAAACCGGTAGAGTGACCAGAAGGTCACATCCAGTGAGCCCTGAGGAGAGGAGATGTGTTATGCACCTCCCTGATGTGCCTGGATACAGACATAAGGACTAGTGTCCTTCTGGTCATAGTAAGAGAGGCCTGAATACAAGCTTGTAGTGCAGAGGGAATGAGGAGACCAGCGCGCTTCTAAGGTGCATCTGTTGAGGAGGTACAATGTGAGAGGCATTAGTTTTACCCTGCACAGATTACTGAGGCCAGGCTGGCAAGCGCGAGGGCAGCTTTTCCGGTACAATGGGGACCACCACTGTCAATTGCAAGGCAGACAAAGCATGAGGAGAAAAACGGCAGTGTTTTCCTTGCAGGTTTGAGCCTCAGCTGTAAACACCTCCTCACTGGTGTTTCTTCATTGAAGAAAATAAATTTGTATTTTGAATAGGCAGGGAAAGGAGCGGTGACTTCAGTATTCAGATCCTCCTAGGAACTTCTGCTGATACAAAGACAAAGGGGAGAGCGCCAGGTCAGCCAGGAAGGATCCGGATCTGATGGAGGATTTGAGAGGAGCAGGGATAGAAACCCCTGAGAGGTGGGAGGAAGGCTTTCGTGCTAAAGACCTTTACTACTATCACACAGCAGCCTGGCAGAGGGAGTTTGCCTTGCAAAGCGTGCAAGCTGCAGATGGGATTCCTAAGCAATTCTGTGACCAAGTCTGTCTGCCCACACTATCGGGAAACGTTTCTGGGCACTGACAACAGGTGATGCAAATGCTGTCATCACTCTTAATTGTGTTTGCTGCAGCTGTTGCAACCAAGAACACGGCCATGTTGCATCATGTCCTGTGCACAGAGAGCAGCGGACTGCTCCTTCCTGCCAGGAGTTGTAAGCTGCGGAGGTGTGCTGGTCACTGCCTGTGATGGAGGGCGAACACTGGGCAGAAAGTGGTGTGCTAAATAAATGGTGAAAGAGGGCTGGATGGGGTGACTGGTGGGAGGGAAGTGGAGGAGAAAAGGCTGCAGGAGCAGCCTCCAAATGGCTGGAGCAGACAGCCATTTGGTGTGGGGTGAGGGAAGGTGCTGAATAGACTTGGTTGGGAGCCTGTAGGGTTGCTCTGGGCAGAGGTCCTGTGGACAGCTAGCTCTTGGGGCTTCCTGGAAATCCGTGGGCACAGCTCAGGAGCTCTGCGCCATGTCTCATCCAGCCTCACCCTTTCTCCCTGGGATGGGACAGGGCCCATCCATTCCAAATAACCTCTCTCCCTTCCCAGGTGGATTCTCACCCTCCCGCTTCTCTGCAGTTCCCCCTCCAGGCAGGAGCAGCAGGTCACGGTGCCCCCAGGGCAGGGGTGGTGTTTCCTAAAAGCAGATCCGGGTGCAGCAAGGACAAGAGCAAGGGTCAGACAAGATGACAACTCCAGCTACTCCTTCTCCACTGCAACCATCCTGGCCCTGGCAGCTCCTGAGACTGCCCCTTCCATGGGTGCTCCTCTCTGCAGTTTAGCTTATGGATGGCAGCACTCCAGAAAACTAATTTTTCCTGAGAGCCTTAGGAGGCATAGACATAGCAGAGAGTCCCAGAAAATAGGGTTATTTCTTACCATCTGGATTAATCCTCCCAAAAATGATGTTTATCCAGGGCTGGGATAAAAATCTCTAAACCTGGATGCCAGAGTAGGTTTGGCTTGCTTGGAGCCGGAAAAATACTCAGCGCTGGAGGTGCTCTTTGGTGTATTTCCCTTGTTCTCTGTGGATTTCCTCCGTCTGCCTTAGCTGTGGGCTTTCAGTAGTGCTGGGGCCCTCCAGGCAGACGGTTGGGAAGGATGAAGAGCTGCATAGTTTCTCTAATTGAATATCAAGGCACACTCCCCTGTTTGTACCTCAGCAAAGCTCAGGGGCAGAGAGGGAAAGTCTTGCTTCCGCAAGAGCAAGATGGCCTTAGTTTTCCTCAGCCAAACGGCTTGAGGATAATTGCAACACAGCTGGACATTGACCCTGGGACCTGTGGTGGGGATTCAATACAGAAGCAGTGTTTCAAAAGAGGCTTTCAGCAGGCTGGATCTTCTCCTGTTAATGACCCAGGCTTTCGTATCTTGGCTTTTGGGGATCAGCAGCAGCCAGACTGCCCAGGCTTCGGGGGGATCTGTTGTTGTCTTTCAGCCCACATGCCTTCCCCAGGCTCAGCTAACTCGTGGATCTGTCCATCGGGCTCTGACCTCTTGGACCATGGTGCTGCAGGATCCCTGCTCCTGCCTGAGGCCACGTCGTTCCCAGGAGAGGTGAGTGAGCCTGGGAAGGGACAGCTGAGGGACAGACGAGGTCCTTACAGCCTGTCTCTTCATTTTCAGAAGGAAGCAGCCGGAGGAGCACGTATCTTCCTTGCTGTCCCACCCAATGGTCTCTCACAGACCCTGGCAGAGGCCCAGCAATCACTGTCCTTGGGTTTCCCCATCCTGCTTTAAACACCTTGGTTTATTGCTGCTCTTGGCACCTCTTGGGCTCTGCCTTGTGCCAAGGCTTGTTCGGAGAGCTCCCAAAGCCAGCTCTGCCCAGGCTCCCAGAGCATTTCCAGAGCAGGGAATTGCACAAAGGCAGCTCTAGGTGTCCTTCCTGCCCAGGGCAGCACAACTTCTGGTGATCCCAAGAGTCTTTCTCACGTTTTCGCCCTGCCTAGCACCTAGTTTTCTGGCAAATGGCACCTCACAGGGGAAGGCCACGTGCAGAGGAGCAGAGCTGCGGTGAGCCCAGCTGCCACGTGAACACCCTGAGAAGGGGGGAATGTCTTGACAGGAGGGTTGGGGAAGCAAAGCTCATTAGCTTTTTGGCACTCGTTTTGGGGAATTAGTTTTTAGAAATCCTTTCATCTCAGGCGGGAGGTGCAGGCGGTTCCTTCCACTGAGCTGCACCGTTCACTCGGGGATCCCGGCACTGCTCCTCCACGGAGGAAGACAGGCACGCATGTACAGATATGTATGCATGTGTATGCATGCAATACCCTGCCCGGGGAAGGGACAACCCCTTCAGAGTTGGGAAGGGGCTCAGTGCAAGGCCTCATCAAGCCTGCGTGTCCGTGCCCCACGTTGACACCATCACAAGTACCTAAAGGGTCACATGCCCACACTTTAGGTGCCAGGCAGAGTCTTTAGCCAACACAGAACTCCAGTCCCACTGTAACTACCCTCAGCTGTCCACCCTCCCACACAGGCTTCATTGTTCCTTCTCCCACCTCCTTTTCTTTTAAAGTAATCTGCTGGTCTGGCCTCAGCTTTCCCTGCCGCTGCTATTCTGGGTGTCCTTGTATCTCCGTAGATGTCCATTGCCACTAGTCGCAGCATCTCAACCCCATAGAAGACAAGGTGCTGGGATGCGGGGCAAGCGTACTTTCAGAAAGGCCACAGTGAACCTCAGCCTGCCGGCCCCTGCCAAGGTGAACAAAATTCCCTATCAAGCCCAAAGCACTATGAAATAAACATTTAAATCTGGCAGCTGTCAGTGGAGTGTGCGTTTGTCCTAGGGTCTAGAATAAGAACAACAAAAAATTACAGATGTCTGCAAAAAGGCAGTGGCTGACCTCTGGCAAAGGGTTTGCTTAGATAAAAGAAGAAAGAGGAAACCACTTACCAAGTTGGGTTTGCTGCAAGACTCAATCCCCATGGGTGGGCCTGGAGCCTCCACACAGACCATGAGAAATAGGTCTGACATGTGGGACCTGGAGCAGGAGACATCCGCGTGTGAGGCGATATGGAAATTTCTGAGTAATGGCTGTGCAGCAGGATTTGTAAAGCTTCTAGAGTTTTCTTCAGATTTTTCTCCTTATATCCAGATACACCTCAGGGTAAGTAACCTTCCTTGTCTGTCGCCACAAAGCCCCCTCAGTACTGCTGGCTTCTGCCTCTCCCCTCACTATTGCCTGCCGGGGCAGCATGTGCTTTGGGGTGTTGGCTGCCAATGCACATGCCCCATATCAAATAGAACAAATAACAGCAGTTTTTCTCTCTGAGGAGGCATTAATTTGACTCTCTCTTCTTCCTAGTTTGTATTTCAAATATAAAAAGATATTTAAATATATTTATCCCTCTGCCAAAGTGAGTAGCCTGTTCTGGGGAGCAAGGGGTGGGTGGACATATGGATATATATAGATACATATGTTGTGTCAGCTTTGTGTCCTTAGAAAATCAGACCAAAAAGTTCTTTATTTTCTAAATTATTTCCATTAGATTATCAAGCCACGCTTTCATCTTATCTGAGGAAGCTAAGATAACAGCAATTAGTAATAATAACCATTAATGCCTTTCTTTGGTCAAATGTCACTGCTGCTGGTGGGTTCCCTGCGGGGTATGTTTTCAGATCCCTGTAATAAACACCTAAGTTCCCTTCTGTAATGCTAGCCTCAGAAATCGGTGTGCAGCGAGGTGCCACCACCAAGTACAAGACTCGCAGAGACTATTTGCAGGAGTTTTGGCCAGGGGAGCCACCCAGCTGTGCCTCTGTCTCTTGTTGCAGGGCTGAAGGGGGCTGCAAGACACCAGCAGGAGGGGAGGCAGTGGAAAGGCAGATACAGAAGCACCATGGATGTGGCCCTGTGAAGGAGCTGAGGGAGCACTCCTGGGGCTGAGGGAGACTGTGCAATTTGGAGAGATGCACAAAGAGCCTCCTTGACAATCTCCTTGTAATGAACAGGGTTGTATCAGAGAAGTCTGAATGTCCGAAATGATTCCTTGGGGTCTCAAACTGACACAAAGGCTGTACCTACCGATAACACACGAGCAGCGGTGCTCTGCAGTTCCTGATGCCCTTCAAGCCTGATGACAGACCTCTGTAGAGAGATCCTTCTAAAGACAAGAGTAGAATTAGGGGTTAAAAAAGACATTTACATGTCCTAATACCAGTATAAGTAACTGAGCAGTGCAGAGAGGCAAAGCAGGGAGGGGGTGGGAAGTAAGGTACAGAATTTGGTTGTGCTTAAAAAAAAGCAACTCTTTGGAATGAAAATGTAAAAGGAGGGAGAGCATGGACCAAGGAAAATGTTGATGGACCCCTGCTCTTCCGCTTGGGACTGCGTGCAGCCATGTCACTGCTGAACATGCTCCTCAGGCAAATGTGCCGAGGGGCCCAGCAGCACTGCTGGAGGTGTGGGTAGCTGCACTGGGAGACCTAGAGAAAAGATACTGAAGGTAGGTCTGGCCTCTGCCATTTAAATTGGTGTTCCCAGAGGCCCTCTCCATCTGGTTAGGTACCCCCTTCTGTGTGCCAGCCACTTAGGACCAGCATAAGTTGACTATGGCTGGTTGAGTCTGTGAGAAGATGTGCTGCTAAGGGCTGACTGCGCTTCTGAGTGATGGAGCAAAGCTGCTGAGACCTCTGCTAACGTGGGGTTACAATAATAATAAATAATGATGTGATCTGACAACAGTGCAGCCAGCACAAATGATGCAATCTGTGGCCATGCCTGCAGCTTTCCAGAGCCAACATTTCAACTCCATTCGCTAAAGCAGCTCAAGCACTCTCCGTGGTGGGACACAAGGGCAGACGGGCACTCCCTACTGCTATGACTCTACTCCATAGTACCGTTTCTGCTTCCCCAGGGCTTGAAGTCAGAGCAGCGTTTATGCATCCTACTAGTGATGTTACCCAAGCTCTTCTCCGGGGCAGGAGCTTGATTTTCAGGGATTAGGAATCAAGGACACGTAATGCTGGCAGGACGCTTTGTGGACATGGCAAACACAAGACGTTATATGTGCTCTCAGATCTCTAAAAAACTCCTTGTAGATGTCCACTGCAGGCTAATAATTCAAAATGCTAAGTGACAATTTCCTCTCAATGAACTTCTTAATTTTCTGATGCCATAAATGTCAGTCAATCAGTGCAGCAGCTGCTGTGAAGTCCTTGGGTGCCTCCAGACGTGCGATCAGATGTTTGTCCAGCTTTCAGGACAGGTGATGGGGCAAACCCAGGAGGTCCAGGTGTACCTGGCATTGGGCAGCTACCACATTCTCAGTCACTTTACCTTGCAATTGTTTGATGAGAAGCAGGCCTAGGCATATGTGACGGTAGCTGTCCCAAATGTTAGCGATGCCTGGCAGGATTGAATGATCCCACTCCATTTGCCTTGACCAGCCAGAATGGATCAGAAAATTTTGAGAAAGGACGTGGACCTCCTGGCCGGCAGACTGTGCTCCAGGAGGGAGAGATATGATCGCTTGTCTTGCTCCCAGCAGCCAGAATCCACTGACCTTGACCTTCTAGAATGTTTGCATGGTCTGTCTGCTGGCTCTGGGTTTGGGTATGGTGGAGGCACCATGTATGGTGGACACCATAACGGGCTAGGGCTAATAGGGGACTGTTCTCCCTGAATGGCTTCAGCACTGATGGTTACCACTGTCTGCTTTCTTACATTCTCTCTGCGGGTGTTGGGGCACCAAACCACAGGGAAAATCCCAATAGGTTGTAATGTAGTTGTATCGTAATTAAGAATTCTACCAAAGCATCTACCTTGTGATTTCTGAGCCTAATTGTATTGGGATCTAGATCATGAAACTTCCCCAGCTAATCTGAAATTCCCAACCACCCAGCCTGGCTAGGTAATTCTTTTTTTTTTTGTTTCAGTGCAGTTAAATCAAATGCATTTCCTTATAGGACCAAACACCATGCTATCAGGAGTGAGCAAAAAAACTATCACTTTTTAAGACTAAATTCTGGGCCAGAAGTGAAGCAGCGAAATGCTTCACTTTAGGGACAAGAAAAGCCCTACTGACTTCACTCAGGCCACTTCCATGCTCAGAGCCATGCATGGTTTTGTGAGGCTGTCCCTGAGAGCTGAGGCTCACGGACCAGTGTAGGAATACTTGGTTCCTATCAACTTGCACTGGCACTGTAAGACTGAGCCTGGCAAAATGGACAGGAGCAAACTGTGAAATAAAGGCATTTCTGTTCTAATTATCACACACAGCAAAAGAGGAGACCCCAGCACGTGTAAGATCCTCCTCTCCAAGCCAGATCCTGATAAAGACATTTATCCTCCTGCCTCCAATCCATCCCTCCACGCTAAAAAGCTTCACTAACAGGAGAGGAGGGGCTTTGCATGCTGAAGATCTTACTTAACCAGCTGTTATCAAAGTATTTGCAGGGTGCATGAACTCTCTTGCCTTACATCGCTGCTCCAAGAGGAGGCTGTTGGCTTTCTGATAAAACTCTGCCACTTATGAAAAGAAATTCTGCACTTTGGGGATGATGCACACTTGATAAGAAAGATACCTTATGCTGTTATCAATATTGACTTAGGAGGGACACAGAGTAAGTGTTCTACCGTATACAAATATTGTCACTATCTGCATCTCAGAGAGCTGAAAAGTTAGCAGGCAGACGCAGGCAGCGTGTGTATCTCCACGGGGCAGCCTGTGCAGCTCAGAGCTCGTCAGAGCCTCCCTTCAGAGGATCCCTCTGTTGTTGCGTTTGCAGCCGATGTGTGTACCCCTGACAGCGTGCGCTGGCTTTTCTTTTTTTTTCCCTGAACGTGTATATTTGTTATAACACCTTGGGAAGGAAAAGGGTGCTGCCTTTGCAAAGTTAGATAACTGGCCCAGTTCTTTGCTGCCGGATTGGCTGGGAAAGGCCCTGTAAAACCACGCTGGCCAGCCGCCCGGCCCAGCCCTGAGAGGCTGCAAGCTATTTCCACAATTGGCCACTTCAGAGCGGGAGAGGGGGAGGTGAAGACAGCCAGGGAAACTGCATCTCCGCCAGGCTCCTTCCTTTCCTCCTTGTTTTTTTCTCTCAGCTGGAGTAGTTTGGCAAGCCCGCTGCGGGTGCCTCCGAGCCTTTCTCGCAACATCCAGGCGAGTGGGGTGTAGCGTTGGCGGCCAGGCACCTGGCCCTCCCTTAGCCGTGCTAGCAAAGTCCCAGGACAGGACATGTCAAGCTGCAACAGCCCTGGGGGCCCCGGTGCCCTGGACTTTCCTGAAGTCCTGAAGTCCCTGCTGGAGTACTCCTTACCCTGGACCAACAAGATGACAGGTAGGATTGAGGGAACGCATGCTGGCGTTTCTGTTTTGATTTCTCCTTCCACTCCTTAAGTTGCAAGGCAAGAAGCGGGCAGAAGATCTCGTTTGCTGCAAGCCCTTCAAGGGTGTGTTTCCCCCAAGTGTCCAAGTCAGACAGAGAGTTCTGGCACCGAGCATGTTGTGCAGCTAGGAGGAAAAACAGCAGCAATGGATTGATTACAAAATCAGTCAAGAGTGCTGAGCTCCTGATCCTTTTAATCTCTGTGCTCAGCTACTTCTTGGAAACCCTCAAACCTTTGTGCACAGAGAAGGCTTGGGCACAAATCTCTGTGCTCACGTAGCAATCCTGGAAGTTGCACCTATACAGGTTGTCCCATGGTTAATAACAGCTAAGCCTCTTCCCAGATGCAGGCTGTCCAGGGAGCCTGGCCCGTGTGAGGCCGGCTGACTCCGTGCAAACTTTGTGTTTGATGCTGCAGTTGTTTATCAGTGGAAAGCTGGGGTAGGGAACACAGCAAATGTGTTTTCTTTGCAAGAGCACTTCTATGCTCCTAGGCTTTCCCACTCTCTGTGCAGCATCCTATAAAACAAATGGAAAGGACCCAGGAGATTATTTAGTCTGGGCCTCTGTTGTGCTGAACACTTTGTTCTTGCTGGACTGACCACTTCTGTATTGCTGGGCATGCTCCAAGTGCCCACAGCACAACTTGGGGACTCTCTGGTTTTGGATAGGATGCCACATGCCCTTGGCAAGCTGCTTTTTGGTTGTTGTGTTTTAATGTTCGCTGCTGAGTTATGGGGAGGTGTGTGGGAACACCTTGTCTCAACAAGCTCATGTCTAGGCACAAGTGAGTTAAACTCATGGAAACAAACATGCACTGAGCTCGCTCTTCTGCAGAGAGTTGTGACCAGGACATGCAGACAGCTCTGCAGTCTTGAGGGGCCGCATGATCCAGGAGGTGGGAGCAGAAAAGCCAGATTCACAATGTGGAGAAAGACCCTGCTCTTTCTCAGGGGTCAACAGGTGAAAAGGCTGCTGCTGCAGCAGTAAAGGATTCATAGCAGGAAAGGCAGCTGCCTACACCTGCTGGAATACAGGGAGCCCTCGGCACCCACACAGCTCCCGGTGGGAAAGGGGTTAATAGGGCAATGGGAGCTGCCATACCTGCTAAGGGTCTCATTTTGTCACATTGCTGCACTGCTGCCACCTGTGAGCTAGCTCTCTCCTTTGCTGAGACTTTGCCTGTTAACGGGTGTGTTTACATATCACACAGTAAGAAGCTGTGTGTGGGGACGAGGGCATGTTTTCTGAGCTGACTGATACCCAGGTAGAAAGCAGACCTGGCTGTGAGGAGGCAGTAACGGCCAAGGGAGGCTCACGTGGTACAGAGCCTTGCTGTGGCTAAGCTGAAGTTTGGCTGCCTCTCTGGGATCTCTGGCCTCCACAGCGAAGTGGATTGAATTAATCCAAGGGAGGAGTGCTGGCAAGATTTATCTCTTTGGCAAGAGTTGAAGTGGGGAGTGGACGGGGGATCAATGATTTGCAGGGGGAATGATTTAGTCTTAACTCAATATGGCTTATTTGGCAGCTGAGAGTGCTGTTTTGTGGCAGCTTTCTTCCTCAGCCCCAGGACCACCCTGCCTCTCAGCATCACCTCCCATAACCCTTAGAATTGTCCTTATTAAGCCGCCTCCCTCCCGGGCCACTGTTCCCATCATGGCCCTCTTCCCACAGAGCTCAGTTCCCTCCTCCTGGGTCTCCATACCTATACACCACTTGTCTGGATTTGCTGGGTCTCAGGCCTCTGTCTGAAATGTGTTCTGCTCTTCAGACCTCCCAGTGGGGCTTGCTGTACGTGTTCCCCCTGCCCCGTGCCTAGTGCTGGGCTGCTTCTTGCTTGCCTCCTTGCTGCATCAGAGCTGGGCTGTTCTGCATCATCTGGCCCTGACAAGACTCCCAGCAGTAGCAGCCAAGGCCACTGCATTCCTCTCCTCACATCTCATTGTCCTCCTTTTCCTTCTCAGCTGCAGAACAAAAGAGAAATTGTAAAAATCCAGGCAGATTCCAGCTCAACTAAGAAGGTACAGCTGATGGTGCAGTGGCCACTTTCTGCTGGCAGTAGCTTGAGCCCCTAATTCCCAGAGGAGGCCAGAAAAAGGTCTCAGAGCAACCTCCCTCCTTGCTGGCAGAGCAGAGCTGATGCCCAAGCAGGGTGCTGTGAAAGGGAACCCACAGGAATGCTCCCCAGGAACTCCCTCCAGCCTTCGGGACATGCAGCTAACACTGTACATACTTAAACCCTCTCCAAGCAAAGTCACAACCCAGTGGTGGTGCACAACAAAGTTTAGCACAGTGGAGTGTGGGTGGAAATGTGCTGGAGAAAGAACATGGTCGATCTAAAAGGAAGAGCCCTGGAGTAAAGGCTGCTGAGTGGTTTTAATAACCTCCATTCATATGGACATTACCCAGCAAAGCATTTGGCGTTGAGATCTGCAGGGGGTGATGCGCGCAGAGCCTGTTCCTTGAAGTAGCATTGTACAGTACTGAGACACAGTGACATCCCCAGGGGCCTCCAGCATCAACAACAATGGAACAAAGCAACCATGAGAGCCATGAGTAACTGAACGGGAAGCCTGCAGCCTGCCCACTTTGGCTACGTCCCCTTGCCCTGTTCCTAGAAGGTGCTCCTTCCCAAATTCACTAGGTTGTGTTCTCCTACCGCCTACCACTAGCTGTTTCCCAGGCAAAAGCATCACTGCGAGCCCACCGCCCCTTGCTGAGCTGTGTGTGCTGCCTCTGTCATGTGTGGTCTGACATCTGTGTTTCATTGCCCTGTGTGAAGTGGCATCTCCCTTTCATGCATGTGCTTTTTTCTTCTGCCAGCTGAGCTTGGCAAGGCAGAGGGAGTCTGCAGAGGGTGAGCAGCAGCCCTGGCGCATGCTGGGCAGCGGAGCATGACCTGTTCTGCCTGCTTCTTGCAGCTGGATTTATCAGCTTTGATAAACGATGCATTAACCCATGCTGTTCCAGCCTTTGGACCACAGCCTGTATTAACGAGGTGGCCCTTTCCCAGCTCCCCGTTGGGCAGCATGCAAGCAGGAGTTGCGTCAGGAGTCCCACCCCTGTCCCCCGCGAAGAAGGTGGCAGATTCAGCCTCCCAGCCCATGCAAGAGAAGTAGCTCGCAGGTAGGGCAGCTCCCTGTCTGACTGGGTTGGATGGAGATGTCCCCTGGTCCTTGTTGTAGAAGGGCAATGGGGAAAAGCACCTACCCCATGCAACTTCCGATCTATTCTTTTTCCTGGGGCACATGGGGAGGAATTTGGACGTGATTTTGTGTCACAAAGACCATCAGGGTTTATTAGAAAGGGTCAGGTCAAATTGCGCCTCGCAACCAAAATGAAATGTCTGAGCTTTGTGGGAGAGCAGCTGAACCAAGCAGATGCCTGAGTGTCTACCTGGGAAGAAGAGGTCCTTTTTCTGCTGGCACTTTGAAGGACATCTCCGCCCTGGCACCTGTGGCTCTGTTGGCTGCGGATGGGGCCACCCTATGGAGGTTGCACACCCTTTCCTTTCCCCACTCGCAGCGCTATGCAGTAGGTTTGCTGCGGCCGGCCCTTCTGCGGCAAGAGGCAGCAACTGCTGACGGGAGAAGCCTGTGGCTGTAGCATCTGACACTTCTGCGAGCTTATTCATTCTGCCCGAGAAGCTCCTCAGTATCCACCTGTGCTCTTGGGGATGAACTCAGCAACACTTGCTCCCTTTGTATGGTCAGAAGCTTAAATCCCAGCACGGCATCCCTATTGCTGGAAGATGGGATCAGCTGGAGAATCGCAAGGGATCGCTTGTGATCATGAGAACTTGGAGAGACCCCCTCCTTCTCCAGCTTCCCAGCCGCAGTGAGGTCCTTCTCCCTGCTAATGTTATATAGGGCACGCTGCTGCGGGCATGATGTAGGACAGAGGGAGATTAAATCCAGGTCATGTGGGAAAGGTGATCTCGGGATCCTAAACGAGGATATTTAAGGACCGGCGGCGGTTCGGCACCGGCGGCGGCCGACGCGGTTACGCGACCTCCGAGCCCGGTCCCAGGCCCGCCGCCCTCCCGCGCCGCGCTGCCTGCCCCGGCGGTCGAGCCCAACCGGACCCGAGGCCGAGGGGTGAGGGGTGAGGCAGCAGGGAGCGGCCTACAGCTGAGAAGCGGCTCCTCGGCGCCGCGCAGCCCGGGCCGCCCACACGGTCCCCTCAGCCGGTAACTGTCGCCTCAGGCAGCGACGGGGTGGTGGGGGGGGACTCCCGCGCATGCGCAGAGGCGGCCACCAAGAGACGAGCGGCGAGCGCGCGCCCCGCGGCCGGCGCGGCTCCTCCTCCGCCGCCCACGCGCGCGCCTTCCTCCCCCGCCTTCGGGAGCAGCTGGCGATGACGCAGGAGGGAGGCGGGGCTCCGCATGCTAATGAGGCGCAGCAGCCGGCCCCCGCACGTGCCCCGGCGGGCGGCGGGCGCGTGCCCGCGCGGCTCCGCCCCCCCGGGCAGTGCGGGCCAATGGGCGCGCCGGGGAGGGGAGGAGGGGGCGGACCTCCCTCATGAATACTGAAACATGCTGCCAGGCGTCAGCCGGCTGCGCATGCGCTCTCTGCCTGCTCGCGCGAGTCCGTCCGTCTCGCTCCGCGTTCGTCGTTGCTCGACCGTGTTCTGGGGAGCTGCTACTGCCGCCGCCGCCGCCTCGCGCCGCGACCGTTGACAGCCGTTGACACAGCCGTTAACACAGCCGTTAACAGCCCGCCCGCCAGCTCGCGGGGAGTATGCCCGGCCGCGCCGCGCACCAGGAGGCGGCGGCGGCGGCGGCGGGAGGACCGGAGCCCACTGCAGCCGGGGGGAGCGCGGGGGGGGCCGCCGCGCAGCAGGAGCAGCGGGGCCTCGCGGGCGCCTTCCCGCTGGTGCTGAAGAAGCTGATGGAGAACCCGCCGCGGGAGGCGCGCCTGGGTGAGCGCGGGAGCGCGCGCGGGGGCGGCGGGAGCGCGCGACACCCTCCAGCTTCCCCCCCCCCCCTTTTCCCTTTCCTTCTCCTCCTCCTTCCCCCCTCTCCCCCCCCCGCCGTCTTCCCGCCTCGGAGGGCGGGTCTCGCTGGGTCACGGAGGGACTGGCCGCGGTGTGCGCGGAGGGGGGGGCACCCGCGGGAGAGGCCGCACGCCCGGGCCTGGCGTCCTTCCCCGGTACGTCCTTCTGTCCGCCCCTCCCCGGCCGGCCGTGCCAAGTGCCGGCAGCACGGGATCCCGCCGGGAAAGGGCTCGGCCTGACGGGGCGGCCGCCGGCCTGCAGCCCGGCCGGCTCCCCGCCTCAGCCGCGCAGGGCAGCAGCGGCCGCCCCGCGGGACTGGGTCTCCCCGGCGAGCCGGTGCGACTGGAAAATTCAGCTGCTGCCATCGTCCTTTCGGGTGTATTTAAGTGTATGCGCCGGGCAAAACAAAATGCTTCGGGTGCGAGGGATATGTGGAAGTCAGGACGTGACGCGCTGGTTTTTATCCCCTTAGCTATCTAAAGGCAGCCTCCCCTACCTTTAGACGCATAGTTGGGAGCAGCAGTGAAAAGGTTCCGAGTCTTCCGTGACCTTAATTACTGAAAAGTCGTACGATGACACGCATAAACAGCAAATCTCCTCAGATTAGGTTTGTTGATAATCCGTGAGGGTATGACTGACTGCCTGCACATGCAGCGCTGCATAGGCTGGAGCTCGCTCTCTCCCACCGATTATGCAGTCAGCAGCTGTGTAAGTAACAGTGCTGGTGCTTATAGTCTTCAATGCTGATGGCACTTCTTTTAAAAACTTTTTTTTTTTTCCACCTGGCAGTATTTTTTGCCTTTTTGAGTATCAGTTTGATTTTGAGGAAGGTTTGTGTTTATCCGCACTGCTGTAGCGCCCAGTGTACTGGTGTATAATGTCCTTTCCAATCATGAAGATTCTGTGAAATAAATCCTTACATTTAGGAGTTTTGAAGTTGAGAATAATTTTTGGAACATCAGGCGATATCCAGAGTAGACTGCAGTGCAAGCAAGGTTGGCAAGATTCTTCCCAGTGAGGAGCCTAGTTAAGATCTGTTTACTTTGTGTGTCTAATGTTGTACAGTACTGTGTAAATGTATCCATCTTGTCGTTCTGGAAAATATTTTTTTCTCCTTTCTGTTTAAAAAAAAAAAAGTCAGCCTCTGATAAAGGTTTTAGTTATGTTGCCATGGTGCAGGATGTTGCAGTACATAGAATCTTGAATCTACAGTATTATGGGGTTTCTTAAGATATTTCTTCACCCAATCCTTTTTAAGGTGATAGTGCTAGCAGGAGCCTAAGGTCATGTGTGGAAACTATGATGGTAGCTGACTGGGATGTGGTGACTTTGTCTTAGGGGTGGTTTTCTTGTCCAGAATCATGTGATCTGGCCTATGGACATGTAAAATTTTAAAATTAATACGATTTTGAGGTAGTGCATCTTCCTAAAATTAGAAACATATTATACTTTTAGTAAAAGACCCTATTTCATCTTGGGAAGGTGTTCAGCTTGGCTCTCTAAAGCTTGCTAGTGAGTCCATTGCATCCTGATTACCCCTCTCCCTTCATGCTGTGATGAAGTTCAGATTGTTCTCATTCTTAAAATTTCTCCATAGATTTCCTTAGTCCATCTTGTACTGTTCCACTTCACACTTTGTGGAACTTGTTGCTTTCTGTTCATTTTGATCTCTCTTGCTTTTCTTGTTTGCATATTTGCAAGACAAAAGAAAGAACTCCTCCTGTGTTAGCAGGTAATTTTACAAAAGACTTGTCAGGAGAATTGTGACTCAACTGACTTCAGAAGATCCTTGTTGATTTTCTGTTCCTTTACAGTATGGTGACACAGCCAAAATGTTAAATAATTACAAATTTACTTAAAACAGTGGTGTGTTTTCAGCAAGCTTTCTGAGAAAAGACCCTATGCCTTTTGCCTGGAACACCTGTTGAGAAAAATACAATTTTCTGTTTTATTCAGTGAGAAATGGTATCATCTAGCTGCAGTGTCCATTTATAGTCTCCACAAGCTACCTGTGGGTTTTCCAACTGCTGTAGGTAATTTGACTACCCAGTAATCCAGCAGGCTTTCTAATCCTTCTGAGCAACAGAGGAGGACATCCAATTCCAAATGAATGCCGTAATCTTGAATGCCTTGCCATATACCAAGTATGTCTGACCAGCCTTGCTGTAAATTGTGATCATGTATGCTGTAGGGATTAAATAAATAAAAATAATAGTCTTTTTATAAAAAGTCCTGTGGGGTAAGGGAAGAGAATTAATATTCTGGAGCAGGAGTATAAATCTGTCATATTAATAATGAGCTGCTGCATACTCTCCAAAGGATGCCTTAATCGCCAGTTGTGTGCTGCTGTGGCAGGAGGAATGCCTCAACAAACATCACAGTAATGGGCATCAGGAATATAGAACCCTGTAACCTGTCTTGTTCTATTGTCACAAGTGGGACTAAAGATTTATGGAGCAATCAGCCTTAGTCTGTGTAGTGTTTTTGGTATAATTTACAATACTTTTTTATGAACCAGGGGAACTTTGTCAAATAAGTGTTTGTTCTGTTTGTGGCTGGGGGAGCACTTGACAGTTGTGGCCAAAATATCTTTTGGTGTGCTTTTGTTTTGTTATTTTTTTTTTGTGGGTGGTGGGTCTTTTGGTTTGATTTTTGTGTGGGTTTTTTTTTTTTTTTTTTTAAAAAACCACCAGGATGTGGAATAAAGCTCTTAACAGGCTGCTGCTTCTGGCTAAAACAGCAGTATTTCCAACAGTTCAAGAACTGGAATGCTCTGCCTAAATTACTTAGCACAAACTAGTGACCTCTCTGTTAACAGCAGATGTACAGCCTAGTTAGTAGGTCACAGTAGCAGAATGAGGGGGCTAAATCGGACATGAGCCATCATCTGCAGAAGTACAGTCCAGATTTATCAGGGTGACCTTGAATCACTGCAAATGGAGCCTCTTAGGATACTGCAGCTCTGCTGTCAGGTAATACCTGTTTACACTATAAATATCTTAAGAGAATTAATGTTTCAGCTCCCTGTGATGGGGCGGGCGGAAACTTCCCCCTCAAGATGCAAGAAGTTAATTAGTGTTTCGTTAGATATTGTGCACCCAGCAGGATGTTGTGCAGCAGAAATGAAGATTACATTAATTGAAAGAAAGCCAGTGGGAAAACGTCAATGGAAAAATGATCATACAAAGGTTTTATCTTTTTATGTATCGCATTTGAAATACATGGGCAGCCAATATGCATGTTAACTTCTGCTATTTTAATTTGTTTCAGATATTGCTGTTAGAAGTGAGGAGGGAAAGAGAGAGGCAGCATAGCTGAACAAAGATAGCACTGGAGGCCCAGGGGTTGTCCAGTTGTCAACACGTAGCAAAAGGACAAAAAAGTTCAGATGGTCTTCTCATGTGAAGAAAGGATCTAATCTGGTGTGAGCCAGGGATGATAGCAAGAGGAAGTTGGAGGGACCACAGTCTTTTCAGGTTACTGAAGTACAGCAGGATGATGGTGCGCATCTAAAAGGCATTAAAAGATCTGAATAGTCCTTTAGGCATCTACCTTCTGAAAAATATTTTTAAGCCTTATGTTTAGTCTATTAGTGACTTAAGGTTTCTTTTCTTCTCTGTTGGAGGTGTTGTATTAGGTGTTGCAAAGCAAAAGCACTGCTGGCTTGCATTAAAGCTGGTATAACTTAAAATGGAATACTGGTGTTTTCAAGAGTAGAGACTGATTTTTATTTTTTTTTTCCCCTGCCATTTTGAGTCAACATTCACAAGTTTTGTTATCATGTTGATCAAAAAATAAAAGTGATTTGCAAAGAATTCATTATTGTCACTTGCACTTGTTTTGGTGTTGTCTTTACTGGGATATTGTCCACAATCTCCAGTGCCAATCTGGGTTTGGTTGTGCTGAGCACTATGCAAACCTTATGGAAATACACAATCCCTGATTCACAAGTTGAATGTAAAATGGTGGTTCCAGTTTGGTTCTTCACTAGTAAGTGAAATCATCCTTACATGTGAAGCAGAGTAGATGCTGTTTTTTTACTAGCTTCAAGTAGGAGCTATTTAGAAATGTGCAGGTTATTTGGATCATGACTGTGAGCCTGCACGTTTGCTTTGCCCAAGCGAAGGGTAGGAAAGGTGCAAAACTCCCTGCAAAAAGGAGTTGTTGGCAGGGATAGGAGTTGAGAGATGGCAGTTCAGAGGCAGCAGTGTCAAGTAGCAAGGGGGAAGGCCAAAACTACAAGATTATGTTAATAAAGCTCAGGTCCAGGAACCACTGTTCTGAATTTAACATGTTCTTTGGTACTTGCTCTTAGAGCCAAGTGTATGGCTGGTAAGTATTTTCTCAGCTGTTTAGTTTAAAATAGGTGTCTCCTTTTGTATAACATGTTCAGAGCATGGTAGATTAAAATGATAATTTAATTCATATGGCAGCACTGTTCTTTAAGCCATAAAAAGCTCTTTCAGTCCCAGTTCCACACCAGCTAAGGCAAGAGCAGAAGGAATGCCAGTTCTATCAGAATAGGTTTTATATAAATAGGCTTTTCTGATTTAGAGCAGAGTTTCACCCCCCACTCCCACCCCCAATAAAGAAAAATATTCCTTTAGGATATTGTTGCCAGTCTAGAAAACCCTAATGCAAAACGTTTGTGCATTGTGTTGGGCTAATCTGTGTCAATACTGGAGATCCAAACTGGTCCAGTCTATGTCCCTGGAGTCCTTGTTCCATTGAACTGAATATTTGCCAGCTTCTGTGGAAAGACCAAATTTGCAGTTGGTTAGGATACAATCAGTGCCCGTTCCTTTTGACGGCAGTGCTGGCACAATGCTGGCAGTGCTGGCACTGCTTCTGCAATGCCTCCTTCAGTGCTGGTAGAACTGCATGTCTACATGGAGAACTGGATCAGGAAAATGACTTGGATTCTTTTTTCTTTTCTGCCAGCTTATTTTTATCTCTTAAATTATGTAATTATTCCATAACTTGACTTTTCTGCTTGGATTCCGTCCCAGACGATTGTTAAGATTCAGTAGCTATGGGGAACACAGAATCAGCCATTTTTCTGTCATATGTGCACTGTAGCATAGTAAATGGAGAAAATTTCATCAGTCTTTTGTGGCTTGGGGGTGGGGTGTGGGAATATGCCTTATTAGACATCTCCCCAAAGAGTGAAAATTGTATGTAGGTACTCTGAGCTATCTATAGCGAACAGCATTTGGAGCTATTGCTTTGTGTGGACATGCTGAGTCATTTCAGAAATAACTGCTTCTAAAATGCTGAACAATAGACATCCAGGTCTCTGGTGTCTGGTGGACCTTTTTGACTGCTTTTCAAATGTAATCTGAAAATCCATATTCCTTTCTTGTTTGTATCTAGATTATTCTTCTGCACCTTCCTTCTTTGTGCATAGAATAAACTACTCTGCTTCCTGGGAGTTTTCTTAATGGCTTCCTATGTAATCCTACTTACGGACACTCACTTTCGCTGTCTTCCAAGATGAGCCAGGCTATTTTGCAGTGACTATTTAACAATAAGCTACATGCGTATTATATCATGCTTTGGTAAGTTATCATAGCAAAGATGCTGGTCTTCAAGGCTACTCAAATGCCTGTGGTCCGGCCATCACAGGGGGTCAGAGCGTTCCATACTGAATGTATGAATGTCGCCTTTCAACATCTGATTTTTCAGATTACGTCATGAGGCAGAAATACAGCTTACTGAATTTCCTTTCATGGGGATTTTGTTAGACTCTTAAACCTTGAGTCTCTCCTGTGTTGCAGCTTGTACAGTGACCTACTTGTATCTTTCAGATAAAGAGAAGGAGAAGATAAAGCTTGAGGAAGATGAGGCAGCAGCTGCCAGCACTATGGCAGTCTCGGCTTCCCTTATGCCGCCCATTTGGGACAAAACCATTCCTTATGATGGCGAGTCTTTCCACCTGGAGTACATGGATCTGGATGAGTTCCTGCTGGAGAATGGAATTCCTTCCAGCCCTACTCACCTGGATTTGAACCAGAATCCACTCTTGCCTGTGGCTGAGCTGGAAGGAAAGGAGTCTGCCAGTGCTTCCACTGGTTCTCCTGCATCATCCTCTTCCACTGCAGTTTACCAGCAATCTGAAGCAGCCTCCAGCACAGGTAGATGGAATAATATGGGGCTCTGAGGGACTTCCGTTTTTCTGGTATTAAAAGGTGCCTCTTCAGATCAAAGAGGAGATGTGCTAACCTGTCAGTGTTAGCTGTGGCAGGTTAAGTAGCACAGACATGCTCAGTGTAGAGCCTTAGGTTTATGTGTGAGTTCATGAAGATGCTGCTTCTTCTCTTCTTCCCCTCTCCCCCACCTGGAAAAAATGAGTGAGCGTCTCTCAGTGTACAGTCTGTTTCCCTTTTGAAATTGAGAGAGCTGAAACACCAACATAAAGTATTTGCTTTCTTGGTATTGCTAGTATAATGAGAAGCTGGAGATGTTGAGAAAATAGTTTCTCAGGTTATTTTACAACAGATTTGATAGTTTCTGACAAGTCGTTTGTGCTACCTTGGTGGCTTGGTATGCTTGGGTGAACTTACGCTAACTTAATGTACCTCAAATAACAATCCTTAATAGAAAAACAATGAAGCAATCTTTTCATGCTAGCCTGTGAAATGTGAGAACAGACACTTGGAAAAGGTGCGTTAATGATGCAGTTTGATGTTCTGTGGTGCTTTGAAGTGGGAATGGAGGAACAAAGAAACAAAACTGTACTTAAATGGTAGTAGGAAACTTCTACTCTTCGTTTGTAGTATGGAGATCTTCTCTATTAAAAAATGCAGCAGCTCAGTTTGCACTAGATTTGGAGTTTAAACATGATAGCCACTAAACTTTCACAGTACTGTTTTCTGAGCAGACTTCACAGCAAGCATTTTGCTCGGGGCCTCTTCTGTGAACCTCTGAGAGAAAAGCAAAATGTGGAACTACTTCAATAAGACATAGGGTGTGGCTTTTTTCTAGGTTGTATATGAAAAAATTATTCATTCATCACTACTTCAAATTGCACTGACATTTACAATTCATGTATATGAAGTATGTAAACGTAAACTTTAATATGACAAAGTTCATATGAACATTATCAGTGTTAGACAATCTGTTGGGACATTTGTTTCCATGTGGCAAAGAAGTAGAATACTGTTGCATTTGTAACAAGCCCACCTTTATTTAGTCCTCTGTTTGGAAATACAAATGTCTGACCTTTGAAGGACCTTGTTTCTGTAAGGCTCTCTATGGCACAAAACTGAGGCTGATACAAGTTTCTCATTTCTTACTGCTGTGGAAAGTGCTTCTTAACTGTGTAAAGCATGAAGTTTCTGCCAAGGAAGTATTAACTCTTGTCCAGCATCTGTTTGCTCACGTCTGTTAGTCTAGCATGTGTTCCTAGAGTTTGTGTTACAAACTGGACTGTGTAACTTCTCTCTGTACCAGCAGCTGTGCAGCACTGAGCACACCTTACGGAAATACTAAATAATACGATTAAATACTGCCTACAGTAGGGTAGTAAACAGAGATACCCAGATTGGCTTCTTGGTTAATTCTCTTCACTCTGCTGAATGTATTGTAACTTCTGCTGTTGTTGCCAGAGTCCCCACCACAAAATGAGAGAAATACTCCCAGCCCCATTGATCCTGACTGCGTAGAAGTTGAGGTGAATTTTAACCCTGATCCTGCTGATTTAGTGCTGTCCAGTGTGCCTGGTGGTGAGCTCTTCAATCCTCGCAAGCACAAGTTTACTGAAGAGGACCTGAAACCACAACCAATGATTAAAAAAGCCAAGAAGGTTTTTGTCCCAGATGAGCAAAAGGTAACAGATTTATTGCTGCAAACTTCTCTAAGCCTTGATCAAAGTTCCTGATTCTTTACCCAAACATTTTGACACATAAAACTAATGCACTGCACCTATGTGATTGGGGAGAAGCACTGCCAGGAATAGAATTGGCAAGTCAACTGCTGTTCTTGCTCTTTTGCTGGTTTAGTATCATGAGATAATTACTGGGCAGGAGTAACTTATCATGCTATACGCAGAAATCAGAAGAATTATCAAGTCACATCCTCATCAACTGCATTTTTGAAGGCCATTGTGTATATATTTGCCCAGCATTATGTCAGCCCAGACAACAGAACGGGTTGTTTTCTGTGGAAGTTCATTCATGAGTTGAAACTAAGTAAAGGGAGCATTTTAGTTGGACAGCTTCTTAGTAGCCAAGTCTCTTAATCTCCCTAGTTCTAGCAGTGCACTTGGTTTATCCTAAAAAAAGACTCATGTAAGGATGGAATCTTACAGTACTGTGTCGCTTTCATTTTGGTGTCTGAGACCTGCAAACCAGTGAAGATTTTTCAATATAACAGTCAGTATGAATGTAATCATACAATAAAGAGGTGTCTATTTGATACAGTTGTCAGGTTGGCGCATCTTTTTTTTGTTCTTTTCTTTTCCTTTTTTGCTGCAGGATGAAAAATATTGGACAAGGCGAAAGAAGAACAATGTGGCAGCAAAGCGTTCCCGTGATGCTCGACGATTAAAGGAGAATCAGATCACAATTCGGGCAGCCTTTCTTGAGAAAGAGAATACGGCCCTGAGGACGGAGGTCGCAGAGCTACGCAAGGAAGTGGGACGATGCAAGAACATTGTTTCTAAATACGAGACCAGATACGGACCCTTGTAAGCACACCCCTTTTCCTTGTTAGGGCTCCTTGTTTTAGCCTCTTAGACTTCTCTGCCTTCTGTAGAGACACACAGAAATAAAGTTTGTGGAGGCTTTGCCATTTTGCATCTACACAAAAAAAACCCAAACAAACCCTGTTTCTGTTGGCACAACTTGTTCAGGCTCTTTCCTGATCATTGTATTGCCCAAAATCTTAATGTCCATATTTACAACTATGTTTTTAACACTGATAGAGCATTTTCTGATGTCATACAATAGAACAGATTCATCCGTCTGGAGGAATAGATGTGGATCCCTCCTGATTGGACAGGGCTTTTGCTGTCTGTTCTAATCTCCATTTTAAGTGGAGAAAGAGCCTAGGAGATTCTCCTTGCTTTTTTTTTTTTTCTTTTTAAACTCCTGCTCTTTTCTCCCTTTCCAGCCCACCCACCCCTCCCAGTCAAATTGTAAAACATAATTTTAAGATGTAAGTAGATGTTGCTGGGCAGCATCGTGAAATTATTTCCTCTCCCATTCAGAGGCACTAGGAAGTACCTGTTGTATAGAACTTTTCCTGTTGAAGAGGAACAGGCGAGCCTTTAGGACAGAAAGACAGGAAAGTAATCAATCTCTTGTAAAAACTGAGGTATCTCAAGGTTAATGCACAAGTGTTATGCAGACCAGAGTCAGTGCAGCGTTGATTAAAATACTGCTCAAATATCATGGTAGGTTCTAATCCTGGATAACTTCCAGAAACCAAGGAGAGAGAACAGAAGGGGATCTCTCACTTTATGGATACGGACAAAATAATTTGCTGTGGGTTTTAGGCTGTATTTCTACCACAACCCCTCCTTTTTTTCCTTAGAGGGACTTCTCTCTTGAACTGCTGATGATAAAGCAGCATGTCACACTTAGCTGAGAAGGAAGGGAGAGTTAGGAAAAGAGGTCTGGCTCGTTAGGCTGAACCTTGAGTCCCATCTGTTAAGGAATTGCCAGTACCTTATGCTTTGGAAGAAGGGTTTGTTTTTTTTTAAAAAAGCAAGCAAGCCACTGTTACTTTACTGCACCTTACCTGTTGTACAAGGGCTTGAGAAAGACTTTTGGTCCTTTGCCTCATGAACACTCTATGGAACAAGCTACACCCACTCTAAACACGAACAGTTTACCTCACTATCTCCTGTGTAGCAGTATATCTGGTCTCTCCATGCCTGCTGGTTCTCTCTCCAGCATGTTTCCTGTTACAAAATTAGCACACGAGACTTGCCCTCTTGGAAGTAATCCATTCTCAGCACCAAGCGCTGCTTCAACAGTACGTGGTGTTAAAAGAAAAATATGTTATGTGTGATGTTGGGACCTTCTACATGACCTACAACTGCAAGAACCAGAAGCTTTAACAGAAATATGTGTCTAGAAGTCCTCTTAATGAGAGAAGCTATCTTAAGATAGTGGCTGTGTCAGAATTCTTAGGCTACACGTCTTGGGCTAATATTTATATTAGGGAGTAAATGTGGGATACAAGATGTTTAAGCTAGTTTCCAGGTCCCCTATTGAAAACTGAAAAGTTTATTAAAAAAGCATTGGGGTTTCTTTTCTATACTAAAGTCTTCTTGCCTAGCTTACCTTTTAAACATAATGTGGAAATTGATGTGAGTTTAGACCAATCGTGTGTTGACTTCTTAAGGAAGTTGAGAAACAGGCTAATTCAGAATGCTTAAAGTAAATGTATGCTTTGAATTATCTTCCCCTCTGTTATGTTCTTAATTTGACTAGAGTGGCTCTTCTTTCAAACGTACTAAAAATTGTCACCCTTTCAGCAGGGGTTTTTCTTTCACAGGGTGGTGTGTGGTGGTGATGGTGGGAAGTATGTTATAAATAAATTGTCACACTTAACACTTTGCTTTGTTTAAAGTGACTTATCTGATTCCGAGTGATGCAACTTTAAAGACTTTTAAAAACAAAGCAACTAAAAAGCACACATGAATCGCCAGTCTTCAGAGTGAGCAGTGAAATCTATGAGGTGTCCCAACACAAACAACTGACGATGACCCTGCCTGCCTGCTTGCCTGCAAGTACCCCATCTGAACTACCCAGGGCTGGGCATGATGAAAAGTGCAAAGTCTCCTTAATTCTGTATATGGCTTTCTTATCTGTCTTTCTCACTGTAACTATGAACTACAATAAGCTTACTTATTGGGGTTTTGTCAAGACACTCAAAGTTCATGTCTCAAAGTCTGTTGACAGCCTGTGTGAATAGTGACTCTTTGTTTTGGCACTCAAGTGGAAGAAAATAGGGAGCTTTAAATGAAAGTGTATATATTAAGAACTGCTATATTTTAAGACTCTTTTTCTTTTCCCTGCAGTAGGATGAATTTTATTTAATACTGCGGCTCACTTCTGGTACAGCATAGTGTCTTGTGGACTACTGTGGGTGCAGAATTAAAGACACCAGGACAACAACAGTCTGTGATGTGTGAGACTTGCAGTGCAGAAAAGTACAGCAGATGTATTGAAACAATCCAGAAAGCACCACAGTTTGCCGTAGCAAGAGTAGTAATAAACCTCTATCAAATGACCCATGTAATAGTAAAACACTTCGGTTGCTTTCCTGCTCCACAGCTATACTGCTGTAAGCTGCCTTTTCCTTTGTTTCTTTTTATCAGGCTTGCTTTCTTTTATGGTATCTTGCTGAAACAAGATCTATTCTTCTGTTAATGATTTAGCAATCATGGAAAAGGTGCTAGTCTGAGCTGCTGATCCTCATGACTTTTGGCAGTCTGAAACCGCCGACTGAGTATTAGCTCCAGCAAAACAACGTCTGTTAGCTGCCATATTACAATTTTCTGTCTCTTGACTACATGAGAACTGCAGTGGCGAAAGAGCACTTTGTTCATCTGTTTCATAGAACTGAAACAGCCAACGATTTCCCACCGTTACAATGGGCAGCTTAAGTATCAAGACCCTTGTGCTGGTGTGGGAGAGTAGATGAAAGCTTGGACAGATTGCGGGGATGTTTATTGTGTGTAGAAGATGGAGGAAGTAGGTGGAAGTTCCTTTGTAAGAGTTTCATCAGCATAACAAAAATCTACTCTTATATTGAGGAAGCTTAAGAGCTAAATTTGCGTGGGAAGAAAAAGAGCACTTAATTTCTGGGCCATGCTTGTAGCCAAAGTGGAGCTTGTAAGACAGGAGTGAAAAATGATCAAGCGTATTCATAAACAGCATACATCTCAAGAAAAATAATCCTGACAGCTTTCAGAAGCACAAGTGCCAAAACTATGAGGCACAACTAGTTACCAGCAAAGCTCAACATTATCATGTTGGGCAAGTATTTTGACTCTGCATTTAGCCAAGAGATTCCACCCCTAATTTCAGAGCAGAAAGGCAAAGAGGAAAAAGGTGCAAAGAAGCAGCTAATGTGAACTTAATTTAAAAAAAAATATAATAAAAACTTCAAAACTCTGAATTTATAACCAGTTTTTTGAAGACATAACCTTTGTAAAGAGCATATACATTAAATGCCATTATTAACCTATTATTTTAATGGACCGTGTTCTGAAGTCAAGCAAGTACTTTTAAGTTGTTTTGTTTTTTTTTTTCTGGTTACAGAAGTATACTTATGAGTGTATTATTATAATTTGGGATTCTAAAGCTGAGATAATCTTGGAGTATTCTCTTCAAATAGATGAATAGTTTAGCTCCATGTTGCTGAAATGTCAGCATATACCTCTATCAAGTATTCCTGATTTGGACCGATATTTTTGGTATTTACTGGGTTTTGTTTGTTGTTTTATTTTGGTGATAAAGGCCAAACCATGGATTTAGAAAACAAAAACAAAGCAAACCAAACAAACCTGACAGCATGTAAATGTAGCAACTCTTTTTGCATTCATCATTTCTAAATTTTCAGTTAGCTTTGAATGGCCGTTCTTGAAAGTCATGCTTCCTGTTTAAATCACAAAGATAACGGGTATTGTTAACTGGGCAAGGAGCTGCTAGTCCTTCATTTGGGTCTTGCTGTCTTGCTGCTTTAGGAATACCTTTTAAATACTTAACAAATTGTATGCAGGATTTGGTTTTGCAGTATGTCATGCTATTTTAACAGCAAAATATTCAGTCAGTGAGAATAGTATGTGCAATTCTGTTACCTTTTGTGTTGGTATTAAAAGCTTACACCATGGAAACTAACAGTGAATGTTCATTAGATCTTTCTTTCAGAGAATACTGTTAGCAAACTCTTGTGCTTCCCTGTAGGACAGTGCAGATTTCCACATTCTGTGATTCATGTGCCTATGGGTTGCAAAACTGGAAAATCGCACTTTATGGTGAGTGCGGCTTAACTTTTGTAGTTGGAGAATTTTATTTTTTTTTGTTAAGAAGCAACATCTTCAAAGATAGATGAGAAGGTGGTAACTATTTAAAAGAGTGGAGGTATTACCAGACAAAAAATGATGTGCAATGCGGAATTCCTTTCTCAGTTTTTGCAGTCTCAGGAAGTTAAGCTTACTGCTTTGGAGCTCTCTGCTCCTCTCAGAACAAGTAACTATATAATCTTGTTTCTTTGACTAGGATGACAGTCCTATCTGTAAGTGATAACTTGGGTATGTTTTCATAGTGGTCATAAGAAGAGTAATATTCTTTTAACTCAATTTGAACATTAAAAGATGCTGAATTGACACTGTTAGAATCTGAAGTTCTCTAACTTTGGAACATGGTCTGTAGAGGCCGTAAGTGTGCCTGATGGCAATGTACCCCATTCCAGACATAAAGGGACCATCTCCAAGGGGAGAGAATAAAGGTAGTGCACCTTTCAGCATCACTGCAAGGATTGCCAGTAAAGGGATCAGTTTCTGACACAGCTGTACGTTCGTTAGAAGTGGATTGACACCAAATGACCATTTGACAGTACTCACTTTGAAAATATATAAACTGTTGATGAGATTTGTGGGCAATGAGTGTTGTCTTACTCTACAGAAGAAACGGGCTATGAATAAATGATGCGCAACATAATACAGTATTGCTTTCATACATGGTCTTCTAATCTACACATAGTTATATCTCCTTATAATAATGTGGGTTTGTATTTAAAAAATTCCCTAGAAGACTAATCTTTCACCTATTGCCAAGATCTGCTCCCACTGAAGCCAGTAACAAAGATCTTATTAACTCCCACAGAAAAAAGTCTTTACTTTCACATAGTTATCGTAAAGTTTTAGCAAGCACTGGAGTCACGGGTGTCTTTGCTTTACTCTAGAGCATTCTGTGCTGGCATCAGGTGGATGTATCTCATTGCAGGTGTAATGTTGGTAAACTGGTCCTATCACTTGTGCATTTTGACAGTTAGTGACAGTTTTGATACTCAGATAATCTGAATTCTGCTTTTTATTTTCGGGGAGAAGAAATGTTTTAAAAAAAAATCTATGATTCCAGTAACATTTTATGTGTTTTCTGACAATTCTCCATTTCCCAGCTGTGCTGTTTGAAAGGCCAAGGTGTTCTAGCTGTAGAAATCACTTTCAGCGTTATCTGCAGGACTGCTACTAATTGTACCAAATCCATTTCAAGTTGGGAGGTGCAGTGGAAGGGCAGCAGCTTTGGGAATACTGTAATAAAACCACTTATGTGGAAAAATATTTTTGTGTAGACAGCAGAAATAATGGACTTGCACAGAAGACAATATTGCTGCTTCAGGCTTGTAAGCCTCCTCAGCGTAACAGGGCTTTGTTCCTTATGATCAGATGCCTTCATTTTTAGTGCAAGTGGAGGTATCTCAGACCTTTGTCAAATCCAGATAGGCTTTTGTTCCCCCTTAAGGTTTTAGCTGCTAAACACAAGATGAGAAATGCAAGTTTGTCTTAATGCCTGAATCTCATCTTTTTGGCAGCCTAAATCCATAAACAGCAAAATCATTTATTAATGCTAGTGTTTTGCCTTTGCAGCACTGCAAGACACCGGCTGGCTTTCTAGATGTTCAGATAATTACTCTGATCTGTATATCTGCCACTGTAACGTGGTCGAGATAGATAAACTCACAGAGAGAGACTAGGAAAAAGGTAGAAAGAATAGGCTGAACTAAACTTCTGTGGAGATGCTAACATAATGCTAATTGAGAAATTACAATGATTTAATTCATGATAATACAGATTTGTCATACAGAATGTAATTTGTTAGTTTGATAGTATGCTATCTCCTAGTGAGGCACTTTTGGAATGCAAAGTTCTTAAAGTTCAAGCAGCTATAGGGGAAAAGGAATCCTTTGAGGAAGAGACACGTATAGATGGCAAGGAGAGCAAAGAATGCAAGCAGGAAGAGCAGCGTAATGCAAGAGTCTGACCTGAGCAAGACTGCTAAAACTGAAGCCTCACTGTTTACAATTTTAGGCCAATTTGGATCCCCTCAGTTTAGCATCATACAGAAGATATGTACTTGTTTAGGTTTGGGGAATCTTCTTTTCTTGATCTTGTTTCCACAGTCCAGAAAAAAGTGAGAGGAATATAAAGATAGGAGAGTTACTGCAGAAAGGCATGAAAAAATAGCAGTTGCTTTAACCAAGTGCACTGTTGCACTGGGACTTGACCTGCCAATGTGAACCGATAGTGCTGTGTCGTGAGGAAATTGCTATCTGAGGCCCCAATATTTTAAGGCCTCAATTCTGCTGTCACTTCTGCATGGGATTAGCCCTGCATCTGTAGAGAACCATGTGGACTTCACAGGATCTGTGAAGCTCTGCCCTGGCAGTCAGCTGCAGAATTGTGTCCTTAACGTGCAATCAGTTGTAGTTATAAGGCTGTTGATATTAAGTGTAATTTGGGTGCCTGTTACATAGCCAAAACCCTTGTTACTTCATTTTCCCAACTAAGGCATGAGCAGAAGCCCTTTGCTGTAGAACATATGTTAAAAAAAAAAAATGTACTTCACATACGTCTAGTAAATTAAGGCATGTGATTTTGGTCTGTGGGTCTCAACAAACTTTGCTCGTGTACCTGCCTGACTGTTTTCTTAGATCTGCAGTTCTGTCTCGGTGAGAAGGTATGGTGGGATTTGTTTTCCCGAGGGGGCAAAATAGCAGCTCTCATCTGCCACGCTGCGGGTGACTGCTTGCTACTGGCCAGGATCATGGACGAATGCATCCTCTGCACTTCTATGTGAAGTTGTCTGAAATATGGTTATTAACATGAATTATTGGAATACTGTATTTTGTATAACTTAGAACGTGTAAATACACTTTTAAAACTAATCTGTTCTATGAAGTAATAAATAAGTGCTTCCATTGTAATATCTGAATATTGTTAATGCTTCATGTAGCTTGATTTGGGATTATTTTTTTCCTAGAGAACTACAGAAATCAAAACAAAGATTGATGTTGTGGAGTTCTAGTCTAGTCGTGATGCTTTCTATCAACAAAAAAATGTTTTAAAAGTAATAATGAGCTACTTAAGCAGAGAAACTGAGAATTTGAGGGAATTGATTCTCTTCCAGTCTTTCTTTAACAGTAGTCACTGATGACACTCATAACTGTACTCTTCCCATCCCATTAGCTGGACAGTTGATCTGTTGTTTGTGAGTAGCATTTGGAAAGTGGTGATATTTAATTATTCATAAAGCCTAGTGACTGCGGAAAACTAAAGGTTGGTTGGTTGTTTTTTTAACTATTCTTTCTTTTGGCTCAAACAGATCTGTCTCCACCCTTCAGCCAGAGTGCAGCAAGTTGCAATGAAAGAGTGAGTTATTGTTACGGAAGCTCATTTGTAACCTAGATAGCCTACAGCTTTATTAGTTCCATTAGGTACATAGATGACACAGGTATCCTGTTGTGCTGTGGAGAGAAAGTGATTAATGACTTGAGGTTTTGCTGAGTACATGTTCACTGGATGCTGCACAGCTGGAACTTTCATCAGCGTTCATGACTTTTTCTATCTCATGTTAAAAGGAGAAAAAAAAAAACCAAACAGTGGAATGAGAATCATGAGCAGTCTCCTAGGAAATATGAACACTTGGGTTTTGAGAGGGACGTGAGATTGAACCATCAGCCTTCATCTAAAAAGATTAGCCTGTCATGACACTTTCTCCAGCCATAACGTAACTTCTTTGTCTTTAATGCTGTACTGGAGCAGTCTTCTCTCCAGTAGCAGCTACATCAGCAGTATCCCATAAATGACAAAGCCACAACATTTTTTTTGTAGTGGGCAGAGATGGTGGCGTATCTTTCTTTTTTTTCTTTTTTTTTCTTTTTTTTTCTTTTAGCTCCCCTCTCAGTGTCTCTAGGCTGTAAAATAGCTATGAAACAGCTAAGCATATGTGCAAATTATTCAGAAAGCTCTGTTCTTGTAAAGCTTTTTCAGAGACATACATTTTTTAACTAAATAGTTTGAGGGAACTCTTATATTTGGCCTGAAATTCTGTTTCCTCTTGGATAGAAGTTCTTTTTGGATTCAGATGTGACACTGATCTGTCCCATTCATTCAGTGGGATGGATGATAGATCTGCACGGTATTTATATAAGATATAAATCTGATCTTAGTTTTACTGCCTGTTATATTGTTTAATCTCTTGGATATCTATTCCTTGAGGTTGTCTATATAATTCCTGTAAATGTAGCTGCTTTTTGAAGCAGTCCATCAAGTGCATTTGAGATCATCCTGACTGAAAGATTCTATAGAAATGAAAGAGATAATAAAGATTGTAAAGCGGCTGGGTAAAACTGTATTGCCATAAATGGTTTTAATTTATATATGAGTCTTTTGTCCCAAACTGCTTATTTTGTACATAAACCTACACACTCCTGGCAGCTGATGGGTAAAAATAAAGGTGCTTAAACAGCAATCTAATGAGGAAAGGGCATTTCACTGTTGCGGAGTTGGTATTATTTTATATTTCCATTTATTACACTTTTTTAAATGTATAAACCAGAGATTTGAATTCTCAAAGTCTTCAGCTTGGATTTTGTGAGTAGTTTAAATCCTCTCACCTCTCTGCTCGTAACTGGTTTTTAAGAAAAAGAAAAGCTTTTGTTTAAAATGTAAAATTTTGACTGTATTAAATTCTGTTAGTACCCTGCCTTTTTAAGAAATAAAACGTATATTCCACTATGCTGAGATCCAGTAATTTTGTTCTCTAGATAGCGTACTGTGTGCTGTACACCTCAACTGTCAGCATTACACCTGCAATTTGCACTGAAGTTGGTAGACACTAAAGCAACTGATCAACTTTTAGGATTATGCTCTTGCTGTGCATTTCCCATATGTTAACTGTTAGGTGTGCTGGTAACAGGTATACAATTCCCCACTCTTATTTTCTGGATTAATTGATTTCAATAACTTCGCGAGGTTTTGCATTTGTTCTGTAGTGAGTCTAGGTTGAGCTCTTTCAGGTAGAGGGAGAAATCCTGACAAGTGGTAGTCAGCTGCGTACACTTGAACCTTGCTTCGTTTGTTACCTGTGGGCTGACAGCCACCACAAGAATTTAGTTTTCTTTCTTTATGGGAAGAAACAGAGTTTAGAGTAAGTTAGTTTTGACCACAAGGACAGCTTTCTCCATTCCTTTCCGTTTTTTGACATAAATCTTGTTTTTTTGGTTGGTTTGGTGTGTTTTTGTTGGTGGTTTGTTTTGTTTTGTTTTTTCCAACCCTTCCCCTTTCCTGGAAGTGTTCAAGACCAGGCTGGATGGGGCTTTGAGCAGCCTGGTCTAGTGGGAGGTGTCCCTGCCCATGGCAGGGGAGTTAGAACGAGATGATCTTTGAGGTCCCTTCCAACGCAAACCATCCTATGATTCAAGGGCTGGTAGGTGAAGATCAAGCTGGTAAGAAATGTATGTCTTCTATACATTCACTGCCTCTGACTGGAAAGGACAGCTTCCAGAATGCGTTAATTTTCCTTGGCCACTTACAGTCCATGCTATTTCTACCAGAGACACACGATCTCAAGGAAGGTGAGATCACTGGTATTTTAATATATCTGGAATATTTTAGCATATATAGAATCTGCAGTAAGGTAGAGTTTGGTTCTTTGCTTTTGTAAAAGGTATCTTGTATGATTGGTGATGGGGGCGACAGGAAGGAAATAAAATTCAAAACAGGAGGAAAAGGGGAAGATAGGATTTCTGATCCAACTCTGCAGGTAGGGCTCTTGTCTACGTGAACACTCAGTGACTGTTTCCTGACACTTGAGGGAGGGAAGGGGTACCTAGCCCAGGCACTAGAAGGTCTATGAAGACTGGGTTGGCATCTTGTCTTGTCATTCAGTACTATTTTGAAACATATGTATGAAGATGACTACCTGCAACCTACCATAGCCGATTAGGAAATATATTCATATGGTTTTGCAGAAGGAAGAAATTGTGTCAATTAGTTGTTTTTCTCTGCCTATCTTCCAGAGCCGTGGCAATTTGTATATAAAAGCTAAAAACTTACCTATTTAGAGGGAGTGTCCTGACATGTGCCATGTGCTGAAGGCCAAGGACTTGACGTAGACAAAACAAGGAATTGCGGTAGAAAGTGAGTGGATAGGCGGATATGTTGGATGTATCCTTCTGGTGTTACGCAGCCTTAAGATAGAATCAATGGACGATATTTGGTATCTTTTCTCTGTTGTGATGGCAGCTGTCAGCAGCATGGAGGTTTATTAAACAGTGTCGTCTTTTCAGGGAGACCGTATGTTCTCTTGGGTGGGTGGGGAGCAAGTTTATAAATGTCCTAACTCTGCACATTATATTACTAGTTCCCTTCAGGAAATTCTCCTATTTGCATTCTCCTAATATCTCCAGATCACTAGCGATCTGAAGGATGACAATGGAAAAAATGGCAACCTCTTACTCAGCCTCCTTCCTGTTGTGTGTTGGGGGGGATCTGCTGACCTCAGGACTTCAAATGCATTTGTACTTGTTTTTTCTTCTCCTGGCTACACCAGATCCGCAAAGGAGTGGGGAAAGGATCTGGCTCCTGTTTGGTTGGTAGTGCTCCATAGCGGCAACTGGAATGCCTTGGTTGAGAAATATGCAAGAACTGCATCCACTAAGCTCTTCTGGGTTTTTGCTTGCTGTTGGTTGTGGTTGTTGGCTAGACAGGGCCGCTGAGAAAATATTTTGTCTTACATGGCTTTCAAATGATACCATTCTCTTAGAGCTGGGGAGACTGTTGGGCTTTGAGAGGCTAAATCTGTGGGGTGACCAGGTTGCAAAAGTGGTTTCAACTGCCACTTGCTTCCGAATTCCCCTTCGGACATCCCATGGCATTGTAGCCCTGTGTGACTGTGCAAGCAAGAAGGAATGGAGACAACTGAAGAGCAGGTTGACACCACCTCTGCTGACATGCAGAGCTGGGAGGGAGCCTACTGTGTGACTGGGGAATTAGCAGAACCTGCAACAGGGTGGGAGTCCCAGCTCATGAGTATGGGTGAAACATTGCTGGAGACCCTGTGTATGTACCAGACCCAGCAACCAGCGTAGCCTCTGCCTGCAGCAGGACACTGGAGCCCCTCTCCTGCCCTGGAAGAGGAGGGACACAGAGGGACTAGAGATGCAGTTGTGTGGAGACCTTGGAGTAAGAGGCTGTCTTCTGACCTGCCCCAGATGTCCAGCCTGTGATGCTGGGAGGGGAGGTGGGAAGGGAGATCAGTGTTCTATGTGAGTAGAACAGGCTTCTGAGGAGTGGGAGGGCATCGTAAGGAAATCAGGAGCAAACTGAGCATGAGGGAGTCAAGCCAGAAGTTGGTGGTTTAGGTAATTGCAAAAGGGCAACACGGGACCAGCCATCCTCCCTCTGGAAAGGAGAGGAGGCAGAAGAGGCTGGGTTGGGAGGTAGCTAGGCGGAGTAGAGAGGAAAGGTGCTGGCAATATTCCAGACGTGGCAAGAGGTGAGTTAAAGTACCTTTTCCCTCTTGTGCTTGATCACAAGTTTATGGTCAAAACCGGTACTTGAATGCTTTAATCATGAAATTTGCTTCCAGCTTGTGAGAGCAGGCTCGCCACACAGCCCTGGTTGAGCCCCAAAGCAGCAAGCCTTTGAGCCAGACCCGTGTGCATGTTCCACGGTGGCCGTTTGGTGGCAACAGGCCATGCACCTGCACTTAGCCCACTCCAGACTTTGTGCTGCGGGTGCACCCCGTGCCTCAGTGCTTCTCAACCCACTCATGCTTGAGACGGTTGCCTGTGTCTCCCAAACAGCAGCTGCTTCAGCCAGCTTCAGTCTTTGTCATGCCTTCCATTTTATCCTGCTGGCTGCTTGTTTGCTCCTAAGGCGTTATGTGCTATCTATAAATGTAAAATACATAATTCGAGGAGAAGTAGCCTCCTCATGTTCTCCTAGATTCATGTACTGCCTCAATCGAGCAAGCAATGGGTCCTCCAGTGTCCTGCTCCTGCTTGGGACACTGCTGCAGCCCAGGAAAAGGTGCCACTTCCAAATCCTTCTCATCCTGAAGGTAAGGCTGGCTTCACCGAGTTACAAGACCGCAGGCCTCCTGCAGGACGTGAGGTCTGGGGACTTGCTGCTCATCCTGCACATCCCTTCTCAGCAACTAGGAGCTGTCATGTACGCTCAGTGCCTCGTGCAGCAGGAGCCCCATCAGAATCTGTGAGATCAGGGACGTTTGCAGAGCTGGGGACACGTGACCTACAAGTAGCTTGACCGCAAGGAGATCTCGCTACTCTTCGCACTACCAAGGCCTGCTGACCCAGGATGGCTCCTGAAGAGGGAAGAACATCACGTTGTTGTGGTGTGCCACCATCTGGGGGGGACAGCAGCCTGCCAGTTGGGCAGAAAGCCAGTCTCCATCAGAGCCTGGACCTGAGCAGAGGGGGGCTCTGCACAGTGCCCCCCAGCGTGGCCAAGGCACTGGGGCAGTGAAGCTGGCAGGACCCCCCCAGCGTGTGGGGGGCAGGTGGCTTGGCTGGGGTGCTTGTTTGAGCAAGGCTGACGGAGGGTTCGGCTGCTCGCATTGCCAAATGCGAGCATAGGTGCCGAAACATAGGTGTTTGAAGGAAAAATTGTTTTGTGTTTATGCCACCTTTCAGTCCTGGGGGGTCGACGCAACCACGGGCACGGTGAAAAGCCCTGGGTGGCTGCAGGAGCTGGGAACCATCTCCCCCGTCCGTGCAGCCGTGTCATGGTGGCGTGTCTCCTCGCTGCAGCACACGGAGGGGCACGTCGCTCCCCCGGGCCCACCGGCACCTCGAGGCTTCAGGGTATGTGTGTGCCACGGGCAGGGCTGCTCGTGGGGAAAGGGAGGCGTTTCAAACCCTTTGCTTTTCCCTCCCTGGTTAGTCCTCGCCTCCATCCCTCACACCCAGCTGTGAAGAAACGAGTGGTGGCTTCGCAGGGGCACAACGAGCTGGGCGATGCCGGTGCCCGCTCCCCGCGGCCCGGCTGGATTCCGGTGGGAGGCAGCAGGAAGGCCGGCAGAGGCTGCACCGCCCCAGCAGGACTGTCGCCAGCCCGGCGAGCGGCCACCGAGCCCTCACCGCTGGCCCCGGCCCGGGCAGCCCCCGCGGGCGCCCCAAATGGCGGCTGGGCCGCGCCCTGACAAGCGCCGCCGCCAGGGGGCGCTGCGACAGCGCCCAGCGCGGGGCCCCGGCTGGGAAGAGCCGGGACGGATCCGGGGAGGTGGAACCGCGGGGAACGATCGTCAACTGCAACGCCCCCGCCATGGGCAGGGATCCCTCCCCTGGACCAGGCTGCTCAAAGCCCCGTCCAGCCTGGCCTTGAACACTTCCAGGGATGGGACATCCGCAGCTTCTCTAGGAAACCTGTTCCAGTGTCTCACCGCCCTCACAGTAAAGAATTTCTTCCTAATATCTAATCTAAATCTCCCCTCTTTCAGTTTAAAATCGATACCCCTCGTCCTATTGCTACACTCTCTGATAAAGAGTCCCTCCCCGTCCCTCCTGTAAGCCCCCTTGAGGTACTGGAAGGCTGCTATAAGGTCTCTCTGGAGCCTTCTCCAGGCTGAACAACCCCAACTCTCTCAGCCTGTCTCCACAGGAGAGGTGCTCCAGCCCCCTCATCATCTTCCTGGCTTTCCTCTTCATATTTTCATGAGTCATCTGGATGATGGGATCAAGTGTACCCTGACTAAACCTTGCTGATGATACCAAACTGAGTGGGGAAGCGGACACTTCAGAAGGGAGAGCCACCCTGCAAGAAGACCAGGATAGGCTGGAAGCGTGGGCTGAGAAGAACCTTATGAAGTTCAACAAGGGCAGGTGTAAGGTCTTGCGCCTGGGAAAACATAATCCAGGAGTGCAGCACAGGCTGGAATCTACCTGGCTGGGGAGCAGCTCTGTGGAAAGGCACCTGGGGGTCCTGGTGGACAAGCTCACTATGAGCTAACATGGCAAAGAAAGCTGACAGGATGCTGGGTTGCATCAACAAGGCCATCACCAGCAGAGACAAAGAAGTCATTGTTGCGCTCTACTCGGTGCTTTTCAGGCCACACCTGGAATACTGTGTTCAGTTTTCGTTCCCGCTATACAAAAAAGATGTGGACAGGTGGGAGACAGAAGGGACACAAAGATGATCGAAGGACAGGGAAGCCTGACGTATAAGGAAAGGCTGCAAGAATTGGGTTTATCCAGCCTTGAGAAAAGAAGGCTTAGGGAAACCGTGTCACCATTTTCCAGTGCTTAAAGGCTCCCTTGTTACAAGGAGTCACACGGAAAGGAGGTGTGGTAATGGGTACAAGCCCTCCCTCATCCCAAGACCAAGGGCGCCGAAACCTCTGTCCCGATGCTAGACACAGCTTTCTCCTCATCCCCGCAGCTCAACAGCAAAACAGGCAACCTCTGCAGTGGGGGGAGAACAGCAAGGATCAGCTGAGGGCCTTGGGTGGGACACAGTCATGGCCTGGAAGTAAACTAAGAGATGAGAGACTGGAGGAGGCAGCCTTAACTCCCCTGCTGAGGGACCTGCTGTCCTCTGATAGCTCTCCACAGTCTCCTGAACTGACCCCACCGCAGCCCTTAATCAAGGCTCCCACTTCAGTGCAGCTCTGCCTGGGGCTCTGCCCAGCTGCCCCTGGCACTGAGGACTCGGAGCAGGCAAAAATAGCTGGCACGCTGGTCACAAGGCTGGGGACGTTGGCATGGTAGTGTGGTAATGCAGGCTCAGTGCCACATGGAAACGTAGGCCTGGGACTTTGACTCCTGTCCTTCTGACCTGAACACACTGTAGTGTAGTGCCTGAGCCCAGACATGTGGGGAACATCCAGGGAACGTCCTGACCACCTCAGCTTGAAGGCACCACCTCACTTCCCATGGTGAAGCTCCACAGAAGCCTAAAGATATGAATACAGCAGAGGGAGCAAGTGGGAGGGAGCAAAGGTGTCTCTAATGTCCCCGAGATACTGCAATAGGGAAAATGCAGCCAAGGAGTCCCGTAAGGGCACTGCTTCCTCCAGTGAACAACATTTCCAGCTCCCCAGGTCGCCCCAGCACACAAAGCCCGAGGGAAATATCTTCCTGGCCCTAGAGCTGGCTTTGTCTTGAGCCTGTGAGCAAGGCAAACCAACACACCCAAAGCATGACTAAGAGCAGAAGGAGTGGTCCCGTTCTCCTCCCTGCCTCACCCCTGTGGCCTAGCCCTGGCCAGAGAGGTTACAGAGATGAAGGGAATGAAAGAGTTTGCTAAAAACCCAGAAGCAAAAGAGATGACCTCTTCCTTGCCTCTTCAAGGATCCGGGATGACGCCAAAGCAGAAGATTAATAACATGTAACATGCATGCAACACACCGCGGTTTCAGCTCTGTACCATTCCCTCTGGGGACCAGCCTGGGGACGTGATTGCAAGCTTTATTTCAGATGTGTGTATGGCTCATTCCGGGCTCCCTCCTCTCCTGCCATGCAGTGACTACCAGCCGGCTGGATCTCTTACCAAATTAGGCTGCTTCTGCCCACCTTCCAGCCTAACAGGCTGTCGCAGAAGTTTACACCATGGCTGGCTAGGAACTTCTTTCTAATTTTAAGTCTAAATATATTTGTGATCCAGATGAGCTTCTAGGAGAATGACTTAGACTTTTGCCCTAGCATGTATTTATGACGCATGGGTCCTGCCCCTGCCTCAGCCTCTCC
This sequence comes from Larus michahellis, assembly GCF_964199755.1. Classification (NCBI taxonomy): domain Eukaryota; kingdom Metazoa; phylum Chordata; class Aves; order Charadriiformes; family Laridae; genus Larus; species Larus michahellis. The sequence goes on along the minus strand of NC_133896.1, from coordinate 55,281,174 downwards.
TGTTTTAGGTTTAAACAAGCCACATGCTCACAACGGCCACTCACAAAGCCTGCTCTGTACATGCTGCAGGTCAGATCCATCCTTCCTGAGGAGGGATGTCTAGACCAGCATCTACAATGCCAGGTGAAGTGGTACCTCATACTTGTTGGTCTCTCCAGACAGTTCTTTGCTGGGCATATCCTTAAACTGAGTATGTTTATTGAGAGCCAAAGCAGCAGCAGGCGGACAGTCTTCTTCCATTGCTCTGCCTTGAGGGGTGCCTGTCTTACAGCATTCTGGTGCAAAACACTGCTGGTTTTGACAACTCTCCTTTCCCTGTGACCGAAACTGCCTCTCTCTTAGCCAGCTCCTCACCCACCTCGTCTCTCCCCTGCCGGTCCCTGTGCCGGCAGCGTTCGGTGGGAGACGAGACGTTACGCAGTCCTGCTCGGACCATCTGCCTCTTGCCCTCGCTCTGAGGGAGAGGGTGGTGCTGGGGGTATCATGTTTCTGCATGAGAAGGTAGGGTTTTTTTTTCCCCCCTCAAGGTCCCTTCCGCTCTGCTCCGAGGAATTGCGATAACCCCACGGCTCGAGGAGGAGAGAATGACCTTTCTAAAGTTACAGGGAGAGGCTGGGGGGAGGAAAAGGGCAGCGCGGGTCCTGCCGGCAAGGAGGGCCATGAGAGGTGAAGGAGACAATGTCAAGGGACTGTTGATGGGCAAGAAGGGCTGGAAGAGGACATGTGTCCTCCGGGTACCACCAGCCCTGTGCTGAGGCGCTGCGTGTCCCTCTGTGGCAGTACCAAGTGTTGCCCCGCAGAACCAGTTTGGCACAGCCCAGCGGTACCAGTTCCCACTGTGGGGTCAGGTCTGGACATCCGCACAGCCTGGCTGGGGCTGCAGGAAAGAGCTGGAGAAAGAGGGAAGGGAGGGGGGGGAGGGGATTTAAAAATAGTCCCCATCTCATTTTTGCAGCTGCCATTCAGGGTGCGTAAGCGAGCCAGAGGCCTCCCAGCTCCCGTACACACTGCGCCTTACATAATGGCAGACATGCGGGCATCGCTTCGGGCCCGGAACAGGCAGGGACATGGCATCTACGCTGCCTTGCCAAAGCCGACGAGCAGCTCCCAGGAGCCTGGGCCCTGGAAACAGCCTCTGGGCTGGGGAAAGCGGCTTGTCTGGCTAGCAGGGGCAACCCAGCCACAGCCACAGGCTGTGGGAAGGGGTCAGGGGCTGTGGGGAGGTCTGCCAGAGATGCCGCAGTAGGTCCCGAGGGGCGACTGCCAGAGAGGAGGATGTGGCCGCGGGCGGGTGGAGGAGGAGGGGTGCGGAGGTGGCACCGGGAAGTGGAGGAGCACAGGCATTGCAGAGCAGCTCCCCAGGGAGAATTAGAAACTGGGAAGGGGCGAGCGGCAGGCGTGGGAGGACAGGTCTGGGGGAGGAGGAGAGGGACAGGCGGTGCAGGGAGGGACAGTGCTGGGGGGAGCTGATGTGAGGAGGGGTCCGAGGGGACTGAGTGGATGGGGAGAATTTTGAGAGGGAGGCAGGGTGAGAAGGGCAGTGCTGGGACCACTGGGGGCTGGGGAAATGGAGGGTGATTCAAGTGCCTGAGGGAAAGGTGAAGATCCACTGGATCCATCAGGACTGCCTATCCTTGTCTGCCTCCTCGGTGCTACAGGCCAAAGGCTGCAAAGGGCAAAAAGAACACTCCACGCCCCCTCCATGACGGCCATGCTTGGGCTCGGGCGCTGCTCCCGCGTGCCTTTTCCCTACCTCCCCGGGCTCCGAAAACTGCTGAGTTGGGGAAATTCCAGAGACAAGGGGCTGCGCATGTGGCGGCAGGTCAGGAGGACGGAGCTGGGCAGCGGTGGGGAGGCCACCGCTCTGCCCCTGCCGAGCCTCAGCCTCCCAGCCCGTCTCATCTAACAACGCTTCCACCCCTCCCACCTTCTGGCCAGGAACTGAGCCATATGTCTGCTCGCTGTAGGATCCTCTCTTCTTCCAAAGATCACCGGCTTTCATGCTTTCTACGCCAGCAGCCAGACTGCCTTGGGTAAGGCATGAGTCACTGTGGTGCAGTTATTTAAAGTGTGTCTTCTGAGCGCTCACCACGTGCCTGTGTTGCGCAGGCTGGGGAGGAAAGCTCTGCCGGACCCCAGGGTCGACACGCAGAGGAAAGAAACGCCGAGCCCCCGTCAGCTTCTCCCAGAGCAAAGGGAAAACTTGGCATTTCTCAGCAGCCCTCTCCCTCGGTGGGGAGAGCAAAGCAGCTCAGCCCAGCCTCAAACAATGCCGAACAATTTCCATAACCACAAACCAACCGTGTTCCACAGGAGGTGACCGTGTTGTCGCTTGGGGGCTCAGCAGGCCCGGGGCTGGTTTGGCAGCCATGCAGCCGCCCGCTGCACAGGAGGCATGGCCCGGAGACACCAGGATGGCACTGGGATGATGCTTGGCTTCTCCTGGTGCTGGAGCAGGAGCCAGAGTCCAACCCTGAAACTTCAGGCAGCTACAGATTTCTAACAACCTTTGGGGAAATGGATGTCTTAGCTAGTAAATATTTATGGCATATTCTAACTACTCCCTGCTGTTTTCCATTAGGACTGACATCCCAGAGCAATGAGTAAGTCCCAGTGCATGTCCTTCCTGGCTCCGCATCACTCCGCCGGACCTGCTGCGAGGCCGCTGGCCTATGAATGAGTCCAGGCTCAGGGAAGCTCATTCTCCCCCCCATCCCGCTGGCACCGACCGAGGTCCCGGGCACACGCCATACTTAGGCTGAGCCTTGCCACAGCCACCCCCTCCTGCCCCACTGAGGAGAAGAGCAACTGCCAGCCCTTCGCCTCGTACCCTGGCAGGAGGTTTGAGGGACTGCTGTCGGCCAAGATGGGGAGAGACTGGGCATTTCTAGGGTATGGAAAAGGAGGTGTCACTGGTGAGCGTGACGTCCGCATTGGCAGTCAGCAGTGAGGAGCCGAAAGAGCAGGACAGAGTTTCGCAGGGGGACTACCTACAGGCCAGCTACATGAAAGATCTCAGCTGTGTTTCCTCACGAAAGTGATTTTCTTTGGCACCGAACTGCCAGGATGCATCCACAACTTTTTCCCTTCCTTTGGACCAGGTTCTCTGGGACTGAAACAGCCTTTTCCTAGAGCCTGGCTGCTCCTGCTGCCTCTTGCACAGTCCTGGCCCTGCATTAACCCTTCCGGGAGCTTCTTCTCACATGGGTTCAATGCCTCCTTGAGCATCTATTTTTCTCTCCTGTAACATACGTCATTTAGCTTCAAAGCGTCACAAAAGGGATGGTATCAGGGAAGGTATTTGTGCTAATTGCTCATTAAGCATTCCCAGAAAAAGCCAGGCTCATCTTTTCCAAGACAGCAACAGCAGGAGAGAAATGCACCAGGTATGGGAGCTGTTGTCACCTCCACGCCCTGCTCCTTCCTGCCTCCCTTTTCTGGCCTGTGGAGGGCTGCTGTCTCTCTTTCATCACTCCCTTTGTGTTACTCCTAAATTTCCCCTCCTTCCACCTCCTTTGCTTTCTACACTTAATTTTTCTCTTGGCTAGACGTTGATCTTCAGGTTTCTTTTGCTCTATCCTCTTCCTTGTCCTTCTCCCTCTCCCCACACTGCCTCATCCCTCTCCCCCACTTCATTCACCAGTCAGTGGTGGCCACCAACCAAAGCAGTGCCGGAGCTGTCAATAAAAGAGCCCTTCAACTCCTACAAACCCTATTACAACCCCAAACACCAGTTCTACCCAAGTCCGTGGGCTTCAAGTCCATCTGCAGCGCAATCCTCTCTCAGCTAAGCCCTCCTACGCAGCTCCACTACTCTAGACCGCCGCTACTTGTTGCTACAGCTGTAAAAGCAGGGACCAACACAGCAGGGGAGGGATCGTAGCTGCTAAAACACATGCTTCGTGCTCCAGCTCTCCCATTAATTTGCATCGGGCCCGTAGAGGTTGATGTTTATTGCCTGTCTTCTCTCCGCTGCCTGAAGTCCATGTGCCGCAGACCCCTGCGCGCCTTGGGACCTTCACTGCAGTGACGGGACGCACTCAGGGGCTATGCAGAGTCCACTTTGAGCCCGGTCTGACCCCCAGCTAACAAGCACCAAGCTGTTTCCTCAGGTCTCTCCCTTCACTATGAAGTAGTTTCTTCATCATCTTCTTCATTAGAGCTTCTGGAGATGGGCCAGGAGAGAGAGCAACAGTTGCAAAATGATATAGGGCATTTATGCGAGGTATTTTATGCGAGGAATGGTAGGGCTTTGAGATTCTGCTTCCCATTGATGATAGTGTTATCCTGATGTTGAGCAAGGCCACACTGAGCTACGAGCCTGTTTGCAAGCTGAGACACCTTGGGCCTGCCTGATATTAGGCCAGAAAAAAAATTATGGTTGCTGGAAATGGCACCGACCACTTGGGAGCCGGGGCCGTGCTTTCTGTGGGTGGCTCTGACCTGATGCCCAGGCTGGTTGGTGGGTAGCCTGGAGCTGCTTTCAGGTGGGATGATAATCTGATACCTTAACGACGATGCCTGCTGAATTAAGTCCTGTGGTATTTTTGTAATAGCAGAGCTGCAAATCGCAGCTTCCCAGCTAAATTGCACTTGAGTAATGCTCTCATGACTTGACTATCTCTCCAACATTTTAATTAGTCATTTCTGTCTTCCCTACCATGACACGGTATTAGTACAAAATTATTGTTATTAGTACAAAATGGCTGCCCTGACACCCACTGCCACACAGCTCTTTGCAAGATGGGGCTGTATTCCAGTAGCAAGGGGTGACCTTGAAGGTGTTTTTGGAGCCATTGAGGGGGGAAAAAAGCATCAACACAGATGTGGACACAGACACAAGAGCAGACCTTTTGACCCCTTTTCTTCACAGCCCACTTGGGGGCAGACACCCAAGGGCCATAAAGCTCCCACTGAAGTCAGCGCTGATGTTGAGCACAGCAGAAGCAGAAGCGGGCCCTGCGGAAGGACGGCAATGACAAGAGCTTGGGACAGAGAAGACTCAGAGGGTTCGTGTACCCTGACTCCTCTGTGTGCCTAAGCAAGCAGAACTGCATCTATACTCCTGCTTTGTACAGGGCACCGCGGGAGCAGTTTGTACTTGTAGATAACACAGCGTGGCGACCACAAAAACCTGCCTCCCTTTTGGCTCGAGCAATTAGCCCGTACTCAGTGTTTCCATTAGTAAGCGAACTGAATGATGGCACTAGGTGGTTTGACATAATCCTGTTTGCCTACAAAGAATATACCAACTCCTGCTTCTGTAAGCACAGCAGGAATCAAACTGCATCAACAGCTTCTTTGGTCATAGCTCTAAGCCTCTTTTTAACCAGTTCTTCAACGTGCTTGGAAAAATCTCCTCAAGCGCTTGCTGTGTGTCAAGTCGCACGTTCTTCGCTGCACTGCCCATACACTTCTACGGTTTCCACTGCCACTCTTCAGCCTCTCCTCTCCTCCCTCCCAGCTTCCCTCCACAGCTTTGCTTTGGGGTCAGTAGTTCACAAGTGCCTCAGGCCATTTGTGGTAGACACGCAGCGCAGGAATTTGGTAAGACGCTGACATTTATGCCCCTCTGTCATCATATTGCACCAACGTGCATGGTGTGTCAATGTCCCATTGCCACTTTGCTTCTGATTAAACACTTCTGGGTGTTTAACGATGAGTTCTCCTCCTACTGTAAACCAGTGGTCATGGGTATGGGTCACCTCAGTAATCCCAGGATAATTTTGGACATCCTGGGAGGGGTGGCAGAGCCAAACGCAGCTGCAGCATCCTTCAAAGGCTGAAGGGAGTTTTGGAGACTTACACAAAGCAAGAATCCACTTCGCAAAACCCATCATCCCAGCTGGTCAGCAGAGACTGGTCTCAACAAGCTGTTCAGAACGAGCTCCCCTCATCTCCAGCCACAATTCCTGCAATCCTCGCATCTGCCACCTGCTCTGTCATTAGCTCCTGGGCCCTAGCCAAAGGCTGTGGCAACACCTGAACTACTAATTGGGCTATTGCAGCAGCGCTAACAGAGCTGGGGCGCCTCTGCCAGCCAAGGCAACTGATCCAAGACGCGCCAGTGTGCAGCCAGTGCCCTCGCTGTGCTTGAAGCCCCCTGCGCTACGCAGCTCCCGCAGCTACCTGCCATGCAGATATTTTTGCAAAAGCTGTTTCGCTGCATGGAGGTCAGCCGTTGCCAGCCAGGCAGGGCATGCGTGGGAAGTGGGAGAAGACCGGGAGGAGCTGTGGTAGGGAAAAAAGGGACCCAGGCCGATCACAAGTGAATGGAACAGCGGGGATGGGCCTGGCAGGAGGCGAAGGTACTATGGGGAGAGATATGGCCGGCGGCAGAACTCTTCCTTGCACCCCGCTGCTGGCTGCTGTTTGCTCCTGGGATCAGACCACAGCATTTAGAGAAAATAATTAGGAGCAAGAAAGATAGAGAGGCGAGGGAGAAGAAACTCTAGAGGAGGATGCTTCCCAAGTTCCCCAGGTGGATGAGCTCCTACCTGGGGAATACCAGCACCCATGGTGGCATTAGCTGGTCTCACAGCCAGAGAGCTGGGACACCCTTCCACACTCTTGGGGTCTTCCTATAGCCTGTGGCAGCACGGGCACGTAATGGCAAACATTATAGAGATGCGATTGCATCCGTTCACCTTCCTTTCTGGTCTGCTTGGTGAAGAGCATCCGCAAGGGAGAGCAGACAGACTCAGCTGCGGGACAGCGTGAGCATTTAAGTCCCTGAGGTCCAACCTGCTTTGCTTCGCCAAGTGTGAAGAGGCCAGCATTCACCCAGCACAAGCAAATGCTTTGGCAGGGCAGGCTGCAGGCAGGAGTGAAGCTGGCTGTGCCCCTGGGCAGGAGGCTTCTGTGTGGCTGCCAGGTGGAGCTCCATGGCCCTGCAGCCTGCTTCGCCGGTGACAGAGCCCGGAAAGCCAACCACTGCCACCACAAGGTGAGTAAGATCCTGCCAAGCGACAATTATCTCCAGGAGGAAACATGGCTCCCTTCAGGAGCAGCAGCTACTAATTCCCCCACCAATATCTTCAGGTGAAGAAGAGGGCAACGAACAGGCTCGCCAGGCATGGGAGGAGAGGAGGAGCTCTCTGTGCGTTCGGCTGGCAGGGCAGCAGCACAGCCTGCGATGGAGACCCTTTTCTGTCCGCAGACCTTGCAGGAGGGAGGGCAAAATTAAAGACAGTGAAGTAAATGGGGGCCCCCTGCTAATCGTACCTTCCTCAACAGAGTTGTATCACAGAAAAATACCTGGGGAGGTTGTTTTTTTGGTGAGATCATAGCCAGCTCCCTGTACCCAAGTCTGTTGAGGTCAACAAGTCTCACTGGATAAAATGCATGGGGTTCAGGCAAACACAGAGACACACACACACCCACACACACACCCCCTTTTACCTCCCAGGCTGTGGAAGCCAAAAGGCACCTTCAGCCATTCGCGGGATCCTTTGCAGCACCACTGAGGCGACATGGCCTTCTCCACTGGGGCGCTGTGGTCTTGCTTTTGTGGCTTCCTCACGGTAACGTGCAGGTCCCACCAGCTCTTGCAGCCCTACGTGGGCAGAGCAGCTCTGGGGCAGACATTTGCGCAACTTTGCAGGAGACTCCAGGTATGTGAAAGAAAGATGTCCAGCCCCAACCAGTTCTGGACTATGAAGACCTACTGGCCAGGCAAGGGAAGGGTCAGCACACACAGTTACTAACACAGACCTCCACTTCCTTGTGATGCTTTGCAGATTCCTGTCGTGGTCTTCAGACAACCTCGTTCAACCAGTTTATCCCGCTTTCCAGGAAAGCCCCGTGACAGGGGGCAGAGATCAACTGGGGGTGCTGCTGGCAGAGCCAGGGGTCCCTGCAGCAGGTCTCAGCAGTTACTCTGCGTGCTCAGAGGAGTCAGTGCTTCAGTCTCAGGCATCCCACGGTATAAAACACGAGGGCCGAGGTTGGATGGACTCAGGCCCTTTCATGGCATTTTAAGGTGCATGTTGGGAAGCCTGGAGTTTTTTCTTAAAAATATGAAGTAGGAAAATCTCCTCAGCTGCAATGTTGTCTGTGTGCTGAATATCTGTATGACAAAGAGATGTGGTCAGTGGCTTTCTCCTACAATAAATACCGGTCTAATATGACTTTGATGGAGCGTGTATTGGTTAGATGATGTATTATTCTCTACTTGCCACGGGGCTATTGAAGTCTCCACTATCACCCCTGTAACCATTGGCTTTGGGAAGGTTTCTACTTACATGCACTGGTTGGTCAACAAATTCCTAGAATAAGTATCTCTATGGAGGAAAATAATCTTTTCCAAAGGGCACTGTGCCTTTGGAGAAGAGAATGACTCCAAGATAAAAAACAAAGTCTTATCAGAATAGAATCTTTCTTAGCTGGCTTTGGTACCGACCAGTTGGTCTCAATGGACAAGTTTCCAGTCTGAAGGACCAAATGAGGTCTCTCTTGCGTGGTTTTATACACTTGATCTGTGCTGTGATTTATAATCTGGAATATAGGAAAGTTTCCTCGCTTGTGTTTCCAAAAATCAGCAATTTGTGGTTCTCTGTGCTGATGTGTTAGCACTTAAGCTGTAGGTCATAGCGTTCAATGCCCTGTCCAACAGCGACTGCTCGGGCAGCAAGACTGCTCTCCTCGGCAGCGCTGGGCACCTTCGGCTCTGCCTTGGTGCGTCACAGCCCACCTGTGCCCTTTCTGGGTTTATTTTGTTGGATCCTATTTTTGCCTGGGTTTGTCAAGCCCTTTCCCTTCCTCAGTGGATGGCTGGCAATGGCATTGCTGCGAGGGATGAGCTGTCCTCCCCCAGCGTGTCTCCATCTCGTTCCTTCTGCCATCTCCTTTCCCATTCGGAGCAGCTCCCGGCGCTGGTGGGATCAGTGTGAGGTGACAGGGGAGACCGATGGGTGCTCGTGCTCCCCACAAGAGGGGTGAAGCCATGGCCCCTCCCTGAGCCTCAGCGTCGCCATGTCTGTGCTGGAGGCAATGACAGGGCGGTGACTCACGGGTGCCCCGCGAGTGCTGGCCGTGTCCCCAGAGGGGAACCACCGCGTCAGGACCAGTCCAGCGGGAGAGTCGGAGGATGATCGTGCGCCAGAGTGTGACAAGCTTGGAGCCAGGCAGGGACAGGAAGGTTGCGCTGGGCTATTCCAGGCGGGAAGGAGGCCTACGCAGCTGCCGCCCACGTTGGGTCACCAGGAACAGGCACCGTTTCACTGGGCGGTGAGGGGGAAGAGAGTTGCAGCCTCCCTGCCACGGTTGTTTGTGTGTAAACACCTCGGATGTCCCCAGGGTGCTGTCCTCCTTCCCTCTGCTCCTCTCAGTCCTCCCCTGGCTCGTGTTTGTGGTCTTCCAGACATCTCTGCTGCTCCTTTCCTCCATGTTCTCTGCCATGCTGACACTGTCTCCCCAAGGATGCAAACTCCAGACCTCCTCCAGCAGATGAAGTACCTTCAGGCTCTCCCCCAGTTTTCCTGCATGCCCATGGCCCCTGACTTGCCCCATGCGAGCACTGACGCTTCGCCAGGCTCCGCAGGTGATGCCGGTGCGTCCTCCCAGCTGCAGCCAGGCTCCGCAGAGCGATGCTGGGCAGAGGCAAGGATGGAAGGCAACCTCGGCAGATTTTGGAAAGGCTCCCAGGGCCTGCTGTGACGTTGCGGGAGCCCGGAGCAGCATGTTGACACTGAACCCGACCACATGAAGATCAGGAAAAGCAAAAGCGCCTGTTGCTGAGGGAAGCTGGACGTGGTCCTTGCCTGGATTCACCGAGCTCTGTGGGCAAAGCGAGGCCCATGGAAGAAGCGTGTCTTGCTGTATCACCTTGTGTGGATTATTTTGGGTTTGTTTTGTTGGTTTTGTTTTGTTTTGTTTTCTGATGGAAAAGCCCCAGACGCACCTTCTGCAAGCAGCTTCTGGCTGATTCACTTGAAGGAAAACTTTGTCCTTGGTGGAAACATCCTGCCGAGTGGGAGGGACACGCTCCCTCCCAGGGATCTGCTTCCTTCAGCACTCAGGCTCCGCCGGCAGCATGGCAGGCTGCGCCAGGCCAACAAAAATAAGCAAAAAAAACCCCTTAACTAGGTCTCAGCAATCGTGGAATAACACAGGAACCACACTCGCCTCCTTGGCGTTTGGTGAAGAGGGAGCGAGTTCCCCCTCGCCTCCACCTGCATCATTCCCTGCCCCTCCTCAAGGCAAAGCGGCAAAATTTGACCCTGAACCTTCTTCGCAGAGATCTATCTCCTCTTCCCGACCCGCCGCCGTGCCTCTGGGGGCTTCTCGGGGGAAAAAAAATCACGTGTCCCTCCCTGGCGCACACACTTACCACATGGGAATCACTTTTGCCATTGGCAATGGCCACACACAAATTGGCCATCAGGCAAATTGGCACTTCACTGACCAGTACGACCCAAAAGCACCAGGCCAGGGCTTAGCCTTCACCGAGGTGTCTTGGGGATGTGGGGGGCTGAAAGCTTTGCTCTTCCACACCTTTATAAAAAGCAGACCATGTTTCTGGAGGTGACGATGCCGGCAGCTGCCAGGGTGACAGAGGAAGAACAGCTCTGCAAGGGCCGGGGCGAGTGTGTTCCCGGCCATGTTTGAATTGGAGCCCAGCCATAGAAACTGAAGGAAAAAGCACAAGGTTTGGAAGGCGGCTAACCTTGGCCACCGTCAGCCTGTGGGCTGGCGCCCGTGCTCCAGCAGAGGACACACGTGGGGTGGGAAGTGGTGGCCGTCCCCCTGCAACCATGGTGTCAGCCTGGCCCCTTGCACGGTCCGGGCCGCAGCCACGTGAGCGGGGAGCAGGTGGTGTTGGCAGGCGCCATCCTCGGGGACGCCAAGGACTCGGCGGGTCCCAACCCCCCCACCAGCGGTGTTTTTCCACCCGGCAAGCGCCAGGGCACGGGAGGGACACCCGCTGTCGGCGGCACCTGCGCCATGTGTTATTCAATCCCAGTAGTCCCAAATCTCCGGGAGGCTCTGGGGCAGCGGGAGATGCTCTCCTGCCAGAGCAAACTCGGGCTGTTTTGCTGGGCCTGTTGTTTAACACGCAGTCCACGGCAAGGCTGCCTCGCAGACAGCTTTTCACGCCTTGCATAAGGCTTTCCTCCTCCCTCCCTCTCCCAGAACAGCCCGACTCGTGTCAGAAATGGCTGCTGTCACAGACTGAAAAGCCCAAGGCTGAAGCGTGGCATTTTCTACCCAAGCTGTCTCCTCCTTTCAAGGTGGGAGCCCGCCCGCTGGGTGACTCAAGTTGCAAGTTTCCTTCTTAATAACGGAGTCCCCTGTGACGAGTGTCTAAACACCACCCCCACGCCCCTCGCTTTGGAGGTTTCAGGAGACAAGTCCCATCTTGTTGCCGTGCCTTGCTGGAGCACCCTATTTGGGGACCGACTCGGTCACTGCCCAAACACCCGGCAAACATTCCCACACCCGGGCACCACCCCACACCGGCTGAACGCGGAGTGCCAGCACCTCCTTTCCTCTCTGAAGGCTGACGGAGGGCATATCCCCATCCCCGTGCCCTGCTGGGCTCCCTTCCCCTGCCGCTTCAAGGCAGGGAGAGGGACATTTCACCTCCCCACACCCTTCAAGGCTCCCTGAGACAGCACAGGAGCAAATCCCTCAGGAAGAACAAGGCTATACTAAGCCTTTTCCCTAATCCCTGCCCAGGCTGCGCAGCTATCGGCTGTAAACCAACCCCAGGCCCCACCGCTCGGCGTACCTGCACCCAAAAAGGGAAAGGCTCCGTGCCTCCCTGCGTCACAGCCGAGCAAATGCAGGGCAAGGATCAGGAAGGCACATACTCGCCCTTGATTTTCCATTTCCAGAAACGTGTCTAAGGGCAGAAGCTTGTGCGTGCTTCAGATAAATGATTACAAGGGGTTTGAGACACAAAGGGGAAAAAAATAGTTTTGTTGCTTAGCAGAGTGTGACAGTCACGTGGCGCCCAGCAGGCACGAGCAGCAGCCCAGCTCCCCGGGCTCGCAAAGCCAAGGGCAAAGACAGCGCAAGCTCTTCCAGGAAGAAATTCGGGCCAGAGGGGCCGAGGGGGCGTTAGGTAGGGATGCTAGCAGGAGAGAGCAGCCAGTACCAGCTCCACCTTTGGTTTCCTCAGGTACATTCAGAGCAGCTTCCTTCAACAGCTTTCTGAGTCGGGACAGGGAGCTGGGAGCCACCCCTGGAGCAGGAGGGCAGTGGGGCTGGGGGAAGCTGGGTGGTGACACAGCCATCCGGCACACATCGGGTGGGACAGGCATTTTGGCACCTTCCTCAGCACAGAGGAGCCATTTCATCTCCTTTTGGTAAAAAGCAGCAGCTCTCTCCGACAGAAATTCTGATTAAAGCTGAGCAATGAGAGGTTAGAAAGGGCAACAAAAATCAGACCTTCATCATCACCGCTTGTTCTCATGGCCAGCCTCGAGCCCACCCCGCTACTCCCAGCAGGGACAGCATGGCCTGCACACACACCTCGAGGTACCCCCGGATAAACCCAAACTGGTTTGCACAGAGGGGAGAGAAATCACCCCAGGAACAGCACCCCCTCTGCAGAAACCCCTGCCTAGGAAGGCTTCGGCTACCCCCTGCAATGACGCCAGACAAATCCCAGCCTGGAACTGCCGCAGAAGCCGGGTATTTTAGGAACTCCGCTGATTGACTGAAGGCCCGCAAGGCGCCACATGCTGAAGGCAAAGCGTTCAGCTCCCTCCTCTCGCCTGGAGAGGAGAGCCAGCTCTCCCCCCTCCCAGGGAGCTGAATCACGGCAGGACCTGGGAAGGCCAGGCACACCGCCACTTTTTCCTATGCCGCTGCTATTCTCAGCCATGCCAGAGGTCAGGCAGACAGCTGCCCGCGCTGCATTGCACAAGCCTGGGCATCACTGGGCTATTCCGAACCCCGCGAAACCTACGCGGCGCACACCACAAACCAGCGACCATGTCTGCGAGAGGAAGACACCAAGTGCCAGTGCATCTGAAGGCAACAAGGAAAGTAGCTGCATCCCTCCTCGCCCGGGAACAGGCACAGCAGAAGTGATCTCTCCCCACCGAGCACACACCACACGACAACGGGTTATTATATCATGCTTTTAATACAAACTTAAAAAAATCTGGAACAATAGAAACTGTACAGATTTGATCAACCTTTTTGTTCTTTTTTTTTGTTTTTTTTTGTTTGTTTTTTTTTTGTTTTTAACTAAATCTCTAGACACACCAATGTCCCGTTCCAAAATATTGCACAACATTCTGAATACAAAACTCTGATTGTATTCCTCCTTCGCTAAATAAGAAAAAAAAAAAAAGACCAAAAAAAAAAAAAAAGACAGCAACCCCCTTGGTTCCCCCTCTCAGTAGCCCCCTTCTTGGAAAGAAACCCAAGCAGAGCACACACAGTAACCCTCCGCTCGGAGACATACAGACTTCTGTCCTCTTTCACTCCTTCTCTCCCACAAGGCAACTGTCGATTCACTCCTCGGAGAGGGGCGGGAGGGAAAGGAGGGAGGCTGAGTAGGGAGAAAGGAATCTTCACCTCTTCTTTTTTTGTTTAAAGTTTTTTTCCTGAAAAAATATTTTTTCTCTCCTCTTTTTAAGAAAAAATCTTGAAAAGAAAAAAATTACAGTTTTTTTTTTACGTTAGAAATATACATATATTATATATACCTCTTACATTTTACAAATGTAGCAAATTATTCAATACAAACAGACATCAACAAAAAGAACACAAACCCATAAAAAATAAAAGTTAAAAAAAAAATTCTCTCTTCTCTTCCTAAGAAACCAGGTAAATTAGTGCAGGTTTTTAAAAAATAAAATTGAAGCTGAACGCCTACATCCAAGACTAGAAAAGACCCGAAAAGGCCGTTAGTTTCCATTGCTGCCTGACACTGGAGGAACGTTTCTGAAGCACGCTTTTTTCCTTTTAAGATACAAAGAGGTTGGTCCCTCCTCTTTTCCTCCTTCCGCTCACACCACTAATTTTTAAAGCAGGTATAATACGTGTGGCAGGGCAAAGCGGCATCAAAGCTTCACACACACACAAGCAGGTGGCCAGGGGGCATCCCCACCTCTCCCTGTGCTGGAGGAGAGCACGCTGTCCCGCAGCAGCGGCTCACAGGTGGCTTTGCCAGATGTGGGGACAGTTGAGGGGGGGACAACTGGACCTGGGTCCCACCACGGCAGGCTGAGCGCCCCTCGGTCCAGTGTGGCAAGTGGGCTGGCACTCAGTAGCACACTCCTAGGGAGAAGTAGGGGGTGGCAGTGGTAACATCCCTAAGGGGGTGGGGGGAGGGTGTTTAAAAAGAAAGAAAAAAGAAAACAAGGGAAACCCAACAGCTCGGCCATTCCTCAGGAACTCATCCTAGTCTGGAAACCTGCATGGTTGAGGCCATGGGCGCCAGTATGGGGGAAGCTCCCTGGGCTCCACTCTCCTCGCCCACCTGCCGTGTCGGTCATAGCTCGATGGCAAGCAGCCTGCTCAGGAACCCACGCTGGGCATGAGGTCCGGACCGTGCCTCCCCCAGTCACCCAGCGAGGGGAAGCGTGTGCTGGACAACTCTCCTTGAAGAGCTCCGGGCAGTGGCAGTCTCCCTAGGACAGACCTCTGCAAAGGCTCATTGGCAACACAACTGCAAGAGGGCTGGAGTAGCTTCATCTCAGCTCAAGGGAAGGGAGCAGGAAAAGCAAGAGTTCAAGTCCATCTCGCCTGAAACAGGGATGTCTGGAAAGAGCATGTTGGTTTGACAGATACAAGAGAAGTGGGTTTCAGAGGGTGCTCCAGAGACATCATTAAAAGAAAACCAAACCTCAAGTTCGGAAGGCAGCAAAAAGCTTATTTTTCATTTAAACTGAGAACTTCAAAGATTGGAGTCTCATCATCTCCACCTCTCTCCTCTTTGCACGCTTACATACTCCCACAACAGCCTCCAAGGAGACCTCCTTCCCACCTGGAGAGCCTCCACCCAACCTAGGCAAGAAGCAGCCCTCCTTCAGCTTCTCATGAAGGTGAGTTTTGGAGTCCCTAATGCACAAGCGACCTAGCTGAAATGCCACTACTGCCCAGCTGCAGTACGTTGTCCCAGGGAAAGCTGCAGCGGCGTTCCCAGATCCCGGCCTTGTGGCAGGGAGGCACCATACATTCATACGTTGGGACGGCCGCTCGCCTTCCGAGTGCCTGTACCTGCTCTGCTCTAAGCCTGCCACCATCCACGCTGACGTGATCTGGCTGGAATGATGAGCTGATGCTAGGTGCTTCCCTTCCACACCAGATCAGCCACCTCCTCCCGCTCCTCCAGAAGGGCAGGGGAGGGGATTTAGTCAGGTGTGTACCTGGCTGAAAGCACAAACCCTTATGCTACCACTCCAACAACATAGCCCTTTCTCTTCCTCAATAGTAGTGCTGCCTCTCTAACTGAAAAAGAA
Source organism: Larus michahellis (assembly GCF_964199755.1). Taxonomy (NCBI): domain Eukaryota; kingdom Metazoa; phylum Chordata; class Aves; order Charadriiformes; family Laridae; genus Larus; species Larus michahellis. The sequence goes on along the minus strand of NC_133896.1, from coordinate 55,265,752 downwards.
AGGATTCCCTCCCCAAGGCAAGGAGATGAATTCACAGCAGGGAACAAGAACTCAGATCTCAGACACCACCCCAGGTGGATGCTGGTCCCTGCTGCTGGGGAGAATGTCTGGGAAGCAGGGGCAGGATCCAAGTGGGGCCGCCTGGCTCAGCACCACCTCACCTCCCCCAGCCGCAGGGGCAGGCGGGTGGTGTTTCTACACCACAGGGTTGTCACCTGGACCAACCAGCCAGCCCTGAGAGGGCATGGAAAGGCCCCCTCGCTCACATGCAGAAGGGGACAATAATCACAGTCACTCAGTTCAAAGTGCTGTCCTCCTGTAGCTGCAGCTGGAAGTGCGGATGAGGAAGGGAGCAGTAAGAAGCCATTTCACAGTAACACTCCTTGCTACGTGCTGGGAGGAGGTCAAGGAGAAGAGTTAGTGCTTTTCAGCACACAGACAGAACAGCTGACACCAGCCCGGCCTGAAGCAACAACAGCACAACGGTCTACGCCCGTGGGCACAGTAGATGCTCTCCGTCTACACGCAGAGCCGTAACAGAAAAAGCAGGCTCACCCACCCACTGCTGGCTAGCACGCAACAACAACGTGTGTATCTCCACCGATACTGACTCATCCTCTCCCCATGCCTCCTCCAGCCTCCAGCGAGGTGGTACAAAGAAGACATCCCTACACCCCGGTGGAAGGACCCTGTGTCCAGCGCTGGGAGGGGGTGCAGGTCATCAGGAGCATCGTGACCTATGGTTGCACCAGTCCTGGGCTGGGGTGGGAGGGAAGGGGGAACACAAACCGAAAAAAATCCCAAGACTCATTTAAGGAGTAAAAAAGTGAGTAGGAAAAAAGCACAGGGACTGAGTTAAAAAACAAGTCAGTGCTTCAGGAGCGTTGCCAGCACAGCGCAACAACACTGGGCTTTCTCTTTTCCCAAGAAGCTATATTTATAAGATTTGAATATTTTCTGTATATTTCTATTTTTCTTTTCTCTCCCTCTTTATTGTTTGTTTTGCTCTTGTTTCCCCCCCCTCCCTCCCCGCCCCAAAATACTCTCCTTCCTTGTGTTCAGTTGGCCAGGACGACAGGCTGGAACGACTGGCTGGGATACTGCATGGCATTCAGGTTGTAGCTGAGTCCTTCCACGAAGGGAGACTTCTCCAAAAAGAGGCTGTTGGTGCTGCCACCGAAGACCTGAGCCATATCAAAGGTACCACCCGTGCCGGTGTTGAACTGCGATGCCGGCGGGATGCTGCTGGCCTGGCTCTCACTGGCAACACCATCGAAGAAGAGACTGCTGGCTCCCGGCGACCCGCCGCTGTAAACGAACTCCTTGGCATTGGGGGAGAGCTGCGACTGCGGGGCTTGGCTCCCAGCGCTGCCGACGAAGTTCAGAGAGTGCATAGACAGGGAGAGGCCCTTGTGCTTCAGCAGGTTGGTGGTGGGAGACCTGACCATCCTCGGCTGCTGCCCAGCCCCTGCTCCGCCGCCCCCTCCTCCAGCTCCTCCGCCCTTCTTCATCTTGGTAGAGCCGAACTTTGTGGCAGCAAAGGTGGCAGTGGTGAAAGTGATGGGCTGGGCAGAGCGAGGGATGAAGGTAGGGCTAGGCGACTGGCCGAAGGAGGGGGACGGAGAGTTGGACAGCGAGTTGTCCTGGCTGCCGATGGGGACAAACACCTGGGCGTCAGGGTTGAAGCTGCTCTTGATTTCTTTGTCCAGCTCCACCACGCCGCAGCCCTCGCTGTCATCCAGGTAGAGGACCTTAACAGAGCCCTTCTCGCCAATCTGGTAGGAAACCTCAAAAGGATCGATCCAGACACTCAGCTCTTCCGGCACATTGGCACGCACATCCTCCACAGCCAGCCCGCTTCGCTTGGCCGCCAGCTCCACCACTGGATCCACTGTCTCCCCTATATGAACACAGCGATAGCCAGATCCCTTCAGAGGCTTCTCTGGGTACCAGTGACCCTCATATTTCTTCTTCAGCAGGCGCTCTAGCTCCTCACCAAACAGGTCTGCCCGCCTCCGAGGAAGCTTGTTGTACAGGTATGAGATGATGAAGTTAAGAGCAACTTTGATCTCCAGATGCATACTCCCTTCGCAGCAAGCAAGTCAGGGCAGTGTATTAAAAGAGACAAAATGACACGCACATAGACAAGATTTGGCTCCAAAGAGACCTAGGGAAAAAGAGAAAAGGATGGATGAAGATGAGAGAACACAACAGCTCTCCACCTGTTAAGATAAACAGCCGCGCATTTTCATTAAGGAAAGCGGAACAAGCAGTTTGCACAAACACTAACAAGCAGTGATGCTCTCTAGGAGGATCACCCCAAATCTACTGTCCCTCAAAACAAAGAGATGCTGGTAGGGAGGAGTCTCCCTGGTCCTCTACAGAAGAGGTAAGGGTGTAGCTACTATCCGCACATAGGCACGTACATTGTACTTACCTCATTGCCAAGTACCGCTGCTGAAACCCAGCGAGCCAACTGTCTGCTCCAGCAGAGCTACTTCAGCACATCTAACATGCCTCTCTCTGCCCTAGCACTTAGCTGCTTCCAGCACGGCTCACCTGCACCAGCCTCTCTCCAGAACACAAGTGCACCACCTGAACAGCCTCGTGACTCGCTCAGCAGCTTGCGCAGAGACCTGCTCGCTCTCAGGACGGCAGGGACAGCCTCTCCTCCGGGAGGCTGGGTGGCTGTGCCGGGTGCCACGTCCTGCTGGCACAAACGCAGAAGGGACAAGAAGCAGCGAGGGAGGGTGCTGAGGCACCAGCTGCCAGCCCGTGTTTACTACCCTCTTGACTGGCAGGCACGTATCTTATTAAGCATACGTAGTTGAGGCTCTGCCTTGCTACAAGCCTAAAATCCCAGTTTAACTCAGGTAGGGGGGGAAAGGGGGAAAGAAACATGCAGAGTCACAAAACACACACGTGCCAACATCCTGTCCAATACAGTTCACATCGCTTATTCCTGGGCAGAGGGACGATGAGCTCTGCCAGGATCAGGTACCTACTTCATAAAAACTGAAACTGCTTGCCAAAGACTGAAGTAATCCTCCTTCCCTCATGAGGAAGTCTCTGAAATGGAGAGAACCCACAAAAGCACAATGCAAAACCACAACACTCAACTCTCCCATTATACGCACATTTGCAAACAATGTTCGTCTGAGTACAAAAAAAAAAACCCCAGGTAGGTCACCACCACACTCTGTCACCCATCCAAAGAAAACAAATCCCACAGATATTTTAAGAGGAAGCACACTTCCAATAGCCTCCACGCCTCTCTAGGGGGAAGCAGAATATCCAGTTTTTAATTGGCAGCTTAGTCAGAGGCTGCCTTGTCTTCAGCTGCCCTCACCTTGCTCAAACAGACACACCATGTTCAACCGTCTTCCTAAAATGGGCTTCAGGGATGCTCTCACGCAGCACTCAAGCCAATGTTTACAACTTGTGCCAATTATTTTGGGGGTGGGGACGGAGTACAAACATACGGTGTCAGCATTCCCCTGAAAAACCGGGAATCCCGGCAGCACAACCAGGTATCCACGCTGGTCTAGGTCAGGAGGAGAAAAAAAAAAAAAACAAAAAAAAAAAAACAAAAAAAAAAAAACAAAAAAAAAAAAACAAAAAAAAAAAAAACCAACTGACCAGACTTGTTTGCTTGGTCTAGTTTAGCGGACAAGAAGGATTAAACACATTTTAAAGAAACCCTCAAGTATTTTGAGATTTTGTTACAAAAAAAAGGCGGGGGTGGAATTCTATGCTTTTTCTGTACCAGTCTGAGCTCAGAGAGGCTTGGCTTCAGGGTGACAGTAACCAGAAACAGATGCCACACCTCAAGTCCACCAACAAGGTGGTCAGTTCTGGAAGGAGAATCCCCTTCAGGTTTGATTCAGCGACAAGAAAGAAAACACCGGAATGAGGGTATGGAAAAGAGAGGACAAAGTCTTGCCTTTAAAACCTGCTTTAAGGATTTACTGTAGTGTAACAACTTTGGGCAGGTCATCGAGACCTGACCAAATTCAAATAAGACTAGATCAACACCAAAGGAATATGCAACCAGAGTTTTTCAGAGAACAGCAAGGATAAGCCATTTTCAGAAGGCAGGAGTCTTGCCACAGAGACGGAGCCCTTTCCAGAGACAACGGCACAAAGCAAACCCCTGAAAGCGCACATGTTAGCAAGAGCTTATACAGCCCATGCTACCTTAAGGGGGGGATTACATGGAGCCCTCTTGCTCCTTTGGCTTTGAGGCATCTGAGGGAGAGGACAGCTTGGGATCCCAGCAAATTAAGCAGGAGGAGAAGAGCCAGTTTTGTATGTCTTTTAATCTTGTGTGATAAATTCTAGTCCAGATGCAAAATCTATTAAGAAATCAGAAATTACAGATTGGGAAAGGAGAAGAGACCAGAATTTGTTACCACCCTATTTGCAACACAAATGCCTCAATATACTTTGAGGAGCCCACATCCTCATCAACCTTCTGCAGAAGACAGCGAGCAGATACAATTATAAATCATTGCCTCCTTTTTTCTTTTATTTAAGAAGTACTCCCCCTTCCTAAAAGGGGAATACTGTGTACCTTGACTATGAAAAAGATGAGTTAATTAGTCTAATAATATCAACAGCTGCCAAGGTAGCTGACACTTGTAGAAAGCACAAGAAGTCAGAGATACCACTGACTCCTCTCAGGTTGTTGACAGTAGGCCCCTCTCAATCTCTTTCTATTGCACCAGAATGTGATAACATAAAATAAAAGATAAAAAAACCAAACAGCTGAAGCAGCATGGCTCCAAGACAAGAAACAACTAAATATCAACTGTAAAAGGTATTCTGACAAGACTTCCATGAAGAGAGGCTTGCCCACACTGACAGGATCTCCAAAGCAAAGGCGTACTGTACCGTGGGCAGAACACAAAGGGCTGTTCCTCTGCGGAGGAAAGGCAGGAGCCCACCCAGCCCCCACCGCGATCAGCAACACCGAGGCACTGAAGGAGAGAGAGGGGCCAAATAACCCCTTGCATCAGAGGAGAGCAAACACGGGAACCATGCCCTCTCCTCCTGCCTGCGCAAACACAGCGGGTGACCTTGCGAGTATCCCTCCGGCCTCCCGAGAGAGGCCTGACTCCCTCCCCGGGGAACCGGCTGGCTGCTGCTGCTGCCGCCGCCTCAACCCCTTTGAAAGCGGCCTTTCGAAGCGGGCGACCACGACGGCCTGTAGTCCCAGGGCAGGCCACACCCGTCCGGAACACGGGCCCCCTTCACACCCTTCGCCGCCCCAACCCGGCCCGGAGGGACTCCCACGACTCGAGGCGAGAGGCCCCGCGGGGGAACCCACCCGGGGAGGGCGGCCATTTCTGGTGACCCGGGCGGACAGCCTCGCCCCCGCCTCCCAACCCCGCCGCCGCGGGGCGCCCTGGGCGTTGTAGTCCTCGCCCCCACTCCCCGCCCCGCGACCTACTTCGCCCCCGGACTACAGCTCCCGTCGCGCCCCGCGCCCGGCCCGGCCCGGCCCTTCCCTCGGCGGGGCAGGGCCGCAAAATTTTCCACGGCACATGCGCCCTGGCGCTGCCCACGGCAGGGTTGGCGGGGGGAGGGAAACACGCCCCGTCGCCCGGCGCTGGGGACCGCCGGGCAGCCGCCCCCTTCTTCCCTTCCCCTCCCTCCCCTCTCGGCGGGGACGGGGAGGCGCGTCCCCACCCCACGGCAGCCTCCCCCCCCCGCCCCACGGCTGCGGGATGGCCACAAGCCCCGTGTGTCGTCCCCGTCTCTCCAGATCGCCAAACCACGGTCCCCAAAAAAAGCCCTTTGATGGGGGGGGGGGGGAGAAGGGGGGGTGAAGATCCCGTCCGCCTCAAGGGCGAGCTCCTGGCCCCGCGCACCCGGGGGGCCCCCGAGGCCTGGAGGATCGGGGAGGGGGTGGGTGGGTACGGGCCCCCCCCAGACACCCACCCCCACGAAGGTAACCCAGGGCCCGACCTTCCCCCGCTGCCGCATGACCCCTTCCCAGCAGCAGCGGCCGTGCCCGCGAAGGGCACCTCGGCCGGTCCCCCCACCCTCGCCGCCTTCACGGGGGTGACAGGGCCCCTCCGTCGGCGACCAGCCCAGCCCAGCCCCGGCAGCGCCTTTGTTGTCGCCGAGATTCTCCCCCTCCATCCCCAGGAGCCGGCGGGGGCTGCATCTACCGTGAGGGAAGGGAGACACCCCAGCGGCACCCCCGCACCCCCAACCCCCCCCACCCCAGGGTGCCCGCCACCGCCCCCGGGCCCGGCCGGCCCTTTTCGGGGCTGAGCCGCACCCCGTCCCCCTTCAGACTGGGAAGGGGGGGTGACGGGACGACGACACACAAAATGGTGAACCGGGGCACTGCGAGGCGTCAGCGACCCAATGACTTTCACACACACCCCCCCCCCCCCCGACACCCCATTAATCCCCCCCCTCCCCGGGGGGGCTGCAGCCGCACGGCCGCTCCGCGCACGGATAAATTACCCGCTGGAGGGGAGCGATGAGCCCCCTCAGGCCGAGCCCACAAAGGGGGGGACAGGCCAGGGGGACCCGGCCGGAGACGGGGCTGTGAGGGAAGCACCCCCAGCCCCACTTACTTCGTCCTTGGCTCCAGGGCCGGCGGCTGTCGGGGGCCGTGGGCGCTGCCGGCGGAACCTGGGCGGTGCGTGCGAGTCTCTGCCCCGTCCCGTCCCCTCCCTCGCCTTATCCCCGGCGGTGCGGTTCCTCCGCGGGGCGGACCCGGGGGCTGCGGCGCGGGCCGGAGGTGGTGCGGGACGCCCGGCGGTGGTGATGGTGGGGGGTGCGGGTGTCCGGTGCCCGTATCGTCGTCGCCGCCGCCTGCTCGTCGCCCCGCCGGCCCGCAGCCGCCCGCGCCCTGGCCCCAAGTGAGCCAACTCACTGCAAACTTTCACCCTTAGCAACCCCGCGCAGGGATCCGCGCTCCCGCCCAGCGTGATGCGGTCGCGGAGGGCGGGCCGGGACTACTTCCCCCTCCCTTAGGCGTCCGCTCGGCCCCACCGCGCCGCGGAGATGGGGGGGGGGTATGGGGATTAATTACCCTTTTTCTCCCCTTCCCCCACCCCCCCCAGCGGGGGACGCTACCAGCCGCGTGGCACCGCGGAGCGCCCCGACCCCGGGCGCCAGGGGCAGGAAGGGGCAGGGGGTTTAGCGGGGATGAGGATTGACCTGAGGATTTCCCCAAGCGGCTTAGCCGGGGGCGATGGCCGCGGGGGAGGACACCAGCGAGGGGATCGAAGGAACCGGCCGGCGTTTCCCCCACCTCCGCACATGGCGGGTGCTGGGCAGGAACAGGCCGCGGTGGGGGTGGGGGGAAGCTAGTGCCGCCGGGACCCGGCTCTGTGTCAGGGCCGGCACCGGGGAATTCGGGCTCCCGAGGGGACAAGCCCAATGCACAGCCCCAGTGAAGCCTTCAAAAACTCCGTGCTGAAAGCCCCAAGCCCTGGGGGTGAGGTGCCCAGAAGGGCGTGAGAAGGTGGAACCCCGGATCCGTTCCTCGCTGCCAACCCCCCCGGTCCAGCGACACCTCCTCAGGGGACAAGGCGGGGCGAGGCCTGCCGGTGCCACCCCAGGGACGGCGGGAGCAGCCACAACCACCCCTACGGCCCCGAGCCCAGCCGACACCCCTCTCCCTGGCGGACTATTTTGTCTCCACACGCCTGTGCACCTCCGCCCTTCAGCGGTGGGCCGGGCCGGCCGCGGCGGAGGCGACGAAGCCGCAAGGTGCGCGAGCGGCGGCCGAGCTAAAAATAACTACGGCGTGTTAGCAACAGCCTTCCCATTGGCTGGCCGGGCCCGCCGTCGCTTCCGGATTGGTGCGCTGCCTCAGCCAGTGAGCCGAAGGGGGTGTGCGCGGCGGGGCGGTGCCGGGTGCGGCGCAGGTACTGCCGGGAGTTGTAGTCGCCATGGCGGCCGCGGCCTGGCCGACCCCGTCCCGCACCGTGGGGTATTGGGGGGATCCAGGAGAGCCAGGACGCGAGGCGGTGTCGTGCTGCCCTGGGGACGGACAGCCGAGGAGATGAGCATCCCTGAGGCCATCGCCTCGGACAGACACCGCTTGCAAAGGGCTCTTGCTGTCCACGGGTGAGGCAGCTCCTGATCCGAGTGATGCTCCAAGCAAGCGGAAGGGACACCAAGAACGGCACTTCCATGAGTTTTCCTCAGCATTGGAACAGGCGGACTGGGGAGGGAGAACCCGTGACCAGTGCACTACCACAACCCCCGCCACAGCGGGGGCAGCTTGCCCAGCCCGTGAAGCGTCCCGTTTCCCAAGAAAAATCCCATCGTGGAGTCACGTTCCGTCATGGAATCACATTCCATCTTGGAATCCTGTCTTCCCAATAACACAGTCATGTTTGAATGTTTAATTCATTGCCCGTCTTCAAAAGGGACAAAGACCACAGACACTTCCTGAGCTGCTCCATGTCCATCCGGTTAAATAATTCTCCGTAGCAACTGTCTGCCAAGTGCAAAAATACGAAGTCCCTCTCCCGCGCCGTTTCCACAAAGATCCTTGGCACCTTTCTGGGTTTGGTTTGTCCTCCCTCGCTCAGGAACTCTTTACCTTAGGTACTGCCTTTGCCACTGAAGAGGACTTCTTCTGAAGCCAGCCAGCACCAACCCGTCAGTGCTCTCCTCCCTAGCCCCAGCGCTACACCACTATCCTTGCTCATTTTCCCACCGATTTAAAAAAAACACAAACCAAAACCCAGTAACTTTTGAAGCTTTTTTGTTTGTTTTTTTTTTTTTTTTTCTGCAGGGGAAGGGGGAGGCAGAGAAGGGGAAGATTTATGAGAGCTATTATGAGCAGCCTTATTTTCATCACTCCTAGTTTAAAAGGAATTTAGTTACAAAAGAACGCCTTTTTTTTTTTTTTTTTTCCTTTTTCTAATACTCCCTTGCTTTGCTGGAAACAAAAATCACGCTGTCAGCCAGATATCGGGAAATTAAAACGACTGCGCTATTTTTATCATCATTAAGGGGGGGAAAAAAAAAAAAGAGGCAATTACATTTCTAAAATTCTATTGTTGTTTTAATAAGGTGTTACTAAGAGGGTGTTACACATTAGGGCTCTTTAAAATACTTGTGCCTTGACCGTGCTCCTTTAATTATCGCGTCGCCCCGGTACACATGCAGGCAGAGGAATCCTGTCACAGTACCCGCTCATGCATTCTCGGCCATTTGGCCATTACGTCAAAGCAAAGCTACCGGATCACGTGCACGCGGGGAGGGAAGGAATCGCCAGGCCGCCGCTGGGGCAGAGCTCGTTTTGCTGGGTTATTTGATGCCAAGGAAGGGCAGTCAGGTTATAATCGAGCGTAATTAACACCGCCATACCCTGAATCTTCTTTACATTCAAGTCACATGACGACCTCAAGGAAATGAAAAATTCTTTCCTGCTATTGAAAATAGGCAAACAACATCTCCAGCTGATCCCCATAATGAGAAAATAACAGCTCCTGTGCAGATAAGGTTTCAGAAGCAGGATTTTGTCTATACAATTCCCGCAGGGAAAGCTCACAGACAGACCTGAGGCCTTTGCCTACCTTTAGTGTTCTGGTTTTTTTTTTAAAAGAAAGGTAATGCTTTGGGCTCAAGGGCTTTGTCAAGACAAGGTCTGAAATGATCCAAAAGCCTGGAGGTGCGTTAAGGAGCTATTTGCTGAGCTGGGCTGTAGGTTGCGACGCTGGGGGGCTGGTAGTCGGTCTGAAGAGGCGTCTAACAGGGAACATCTATATTTCAGAACGCAGCAACGCCTTGTTAGTACTGGCAACAAAGAGGACAATTACTTAATAGGCCAAGAGGTCCCATGTCTGTCCCCCCTGTGTAAATATTTGAAATTAGTTTTTTTACTTATTATGTAACATCCTTTTGATTTATTAAAAAAAAAGGAAAAAGAAAAAAAGAGATAACCCTACCTAGAAAAAGTAATGGCAGGAAGACACATTTAGCTCCATGCAATTAAGGTTTGCAGCCAGCACCACAGGGGTTCAGCTGCCGCAGAGACGCAGCTCCCCTCCTCCTCCCACCCTTCCTCGCAGTTGTGAAGCAAGTGCTTCACAGCTGGCAGCCAGGGAGCCCCCGAATCAGGATACTTCAGGCTCCAAGGTCTGATGAAGCCCTTCCAGAGCCTGGCAGGCAGACAGTAGCGGGACAGTCTGGTCTCATTCCCCCCCTGCAGGGAAGCTCGCCCTTTTAGCATGTGCTCCGGTCTCCAGCGCTGCCAGGAAACCTCCTTCTACTGAGCAAGTACTTTAAAAAAAAATCTATTTAGGTAAGAAATATTGCAGATCTCTAGGGGCCCTGCCTGGGTTTCATTTGCTGGCGAACAGAAATCATTACCATGCAGGCAAGGCTGAGTTTTTCTGGGCTACCCAACTGTATCCATTACCCTTGTCTGAATTAGCAGCTTCAGGGCAATGTCCCGTCCGTGCTCTGAAAGTACCAGAAAGGCAGCGGCGCTGAACTGCTCCGAGCACCAGCAGCGTTTGGCATTCTCCCCAGAGCTGTCTGAGCAAACAAGGCAAAGGGGAAAAAGCCTGTCCCTCCCTCTCTCCACCTGCCCAGCGACTCAGAACAACTAGAAATGGCAGCTTAACTCCCATTGCTGCCAGAACGCAGACCAATATACCCAGCAGTCAGAGTGAGGGCACCCAGAGTGCCAAGAAAATAAGTGTGCTCAGCCATTTTTGGGGGTGGGGGAAGGGATGGGGACACTCGCGTCTCTATAGCAACCCCAGCCTGGCTGATCCTGCTAAATGATCGGGAACAAGGGCTGCTCTAAAATTAGGTCTTCTAGGGGTCCCTGCTCCAGGGGCAATAACTCTTTGAGACAAAAGAAATAATTCAAACTTAATTTCCCTCTACCTTCACCCAACAACTTTTGTTATCTTAGAAACTTCCGGGAAAGGAAAAAAAAAAATGTACAAACCTTCTGCATTCTTAGTGTGATAATTTGGGCAGCCTGACTGAGAGCAAGTGATAAATTCTGCTTGAAGTGATAAAGTTCCAGGTACAAAAAAAATCTGCATGTCATGCCCTGCTTTTAAAGAAATACAGAATTTAACAGGGCTGATAACAGTTCTGACATGGGCTTCCCAGTCAGGAACAAGAGGCAGCTGTTTATTCAGATAGAATTCCTTTGAGAGAGTGGGTTTGCCGTAACCAGAGAACCAGTTTGCTCTGAACATCTTGGCAAATGGCACCCACGTTGGTAAAAATTAACAAGAAGCCGCATTAGGGGACCATGGTGCGGGGAAGAAGCCATGCAGATACTCTAAGGACAGCAAAAAGCTTGGAAGAGAAACCTGACAGAATTAATAGCTGGGTGTAGGAGAGGGAGGAGCAGCTGAGATGGCTGTAGGACCAGTCATAGCCAGAACCAGCTGCAGCAGGAAGAAACGACTTTTAAGGGAAGGATCACCACAACTTGTCTGCCTGTTTTTGCTCTTATCCTAAACACCTAAATGGCTGGAGCAGGTAGAAGAGGCATTTAAGCCAGAGAGGAGTTACAGGTATCACTACTAACCTCAGGGGCATGATACAGGCTGTGCACCCTGAGACTGTGCAAAGAGAATCCCGTTACTGTAGCTCGGCTCGGGCTATGAAGACTTTAGGGACTACAGGGCACACCGAGCAAGGACCTTAATTTAACCATCTGAGGAGTGCATGCATTAGTAGGGAACTCAGTTCCGCCTCCACATAAAGGTGCCCATTCCCAGATCTCTGCTGAGCCAACAGACTGCTTTTAGCCTCTACTGGTATTTGACAAACAAGCAGCCTCTGGTTTTCAGCACGCATAGGGCTAATAGCCTCGAACACAATAGTTGGTTTCCAGTTACAGCAGGGAAGGCTTTAACTTATTCACAAGAACAGGATAGCGAGTCAAATAGCTTAGTAGGTTTTAGAAAGGGATTGGATGTTTGCGTGGTGAAACAACATCCACAGCCGCATTAGCTAGGATAAGGGTTACAAGCTCAGCGATCCTCACGCTACAGGACAAAATGATCAGTGGCTGGGATCACAGGCAGACAAAAGCGATAGCCATTCCCTGAAGCTCCTTGCAGCAAGGTCACATGGCCATAAGCAGGCACTGTCAGAAACCAGATAACCCATTGTGCAGTTCTAGCTGGGCTAATCCTGCGTGTCCCCAGAAAGCTCCAGAGAGGCTAGGCACAGAATGAACCACAGAGAAATCCTTGTTATTAAAAAAAAAAAAAAAATTACCCAAAAGAAGCTTTATTGGTATGCATCCTACAGAAACGGTTACAAGAAAGGGCCTTGGATTAATCTGTCAAAGAAAACACAGAACAGCTGTGGTCTCCCTAGGAAGGCACCAGCCATAAGCAGGTTCCTTACAAAACAGGGCAGCATGGAAATATACTGGAAGGAGGAGTGGGGGAGCAGACACACTGGATTGGTGCTCTGTTCTTCAATAGCGATGTGTGGGGCGGTTTCAGACTATTGAGAGGCGGCCTGGTAAGAACAACTGCAAGGTGTTTCCCCACACCAGAAACGGCACTTGATTTTTACTGAGCTGGTCTCCTCCATGTATAAATATCTGCCCACCACAATTTTTATAGCAAGCTGGGGCAGCTACTAGTAGAGCTTCTGAAAAGGCAACAGACAGTAATCCTCATTTGCTCTTTCTGATAGTCAGTTCTGATCAGGTTTCAGTCCCCACTCAGTCTGTTACTTCTCCAAGCCCAAGTATACTACTGAATTTGTACTGCTTTAGAAAAAAATAATCAACCGGTTTTCAATAATAGTAAAGTCCAGAGGTGTTCCAAGACTCTCCTGCCAACCCAACAGGAGATGTAGCCACGTACGGATAGGATCACCTCTTCTTGAAGCCATACTTTTTCCTTTCATAGAAGAGATCTGTCTTGGAACTGCCCAGGTTGACAATCTTAGGGCAACCATCTCTCTGTGAGAAGAAAAGAGGATATAAGTTAGGAGATGAGCAAACAGAACATCATCACTTGCATAGTTCTAGTAGGTTCTCAGTTCCCACGCTCCCCACCCTGTCCTCAACACACATTTCGAACACCTGTGCAGACAAACTGCCCTCCAATTCTGGTTACTACCAGCAAGAGGGTGGAACAGAGAAGAGGACGGATGCCTTTATAACATTACTCTAGGACATTCTCTTCCTCAGGGGGAAGATGGAAAACAGCTCGTATAACATCAGCAGTTTAATGAAAAGGATGCTCAGTGCCTCAAGACTGGATTCTTTCTAAATTAGGATACACAGGACTTATAGGGCCCAGAGGAATAACCTTTCCCTTCCTTAGCCAAAAAGAATCTTGTTGCTTTACGTGTCACCAAGCCATTCTTGTGTTTAGGGACTCCTCTCAGCTGTGGCAGCAGAACTGAATCTCAGACTTCCTGCATCCTGGATTGATTACTGCAGAGGCTGTATGGTCATCTTGGGAGAGGACAGCTCTTCACAGCAGCTACAAGGGTAAGTTCTTGTACCTGAATTCCAGTAGATGGTGAGAAAAAAGCCACAAAAAAAGCAAGAAGGGAGCAGGGGAGACCCACCTCAGTGGGGTAGCTGCAAACACAAACCAGTGAGATGTATCTCTCGGTGTACCAGCAAACATTTATCCATGGGCTACCTGAGCCCAACATCTGCGTAACTATTGAGGGCAAAATGTTGTGGCCAGCAACAGCAGCTGTGGGGCCCAGCAGGCAGAGGAACACGTGTCCTTGGCTGTTGTGTAAGCCAGAGTGGGTTAGATTTAGAAAGGCTCTGGGCAGGTATGAGCTGCTGTAGAAACCGCACCCAAGCTGCCCCACTGATACCTGCTCCTGTGCAGCAGATGTAACCCAGTGCGGAAGGTCTGCATGGTGGAAATATAACAGGAGGGGGTTGGGGGGAAGACATCACCCGTCCCCCATACACCTGCCACAACCCATCTCTAGCTACTGTCTCCTTATTTGATTTTGAACCTCAATAGGACTCTTCCAAGCCTTGCCTCCCACGATCCAGGGAGCCTGTGACAATCTTGACAGCATTATTGCAGGGCTCTGTTCATTCTTCCACCTCCTCCTAAGGAGGCTGCACATGTGCATGCTCCCGTCCCTGGGAAAAGATTACTTTTTGCAATTCACAGGTGACAAGGCAGGATTTTGGCCCTTACCTACAGACAGAAGTGGGGTGAAACAATACCTCATTCCTCCCTCCATCAGAACAAACAAACCAAGAGTAACCAGGCCCTTTGCCTCATGCCCAACAGCGTTCCACCTGCTCCCTCCGTTTTAGTATTTGCTTTTTTTGTTCATTATCTTTTTCAGTTTTTCTCTGAGGATGACAGAAGGGCTGTGACTGAAACCTTGGAGTGTTAGAGCTTCAGGTATAGGGCTCTGTCCATCTGCTTTTCTGATTCACATCAGCACCAGCTACCATATCTGTGACAGGCAGCATGCTTAACTTTTCTTGTTCCGGGCACTCTACACCTGTGCCAGCACTTTTCAGTCCTGCAAGTCAATCATGCCAAATCTGCTGTTTCAGATCTGCAACTTCACATCTGCAATAATCCCTAACAGTTGAGTTTGCTGGTACAGAGCAACTGCCTTCACCCACTGCAGCCTGCACCCAGCTGTCAAAATACCTCAGTTCTGACTTGTCATTCTCCTGCTCCTCCAGCTCTGTTTTCTACAATCCTTCCTTGCAGATCAGCTGGCTATTTCACATCTGAACCAGACATGATAAGCTATTGGTGAGCTTAGGTTATGAAAAATACCTGTCGGGAATCAGTATGAACTGGTGAAAATAAAACCAAGTAAAATAACTCATGACTTATCATGCCAGGTGTCTTGGTTCCAGAGGCAAGTGAACAAAACTACTGTTTCTCACAGCATTTCCAAAGTACAAGGCAGCACCACCACAGCACTTATATCCATATTTAGATACTAAGAAAGATTATGGTCCTGTCAGATCTAATGACTAAATTCAGATGAGGACCCGTCCCTGTCCTGAATTTAGCTGCAGGCCTCTAGAGAAAACGTAGGCTTTGCAGAGAATTAAACCAGCAACTCACTCATCTGAGCGTGTTCCTCTAAATCAATGAGCCATTATCTCCACGTGTTCTCCACTGTGCTGGAAATGGCATTTGCAAAGCACCAAAACCCAAACAACCTTTAACAGACACTCTCACAGCTATCAGGTCTGTATTCTGGAAATATCGCAGCTGTACGCATCATATTCTTGCTTCTCCCTAAGATCCTTCTACCACTTAATTTGCAGTTTTTCCCCTCCTGCACTCATTGTGTTGGACACTAACAAATACCTTATAGGGGTGAACAGCTGCCTTGTTTCACATGGGCAGTGGCTATCTTTCAGCACAAGAAGATTAAACATCACTGACTACAGAAATAAGGGAACATTACACCAAAAAGCGTTAGCAGAAAAGGAGATGTCTACGATATAGGCCATTCCAGAAAATAATTAAAAAAAAATAATTATATCCCACTGAAATTATACAAGAAACTTTAAACTTGTAAAACACAATTAGTGGTGCAGACACAGGATACTAAGATGTAACTTTATGTTGTAATCCAAAAGAAAACACAGGTGGTGATTCCATAGGCCTTACAGTGTCCTTGGTCAGTGGCTGATAATGGACTTCTAGTGAGGAGCTGCTGCTACCAAAGCCTCTGCGGTGTCTGTAATATCTCCAACCCTGCTAAAACCTAGGCTGAGAGATCTACCAAGATAACTTCAACATAACAAGCAGTGTGGGGAGGAAGTGAACCGTGAGCGTGCAGTGCAAAGTTGTCAAAGATCCTTTGAGATGAAGAGAGTTACGAAACCTCAAAATGCTATAATGCTTCAAAATGCTTTGCAAACACAGGGAACTACCGACAGTTCCCTGTGTAGGTACAAGGTACAAGGCAATGAAAACCAGTGCCAATATTGGTAGTGGAACCCAAGTGTCCCATGTCCCAGCACTAATTTCATTAGCTCCAAGCCCCTTAAAGATAAGCATGGCTGCTAAATAAAGACATAACCAATTCAACAGGAGACTGGATGACAACATACATCTTTTTCCTGGATGGTACACTCCTTGCAGTAGTAGGCATCAGACACTCCCGGACCCCCGCAGATCACACAGCGCCCTTGGTACGAGCCGTAGTTACACTCATCACATATGCGCACGAGAGTGCAGGGCCGCACATAGGAGTCACAGATCACGCATTTGCCATCACCTGCAAGTACAGCAGAGTCTTTGGTTACAGAACGTCCTTTCCTCCACCCCCACATTAAAGAGGAAAAGGTTCCTAGTCAAAGAACTTGCCTGTACACTCAAAGACAATACAACTGAACTGCAGAAATTCATCTTGCAGTTACAGGGTGAAAGTTTATATTTGCACACAGATCTGAGAAGAACGAGGGCCAGTAGTCTGCAATATTTGAGTTTGTTGTTTTTTTTAATCATGCAATCACAATCAGAGAAGAAACACAAAGTCACTTCTGTGATTAGCCAACACCTGCTTAGATCATACCATTACTTTTACTCTAAAACTTTTCCTGAATTTTTGACTCATGAAAAAATGCTGGACTGACAGGACTAGTGTCCTTACCTACGCAGAAGCAGCAGTGTAAGCTTCTCCCACATCAACAAAAGTCTGGAGTTACTATCCTCAAAGAGATGAGATAAGAGATTGTACCCGTGTGGTCCTTTTAATCCTTCATCTGCGAGAAGGCCAAAGAAAGGGCAAACTGGCATAAACAGCCATTTCACAAAACTTGCTCTTGCTTTCTCATAAGGAACTGAGTGAAACTCAAGTACTCATATCATACAGGCAAGCAGCCATCAGATGCCATTGACAGTCTCTGCTGTGCTGGACCTTATCCAAGACACTGACCTAGGGATGAAAAGCTTCATATCCTATTACCAGTTCCCAAGGCATCTAATTCTGACTCCCACAAACAGCTCATCTAACGTGCTCTTAAATCTCCATCACGACAGCCCTCAACTACTACCAATGGGAACCTGTTTCACTGCTGAGAGCTCTTGAAAACAATCTTGTTGCTTCAGACTGTGCTTCTCCCCACTTTGCTTATTTTCATACTATTTTTGAGTCCAAACTAGTCATCTTATTTATTCTGTTGCTCTACAAGGATCTAATGACAGGTCATACTCTCTCTTCTCTTCCACAGTTGAGCACTGTCATTTGATTCTGTGGAGTTTTTTCTGCTCTAACTCTACATGTTCCCTCCCCATTTCTTATTCTCTTAGATGCTGAAGGGAACCTTTCTCAAGGTGTGAAGAACTCAGATTACAAATACGCATCTTTTTTTTTCCTGCTTTGAAATAATCAAGCCAATCATTCTGTATTACAGATTACAAAGAATCAATCAAGAAGTCACTGCAGTCTCAGCTACTGAAAATGCTTTCAGCATATACACTGGAACAGCATGCATGTATTTGTGTGACAAACTATTTGAGCACACAACTTTTTAAGTATTCACTGATTCATACTTGCAATACACAAGTAACTCTTCCCATCTCAAGAGACATCAAGTTCATGGTTAAAGCAAAAATAGAATCAAATCCCCAAATCCAAACTGTACGCTCTAACCACAACACCATGTTCTCAAGCAACTATATGTAGAAGCTATACTTACATTTTTCACAAAGTCTTCCAATTGCTGTAAGAAGAAAAAGAAGAAAAAGAATTATTTGAGGCAGAAGCAGGAGCTTGAATATCAAATAATTATGTTCTGCATTGAGCAGTTGTTTTTTTTTTAAAAAAAACAACCAAAAATACTAACCACAGAAACAGTTTGAGCATAAATACAAACATATTTTCAATAAACAATATATATCCTCCTGCAGACATTTACCAAGATCGAAATTTGGATGCACTGTGAATGTGCAATGACACCCATTGGCAGTAAGAAAACCTACATTCATTATTCCATTTCAAACATAGCCAATATACCTGACCGAAGGAAATCCTATAAATGAGTCTGCTCATGAGTTTTACACTGCTTTTAATGAGACAAAAAAAACCCACAACCAAGCGTCTATTTGATTTAAGGCAGCCCAAATACCTTCTTCACTTCAGAGTACAAAGATAGATAGATATACCTCAGAAGTCTTGTCATTTGTCTAGGAAACTCACAACAATGATGTCAGTAACTTGGATAAATGCCACAAATACCAAGTTCTAAAGAGCAGATATCCTCCTTTACAAAGACTAAATAGCGATTCAGTTGAAATTTAAGGGTCAGGGTGGAAATCAGGCTGGAAATGAATTTTCAACATAAATAGACTGTTAGCTGCATTAACTATTCTAAAAAGAAGTTTTCTAGAGACAATGCAGCTGAATACTTTGCGTTTACAGTTCTTTCAGAGAACTGCATGTTAAATTTGTTTTTCCCAGGAGTAAAAAAAAAAAAAAAAATCTGGAAAAGGTATCTCAACGTCTAAACTCATATAAGACTTCTTCAAAACTTAGCAGGGTGAATTCTAAGCCAAGTGACAAGAACAAAGCTCAATATCTGACTACAGGTATAACTTGCAAAATAACTTTATCCTGCAGCCAGGAAGATGCTCCCAGTGCTGGCTGAAGCCTTCAGCTCATTCTCCTGGCTGCACTGGCACCGCCAACACAAAAGGAGTAAATCAAAATCGTATTTTTCTGCGTACAGCCATCAACTTCACCTGCCTCCCCACACACATACGTGAGGAAGAAGAGGCTGCTGTAACGCAGGCATTAAAGCCATTCGGCTCTACTGAGAGAGGCCCGGGAGCACCTGCACCTCAGGACGGGCCCCGGGAGAAGTACCCGGGACGGGGTCAGGGACCCAGCCCTTCCTTACAAAGCCTCTACCCCCACCTCAGGAGAAGAACCCATAAAACACGGCAGGACACCGCAATAAAAGCGAAATAAAATAGGGAGGGAGGAGCGAGGCGGGCGCCCCTCCCCCCCGCCAGGCCTAACGGCCACGCGCGCGCGCCTAACGGCTGCTAACTGCAGACCCCCGGCTTCCCCCGCGCCCCCCGGCCCCGCAGCGGAGTGAGGGGCGAGAGGTGATGGAGGGGGCCCTCCGGGACTCACCGACGCCCGCCTGCTTGCGGCAGAAGATGAGGTCCGGGTGGTGCTTGGCCATGGCGACGCCAACACCCGCCTGGCGCGGCTGCCCCGCGCGCTCACCTCCGACCCGCGTGCCCCGCCGGTCCTGGCTGGGGTGAGGACAGCGCCTGCAAAAAAGCGCCGCCCCCAGCGGGAACGCCGCAGCGCGATCCCGCGGAGGGCTGCCGATAAAACTCTGTCCGCGGAGTGCTCCGCCGTTAACCTTCTCCCGCCTAGAGAAGACCCGCGCCTTGCCCGGTGGCCGCCTTCTTAGCGCGGATACCTCCCTGCCAGGACCTGTGAGGCCCCGCCCGCGCACCGCCCCCGCCCGCGCGCCGGAGGTGTGAAAGGGGCGGTGTGACGCCATCGGGGCGCGACTTCATCTTTGTCAGTGAACAAAATGGCGCCGTACTGCGTCCTGGCGGCTCGGCTGCGGGTGAGCGGGGCGCCGGCGGCGGGACACATCGGCGGGCGGGGGCGGGGGTAGCGGGCGGGAACCGCAGTGGGGCGAGGACCGTTACCCGCCGGGCGGGCGGGCGGGCGGGCGCGGCCTCCGGCCCGCTCCGGCCCCTGCCTGTCCCCGCCTCCGCGTGTAGGTCAACGTGTCCCCGGCGCGGCCCAGCGCCCCGTTTCCATGGCGATGGCGGGGAGGCCGCCGCGGCGGTGGCAGCGCGGCCGCCTCCCGGGGCAGGGCGGCTCCCACTGCCGGGCGCAGCTGCCCCTCAAGGTGAGGGCAAGGTGAACGGGGCGGCGGGGATGAGGCCCGGCTTCACCGCCTCTCCCGCCCCGGCCGGACCCCGCCTGGGCGGGCCAGGATCACTGGCAAAGCCCGGGCCCGGTGGGACAGTGAGCCTGAGGGCATGGGCCCTAAGGGCGGAATCAAAAGCCTTTCTCTGGGGCCCGCACTTTTCTTCCTCTCAGCTTCTGTTTTTTTCCCCTTATCAGCTGCAGCAGCACAAGGTGACTCCTCGTTGTGTGAGTGAGTCCGAAGGTTCTCTATCTTTTGGCTGCTCTGTTTCAAAATTACTACTTTTAATAAAAACACAGGCCCTTGAGTGAAACAGATGCAAAGGTCTATATTATAAACAGGACCTAGGAAGACTGAAAAAGAGTCTGGACAGGCACATAAACTGCCTTTTTTTCCAAGGTAGTGATAGTGATTTTCATAGTCTTGACTGTTGTGACCTCTAAAAATCATATCTGCCTGTAATATGATCTCACCATAGAGATTCTCTTACCTGAGACATAGTTGTGTTTAATGTGTAGTCAATAATAAAGACTTAATGATCTTTTAAAGCCTGGAAGGCAAATATAGGCATGCAATTTTCTTTTTTTAGGGCTGCTAGCAGGGGTAAGGATGCCTGTGCTCCCTTTAATAAAGCATGTGATAAAGTGAGGCAATTTAACTTCTCAGTTTGCCATTTGTGACCTTGGCCCTTTTCCTAGGGAGCTGAAGTAAGAACTTGGCTTCTAGTATTCTGAAAGTACTTGGTGAAGCTTAATTCGTGTTTTATATTACTTTCTTACTTTAGAGGTAGATGTTTTATTCAAATATATATATTTTTTTAAATGTAAGCAGAAGTTACAGAATAGCACCATTTCAGTTAGTTTGCTATATTAATTCTTAATTGTTAAATAGTTTTTAATTTTTGAACAGAAATGACTACTCATAAAATGACGGCAAATTCTTTATTAGGTTAATTGAATTTGCTCTCATTTTATGGTGTGTCATCACATGAGAACAAGCAGTTATTTGCTAAAATTAATATTGTATAATGTAAAACAAAGGTTGTGCTAGCACAGTGAATATGGGGAATTTAGTATTCTGGGAGGCTGTCTTCTATTATCAGGCTCAGGGTACATGGTTTTTTCCTCCTCTGAAGGACTAAATTTGTGATGGTAATCAAACATGCTTCTAGGTGATCTTTAGGAGGCAAATTTTTTTTTTTTGCACGTATGTAGCAGCCTAGAGATTAATAAATACGTGGATCACCTTGCCAGTTGCTGTGATAGTGCCAGCATTGAGCATGGCACATGTTGTTAACATTGGTTCTACTCATTTCCTGTCCTAGAACTGTTTTGGTATTGGAACTGCACGGTAAGCTTGCCTCTGAGGGAAATAAATTGGAGTTAGGCCGGTTTGGTCTGACTGTCCTATTTAAAGTACAATTCTTTTAATAGCCTCAAAGGGTCAGGATCTTTTTCATGCCTATCTGAGAGATGCTTTTAGTAGCATCCCATTTCTGGAGCCACACTGGCTAAGGATTGACTGAGAGAGTAGTACTGTAAAACTCTAAACTGTCTGAAGTGTCAAGGGTTTATTGAAGGCCTTGTAGGTAAGTGCTGAAATTGTGTATGGGAAGCTTTGTGTATGCTGGCAAAATGCAGTGTTGGCTAGAGCTAAACTGGTCTTCAGAACACTAATTTTGGTTGCTCTTTGGAGGTGAGTCTAGAAAATTAGACTGCATTTACAACTTGATTATACCACACTGCTCTTTTTAGGCTGAATCGTGGTGAATGTTGGAAACTTGGACAGTGTTCTTAGATCTGAGGGGGTGAAGAAAGGTGCCTTCTAAAAGTCTTACATAGACAAAAATGATTCTCTCTTGTCTTCTGGAACTGACTGGCCTCAGTGATTGTTTTTTTTCCCAGTCTTACTGGCCGTCACAGAAACAGATCTTCAGTTTTCCACACTGCTCTTGCCATGCTCCATGACAGGATCCAGACAGGATCCTTCACCTCAGACATGCTCATTTCTTTCCCTTCCCACTTCCAGTAGCCTGAAGCTGTGGTCAAGCAGGAGTCAACTAACTTTGTATTGCTACTTTTGCCATTACCATTTGAATATTTATATATGGTATTTGAATAAAAATTACATTTCACGGAGCCATTTCATGACATAAAAAGATAGATGTGTATGTTCAAACTGAAAAGATTTTATCTGAAAAGTTTCTTTGCCCCTCTCTCTAGAGAGCCCTGCTTCAGTTTTCTATCATAATGAGCTTTGGTCCCAGGCAAGACTAGAATGCTAAGAAGCCTCTGCCGTTACTTTAATTTGCAAATCTGTTCTTCTGTACTCTGAATTATGGTGAAATTTATCTTCCGGTTTAATGGATCACAAGGAAGAACTCCATTAATCAGTTGTGTTCCAGGATTAGTTTGGGGGGGGCGGGGGGCAAGAAGAAATTACTGCGTTAAACCAAAATACCTTTCCTGGTCTGGGGAAGAGATGACTTTTCCATGAGCATTGATCAAATCGCTCAGTGTTGTTTTCCAGCTGCTCCAGCAGTTAGAGACTTTAACAAAATAATGGACATCTTGTGAGGTAAAGACAAAAAAAAAAAAAGAGGCAGTCCAAAACAAACACAGAATTTAGGTGGCCACTAAGTAAAGATCAGCTTATGTATGTTAAACAATGAGAAGCTGGATGGTGTTTGGTTTGTTTTGGGTTCATTTTTTTTTTTTTTTGCTAATGGAGGAAGGAAGAGACTCACCTCTGACACCTGTGATACGTTCTGAAAGTTCTAAACTAAAGTGCAGCACAGTGAAATTTGATGACTGGGTTTCCTTTGCACTCCTGGAGGAGCAATGCCCTCTCTTGTACCGCCATATTCACTTACTTAAGATATTTTTTTTTCATGAAAATGGTATGCAGCTGCTGTAGGTCTGTATTGCTCCTACCGAAAGCTGTATATCTAATAGTTTAGGATTGTTTGGTAAAAAATCAAACTACACCCTTATTGCTAGCGTGCTGGCTATTATGATCTCACCTAGATTTCCTGAACTTTTTCTTGTGTAAGATACTAACAAATGTTATCAAAAGGACAATAAAACAAGAGATTTGGATAAAAATTTGGTGACGTCTCATTGATTGTGATTATTTCCGGCAATGTTTTTTAGTGCTGGTAACAAGAAAACTGAAAAAATATTAATAGGGACAAAATAAAAATGCTTGAACAAATCTAAAGAATTGACTGGCATTTTTCATAATGCAAAAACAGTGGTCGGTACTCTGATTGTGTTCTGTGCAAGGAATATTTGCTGATTTACAGCCATACATACAAAATGGATATTTAGTGTTATACAGCTGTGTTTATTAACCTGTATTTATCAAAACCTTTTAACACTCAAGTAGAGGATGAATAGAAAAAACAGGATTAAGATTAAAGTGTGTTACGGACAGAGGAAGAATTCCAAACTCCTGTCTTCAGTCTGTTTCCAGACTTCTGGTGCTGATGACTGAGACTTTCAAAGGATGTAAGAAATGCGTGTGCCAAATCCCTGGAAGTTTTTATGGAGGCTGCCCTCTGACTCAGCTTTCAAAGCTGCGTGAGAGCCTTTTAACCTGGGTGCTGACCTGTCTCTTCTAGGTCAGGTGCTGTAAAGGTGCTTCTCCCATATTCCAGGGAACCGTTTCACTGTGGAGGCTGCCAAGCAATATTTGGTTGTGTTTTTTTTTAATGGCATTTTCTGCTGATGTGTTCAGCCTGCAGTATAATTAATCTTTCCTGCTGTTAACTCACCTGTGGGCCAAGTGCAAGGCTGTTCTTAGGGGAAACGTGAGGATGCCTTTGTGAGAGTGAACATAAAAATAACATGTGGATCTGCACAGCCAGGTTGGTGAAGCTGATGGGTTTGTTCCACAACTTACCTCTCTCCATCTCTGCATTACATCGTAGACCAGGCATGTACAGCAAAGTCACTCTTGCTACCACTGAAACGCAGCTCACCTTACATGAAAATACAATAAGCTTTGTAATGGTATGCAGCCACCCTGCATGGGGAACTTAGTGTGTGATAGTGGAACAGATGGGTATCTGCTCAGTCCTGTACTGTGTCACCTGCCAGCCCTTCAATATAAACTCAATACCAGTGAGCAAATACAAACCTAGGGTTAGCTTGCTTTGGAAACTGTGTAGGTTTTTCTCTACCATGGCTGTAACATGTCAGGAGCATAGCAAACTGGTGTTCGCTTAAGAATTATTTCAGCATTGCCTGAAAGCAGATTTCTCACTGAAAGTGTAAGGCATCTGGTGCTATAAATAGAAATGTAAAATAATTTGGTAAACACTACCTGTTCTGGGTAACCTGGTGTCTCACAGTTTCACATAATACATAGTATTGTACGATCAAATGTTCATTGGGTGCCTTTAAATATCTTTGCAATTTTTCTATTCCTCAGCCTGTAAAATCCCAGGAATAACAACTGAAAAACAATTGGTTTATTGATATGTTATAGGAATTTACTCTGCAAGGTTCCAGTGCTAATACTCTCCTTTTTTCAGCATGCCTTGAATAGTGGGATACGACGCTACCATGTTGCTCCTGTCCTGTGCCAGCGGGCCAAAGTGTCCATGAGCCACTTTGAGCCTAATGAACACATAAATTATGAAAAGCTGGAGAAGAACATCAACATTGTCCGTAAGAGGTAAGAGTGGAGGAGGTGAGGGGTCAGTGTGCAGAATTTAGCTCTGCGGTGATGGGAGAGGAGGAAGAAAATGTCATGGGGCCCTGCCATAGGGAATATTTACTAGGGAGAGGAGCTTTGAGCAGTGGCAGTTGCAAATGTAGTGAAGTATGAGTTGTAGTGTCTTCATGTAGTGGTGGAGCGCTGTGAGAAGAGCTGAAGGTTATGATGAAGCACTGCGACATGCAGAGAACCAGGCCAGTGCAGAGGAGGTGCTGGAAAGGGCTCTGTCCTCTTTGTTTAATGCCCTCTTTAAGAAGCCTTGATATTGGCCCATGCTTCTTTCTGGGGAAGCAGCGTGTGGGCAGTTGTCATTATAGGCTAATGCTCCTTTGCACTGTGTTTCGACAGTGAATGTTCTCCTGTGTTCCACTGTAGGCGTTAAGCATGGAAAGGAGGGCTAGGAATTCATAGCATATGTAAACATGGTGACCTTAATCTGCTGATAGAGGCTTGTGTGCCTGCTAAGTTGTTGTTCCTGCTCCACTTACCTCAGCAGCGGTTTGTATGACATGTCCTTCAGTCTTTGCGTCCTTTGTTAAATGCGGTAGCTCTCATTTCAAGTCATTGTATCTACTTAGTTACTTCTCAGAAGATCTCACCACTGACATAAATAGGTTCCTCAACTGATACAGCTGCAAGATGAAAGGTCTGAGGTCATGAAACTCTGCTTAGTTGTACTTGCTTGCTGTGGGATCTGGTATTTGTGAGTTGAGTTTGACCTCTGTCTCACCTCCACATTTGCTGTCCTGAGTTATCACTCAAGAAACAAGCAGAGTCAATGTTTCTTTTATTGTATAGGAAAATTATAAAAGACAGCATAAAGTGACATCAATTCATATACTTTTGAACTTTCTGGTCTGAGCCCTTGTTTTATCCGTCTGCCAGTTGGTATTTTAGTGCTGTAAGAAGAGCATGCAAGTTTCTGCATGTTAACAGTCTTAACAGTCTGAGTGATATAGGGAAGCGCTCTGTTACATGCTTATAAGGGCAAATGCTGAAGTACACAAGATGCAGATACTAAAATTCTTCTCCCCAGGCTTGACCGTCCCCTGACCTTGTCCGAGAAGATTGTATATGGACACCTGGATGACCCAGCAAAACAGGAGATTGAGCGAGGCAAGACCTATCTGCGCTTACGGCCAGACCGTGTGGCCATGCAGGATGCCACTGCTCAGATGGCAATGCTACAGTTCATCAGCAGCGGGCTGCCAAAAGTGGCTGTGCCTTCCACCATCCACTGTGATCACCTCATCGAAGCCCAGTCCGGTGGTGAAAAGGATCTTCGAAGAGCCAAGGTCACTATTGCAGGGACTTAAGTTCTGTATGTTTGAAAGCCTCTTTCCAGTCGAAGGAAGAGATTTTTTTATCCCCCCCCCCCCCCCCAAAGGACAGCCATGAATCAGATATGGTAACAGATTGCCTGTGGTGGTCAGCTCTGTAGATAGGTCAGATGCAGCAAAGAAACAGAGTAAATGGATCTTTGCAAGTTTCACAGATGAGATTCATCCATTACATGGTTTAAAGGACGGTGAATTTAGAAAAAGCTAGTCTTAATTGCTAATGATGGAAGCCCATGTGTGTTCTGGAGAGAGAAGATATTTCAGATAAGGGAAGAGGGAAAATGTATTTCAAAGGGGGGAAAAAAAAGAAGACAGGTTACTCCAGAAAGTTATGCTCTTTATGCTGCAGTATAACAGTGTGAAAAACTTCCTCAACATGTGTCTGTGTTGCACTGGTGTATCCTGGGGGGGAGAGCGAATAACTAATTTAGTTTCCCAAACCATTTGCTAGGGATTAGCTGAAGAACACTAACTGAAGCATGTGCAGCTTTCAGGGTGGGCGAGGGTAGGTATAATTGTGTATAAAAGCATGGAGGATGTCATTTTTTATTTAGGAGTTTCAATGTGATGTTTGTCTAACTGCTGATTCACTGCCTTTTTAAAATTTCCCGCTCACCGTTTTACCGCTTATTCCTCCGTAGGGCTTCTGTTAATTATAGACACATTCACCTCCGTCCTAGATACCACAATGCATCTGCCAAGAAAGGACATGCTCTTAGCGTAGCAGGGAGGTGGGGGAAATCTTGTTACTCCAAGTGAACCTAGCCTAAATCCACCAGGAGGAATTGTGCCTTGGACTTTGATACCAAAATTTACAAACAGTAAACAGTTTGTGGGGGCTGAGCTGCATTTTAAGATTTTAGTCCATATCTGTTCTCAGAAACTCCTAATGTCAAAGTAACTGCTTCTGTGTGTTTCTCCTTCAGGTCATAGTAAAGCAACTTATACCACTTAGGAGTGAATTTGGGGAGTTCTTGCTCCACTCATCTCAATCCTAAATTCTGCCCAAGTTGTGCGATTAAGAATTTGGGACTTACTAAATAACATAGTTTCTGTTCTTCCCTTCACCTCCTGTCTTCCCCTTTCCTCTGTTCCTCTATTTGTTCTCTGTAGTGCAATTATATTCTGCTGCAGCCCTGAGCTGAGCAGAGTGCCTCCTTTGCCACCCACTCTGAGCAGAGCAAGTAAAGGTCCTGCCTTCTTCTGACTGGGTTCTGCTTCTGCTCCTGCCAGTTGGCACACAGTGAATGCTGGCAGGGCAGAGAGTGGTTTGGATCTGCTCCTGGCACATCAGCGTGCTTTACTGGGGAAAGGATGCACAAACAGAGTGAAGTGACCCGACTCGCAGTGGAAAACGAGGCTTAAAGAACTGCTGCTGCCTCATGGGAAACTTAAGCAAATGTGTGCTGAGACAATTCTTCCATTATCTCCAGTTTCCCCTTTCTCTTTATTCTGAAGCATAGCTGCATGAGAACAGTCTTTAAGAAACTCTGTCCTCCTAGTGCTTATCTTATCTACTCTGCCACTCCTCTGCCAAGAACTATCAGGACATAATAGTGTCATACTTCCTTGGCAACCCTGGTTATTCTCACAAGCAATTTTCATGGTTTGACCTCCACCAATAATGGTGATAGTGCAGCAAGAAAGGCAGCATTGTGTGGGTCTTAAACAGGGGACTTTGTAGAATGAGAAATGACACTCACCAACTCCTCTGGCAGCGAGCAACTTACAGTTCCATTTCTTAATCTGTAAAAATAAAGCCAAAATGCTTATCTAAGGGTTTGAAATGCCTGCAAAGCATCTGTAAAGCAAAAAGAACAGCTGGTAGAGAAGGAAGGAGGGGCTAGGAGAGGGAAACAGATTTAAAAAAACAACACCCTGAGAATGCAAGAAATGACCAGAGCATTTTAAGTGCCTTATTGGCAGGGTTTTCCTTTAATTGTGCTGTTTCCCTTGTGCTGTTTGGAATCGGGAACTAAAAAAGATGCTTTAGTAGAGCTACAGGTTGGATGAAATTAAATGGCCTGTTACAACTGTCTGGCAAACAGCCTCGGTCCCTTTTGGTTTTAAGAGTGATGTGCACCTCCCTCTAGCTGCTACAGAACTGTGGAGTAAGCTGCAGAGAGGCATGGGAGAGAAGCGAATGTGCTTGAATGAGCTCTTGGTGTATGGAAGAACAAAAGATGTTACTAATGCTGTGTGTTTCCCTGTGTGAATAGGACATAAACCAGGAGGTGTACAACTTTCTAGCAACGGCTGGTGCCAAGTATGGAGTAGGATTCTGGAAACCTGGGTCAGGAATCATTCACCAGGTAAAGTGTGTGTGTGTTTGCAATCTTTGAGCATGGAGTAGCTCATTTACCGTATGGAGAAGAGAGAGCTCAAGTGCAAACCCTCAGAGAATTTCACCAGCTTAGGGAAACAACTTGCTTTCCTTGAGGCCGGTGAGGTTTCTTGCTTGCTCTCTCTGTTATCTTGACAACAGTGTTTTTTCTTAAAGGTTATTTTGGACAAACTGTAACCTGATGCGTGATTAGGTAGTGCCAACAGCATGCCATGTGAATCACAGAAGCTTGAAATATCTTAACTGCTTATGGGCTGGCTCCTCTTGGTACGATTGGGACAGTAAGGTGATGCCATGAGCTAATGTGAATTGCTTTTGATGGTAAGGAAAGCAGCTTTGGGAACATGTCTTTCTTAGGATTATTTTGTATGCACTTGGTTCCATTAAAAGACAGGAGAGTATATGAGGACACCAAACAGAGCAGCTGACTTTGAGTACTCAAGAATGGCAACCTATTAACAAGTTGCTATGTGAATTTGAATAAAATGCAAACCAGTTTCCAACAGCTTCCAAGACTGAGATTCTCTTGTTATAGCACTTGCATCTTAGAAGAATATGACTGTCACAAGATAGCTTACCAGTTAATGAGGCTTTTTGTTTTTTAAAACCAGCACCTCTGGCAGGATTTCCCTAACTTGCTCACAGATGATTTGCTTTATCGGTCCAGTAGACATTTTTCATGGTTCCTCTGAGTCGCAGGCAGTGAAAAAGGGAAGTGCGGCACAAAGCAAAAGGAGTAGAGAGGAGAATGGATGACTGGTAAGCATCCGGTCATCAGGGAGCTTGTGACTAGGTGCAGGCAAGAGCTCTCTGCTGTTTTCTTAGCTACAAAATGAGTTACTAAGGTTACCTTAACTTGGTGTGACGCAACAGAGAAAGGAAATAGAACAGGTGAACTCCCCAAAAGGTTATGGCAACACCTCAGGTCATTTGTGCTCTGAAACCAGTCGTAACATCTGTCATGTGGCAACATAGCTCCATGCTGTGGTTACCAGCTTTCTTGTGGCTGACTTTCTCTGGCTGTAGAAAATTGGTCACATTGTGTAGATTCAGAGTCCAACTCTGGCAAAGCGATCTTTCTCGCACAAGTACATTAATGTGAGCTACAAGCAAATAAAGCTGAAAGTACTAGAAGCAAAGCTTTGGTCTTCTCAGTAAAAGGCCACCTTAGTTCTGTCCAAAACATTCTGTGGTGCACATGCTGTGGGTTCTGTGTCTCCCAAAAAGGCAGTCCATAATGTTGGTATGGCACATATGCAGTGAAAAGTTCATTAGCTTGAGTTCACTACTGTGTTGCTACCATAGAAAACTCATAAGTTTTCATTAAAGAACTGTTTTGTGGTTTTGTTAATAGTTGAAGAGTCTTGTGTGGAATCAATAGCAGTGATAAGGGAAGGGCAGCCTCTTGTTTTATGTGTGAGGGATTCTTCTACGTGATTAGTTTTTGGCTGGCAGCGTGGTTTGGAGGAACCTGTTGATATTCTACTGCTATGGGAGCATAGAATATGGAAGGTCTCACTAGCATTGGATAGGCGAGCTGACTTGCTCAGCAATTGATTAAGTGTGCGGAAACTAAGGAGCAGACTCTTGAGCTCAAACAAAGCTGGCACCTTAGCAAAAGATTAAACTGGAAGGAAGGAGTCTTCCAGTGAAAAAATGGAGATAACTTTCTAAGTTTTATTACTGTCCTGGGATAAGCAAGGATCCTGGGGCTGAGACTTGGTACCTTGTTCTGTCGTTACATTCTCCACAAGGACTTTGAAAGAGAAGTGAATTTCCAATCCAAATCCAAATTCAGTTACTTTCTTGCTACTGAAATCTGCAAATACAAACTGATGTAAATTCTTGTTTTCTTTCTTGCTGTCTTCCCCCTTCTTTTCCAAAAAACAAGCAAGCAAACAATCCATTTTTGCTTTCAGATCATACTGGAGAACTACGCCTACCCTGGGGTTATGTTGATCGGCACAGATTCACACACCCCCAACGGAGGTGGCTTGGGAGGAGTCTGCATTGGTGTGGGTGGAGCCGATGCCGTAGATGTCATGGCGGGAATCCCTTGGGAGCTCAAATGCCCAAAGGTAGGAGCAGAAGGAATTCTAGTCTTTGACGTGAAGGGTGAGATGCAAGATGTGTAAGAAATGTTGATTTTCAGGCACTACATATATAAGGCACTATATACCATTTCAGTCTTGTTTGTAATCACACATTGGCTCAAACAGCTGGTGGATGATTCATTGGTAGTTCTGAGTTTCCATTTTCAGCCTTTTTATTCAGGGACTGAGAGAGATAAGTGAGTAATGATCTCCCTTCAGTTGGCCCTGTCAGTGGTTTCATCCCTTGCGCACATGTTCTGATATTTCAGGATTTTCTCCTTTTTGGTATTGTAACCACACAGATTCTTAGGAAAAATTCAGAGGAATTGTTTTTGCTGCTGAAAGGAAATGGTGTCAGCATTTATTATTTTTTCTTTCCAACTAATCTTGCTCAGGTTATTGGTGTAAAACTGACTGGCAAGCTTTCAGGCTGGAGTTCTCCTAAAGATGTGATCCTGAAAGTGGCTGGCATCCTCACTGTCAAGGGTGGGACAGGCGCCATCATCGAATACCACGGGCCTGGTGTGGATTCAATCTCTTGCACTGGTAGGACAACACAAATCTCTTATCTGAGCAGATTGTTTTTGGAGCTGGGTGTTGAGTTGTCTGTAGAAGCTGGGAAGGGAATCAGGCAAGAAGTACTAAATGTTCTCCCTTGGCCTGGCCAGGTGATTAGTACACAGCAAACTGGGAGAGTGGATGAGAGTGGTATAACAAGATAGCATTCCCTCTTGGTGATAAAGTGACCTCTCTCCACTAAATGTTGTTATGACTTTGAGAACACTGAATGGTTAATTGTGAAGAATCCTGTAAGGTGGTGCATCAGGATAAAAGTAAGGGTGGAGGTATTTCGGTGTATGCTTAGAGGGTGGAGATGTCAAAGATAAAGGATGACATTTGAATTTCAGCCAAAATAGGCAGTGGACAGAGGAAAGAAACAGGTTAAGGGGGTACGTGGGTGACAGCTGCTAAAGAAAAAGCTTTTTAGAAAAGCAGGACAGAGGGGAGACCAGAAAGCAGCAGTTTGTAACGTGCAGTCTTACACTAGCTAATTGTGGGTCTTGGGTGCTGAATTCGAACCAGCGTTGTCCGTAATGGTGCTAGTTAGGACCAAATTATAAGAAGTGTCCCTTTCTTTGGCTTGAAGTGTAGCCTTCAAGCTGGCCTTCTCTTCGCTGTTTGCATGGCTACAACTTGGAATATTTGGTTTTACAAACTGAGAGGTATTTGGGATTTTTCTTCTGTGAAATCAGAGGAACTTGACCTATAATATCTGCTTCTAGCTCATTAAAGGTAAACCAGCAGCTTCTACAGCTTCATTGCTGTGTCCTTGAAAGGCATGGGTGATCACAGAGCTGTGAGCAAACATTTTTTTTTTTTTTATTGTGTTCCGTCACTGGAAACTTTTTATTCAACCAGTAAATTTCTCACAAATTTCTGGCTCTTCCAGTAAAGACAAATGAGGTGGTAGGGAGGGACAGGACACTTGTTGCAGGTAGCAGAGCCACTGCTCACTGCTGTAAATATATTTGGTGCTCAGTGCAGACAGGGGGTTCCCTGTCATCCCTTCCAGTATCTGCAAGAATCAGTGTAGCTTTCAGCTCCTTCCTTGCAGAACAGTCTGGTCGCAGGCACTGTATCATTTGGAAATGTCAGGGGCTGAGCCAGCTGTTATGTAGTCAGTGTGTCCTCTCTGTGGAATCTGGTTTCTGTGGCTAATGCCCTGATCTCTCTTGGCTTTGCTGTCTTTTCCATGGACTGACTTTTAGAAAATTGGATGGCCTTGGACTTTCTCATTGACCCTATAGTCTCTTCTCCCACTCCTTCTCTAGGAATGGCAACAATCTGTAACATGGGGGCAGAAATCGGAGCTACCACATCGATCTTCCCTTACAACGCACGAATGAAGAAATACTTGGGCAAGACTGGGCGAGCTGGTAAGAGGGTTTGGGGTTTGAAGGTGGGTAGAGGTGTGGGTTCAAGTGAAGGTGTATTCTGGGAGCAGCATCCTCTTACAGTGGTGTCCGATGTGACTTCTGACCTTGCTTGGTCCCACAGGTCATCTGATACAAGCAGGGAGTGTGTAGATGAAGTGGCTGGGGAAGTATATGGTGGACTCCCTGTGTTTAGCTGTTCCAAGCTTTTTCTTTGCCCTCGTATGTGCTGCACTTTTCACATCTTCCTCCTTTCTTACTCCAGACATAGCTGCACTGGCAGATGAATTCCAGCAACACTTGGTACCGGATGCTGGTTGTCAATATGACCAGGTGATAGAAATCAACCTCAGTGAGGTAAGGCTTCCTTCCTTGTTGCCATCTTGGATGTTGTGATGTGACTCTGCTTTGTGTGAATGAGGACCAAGCTGGGAGTTTGATGCAACACCCCTGGTGCTATGGCTAGAACATATAAAAAACACATCTGCTTCACGACAGCTCCTGCTCTGGTGTTTGTGTAAGAGAATCCTATTTAAACAGCTTCCAGATAGAGCTATGAAAGGAATTGATTTGCTGCTGTGTTTTGGGGTTTTTCTTGGCTACTGTAATTTCTGACTTTGTCGCTGTTTCTTAAAGCTGAAACCGCATATCAATGGACCTTTCACACCAGACCTGGCGCACCCTGTGTCAGATATTGGTGCTGTGGCAGAAAAGGAGGGCTGGCCTGTTGATATCAGAGTTGGTGGGTAGCATTTGCTCTTTCCTCTGTCTTCATCCTTGTGGCATAAATGTTGCTGTCTTGGGATAAGCGGTTGGTCACATAGCTTGGGATATATTCCGTTAATTACTGCTGTATGTCCTTTGACTTTGCTGCAGTGTCATCTGCTCATGGCCATATGAATTTGCTGGGAAGAGTACTGACCACCTGGGCCAGGTGTGTGGGATGAGATCTGGGATAGGTTTTTTTTTTAATCTCAAGAGGCAGACAAGTGTTTTTTTTCTTCTTGGAAACTTTTGAGTGATTGGGTTGACAGGGATGTTACCTGTTGTTGTTAAAAGTCTGATGCGTGGATTTGTCTGTGCAAAGATCTGTCAGGATCATGATTGTGAGTCCTCACAGCAGTTGGCTGTTGAGCTCTCAGGACATGGTAAAGTTTGTACTTGCTTTCCTAAAGAGCAGGCTTGGATATTTTTATAGTCAGTTGTGGGATGGTAACCTGTTGGCTGGCTTCTCAAATGTTGCTCGCTGGGGAATGAAACGAATGTAAATACATTGTAAAGGCCACATCCCAGGTGGGAAATGTATTATTCGATGGTGAGGCAAATATAGGATCAAGAGCAGCTGTAACTGAAAGAGAATTTATTTTTTGCTGGTTAGCACCAGAATGCTGTCAGGACGATACAGTATGTCCTCATGTGGTCTCCATGCTGTAATAAAGGATGCTTTCTTGTCATCATTTCCTCCATTTCTTGCCATCTTGCCTTTTCTGTCCTTGTGGAACAATACCTCACTGTGGTAATTTGCTTAACCAAAGTGCAAGCAGGTGATGCTTGGATCTTGTGAAACAATAACCAGACTAGTGACCAGGTAGTGTGTTTTGACTGTGCAACCTCCAAAGTGGGACAAGGGATTGCTTGCGACCACAGTATATTGCTGTGAGACTTGTCAGTGTTAGTACCTGAAACTGTTTCAGATTCTTTGTCAACAGAAAAGGTGGTTGTCTTTTGCCTTTTCTGCTGAGAGATGGGTCAGGGAGAAGTTCCCTAGAATCAGGGCTGCAGTAACCACCTCCCTGTTTCTGTCAAACACCACAGGCTTGATTGGCAGCTGCACCAACTCCAGCTATGAGGACATGGGACGTTCCGCAGCAGTGGCAAAACAGGCACTAGCGCATGGATTGAAGTGCAAATCAAAGTTCACAATCACACCGGGCTCAGAGCAGATCCGTGCCACCATTGAAAGAGACGGTTATGTGAGTATGGCTGCTCTTTACGCTTCCAAACAGTAAGCGTTAAACTCTCTTCCACACAGCACACGGGAGTCCAGAGGCAGCTAATGGAAACCTCTTAAACTTTGCCTTCACTTATCACTAGAGGTGCAATTACTGATGTAGTAACCAGCATGTGGGTCCTGCTGTCACCTTGACAGTGTTTTGGCCTGATATCTTTACTATCTGGGCGTATAAGAATGGAATTGGAACTGGACAGAGCTCAGACAGTTATCGGGAACTGGGGCCCTGAGGAGGTAACAGTATGCATAGTAAGGGATGCCTCGTGCTCCTGGGATTCTGTGGATGGCCATGGCTGACAAAGGGCTAGCACCCACCTGCAATCCAGTTTTCTCCTTTAAGAACAGTTCAGGATGTGAGCAAGCCCTTTGTCCAAAGGTGGTTCCCATTTTAGACTAAACTTATGGCAAAACTCATATTTGATTTAACACGAGTGTTTCTGTAGAGGAACCATCACCTGCTTTCTCCCCTTTTCTGTGCAGAAAATTATGTTTTAACTAGTCCTAGTATTTATGAAATGTTAGATGGTGTCACAGCATGGCCTGTAGATGTGTCCAGCCAGTGCTTAATGCCTCCTCCATCCAAGTCCACAGTCACGCCTTTCCTTAACAGCTGCCCTCTTAATTGAATCATGCGTTGAACAGACTGAGCAGACACACACACTTCCCTGCCCTTTCACCAATTCTCTCCTTACACGGACAGGAAGTGTGCAGGATATTGATCAGACCAGACACTGCCCTTCAGTCAAATATCTGCGAGTAGCCGGATTGCTCCATTTGAAGTAGGTAGAGAATGGGAACACCATGGCAAGTCATCTGGTGCTCTTGCCCAGTGTTACTGTACAGCTTTACTGGGATTGAACCCCATGTATTTATAAAAGCGACTCAAAACGTGCAAATGCAACAAGGAGGGGATTTTTCTCGGGTTTGGTGCTTTCTGTTAGAAGGCAGGTGTCCTCTTCCCCCGAAAAAGCAAACCCAGAAACGTATTCCATTCTTTCTACTGGTAACAAAGTTGTTCTCTGCCCCCAGGCGCAAATCCTGCGAGATGTTGGAGGGCTCGTTCTTGCCAACGCTTGT
Organism: Larus michahellis; assembly: GCF_964199755.1. Taxonomy (NCBI): domain Eukaryota; kingdom Metazoa; phylum Chordata; class Aves; order Charadriiformes; family Laridae; genus Larus; species Larus michahellis. The sequence goes on along the minus strand of NC_133896.1, from coordinate 55,230,379 downwards.
GGGCCATGCATTGGCCAGTGGGACAGGTAAAGTGAAAGACGGACCTCACTGTAGCTTTGTATCTTTTAGCTCCTAAAGTGCTCTGTGAAGCCAAATTTGATTGTAAATATAACACACTGGGAATTAAAAGTAAATGGTTAAAAACCCTTTGGCCGTAGCAGTCTGATGTGCACTGGAGGAGGAGAAATGAAAGACTGTAGATTCATATTGAGCCTTTAGATGAATGAAGCTGCAGAGTGGCCACAAGTGTGGCCACACATGTAGGCTTCTGACAGTGGGCAAAAAGTGGGGAGAGAGATTGATTGTCTGTGAGAACATGGACTGGAGTTTGTATGGTCCTTTTAAAACAGGAAAAGTGAATTGGTCCAGCTTCAATCATTGGAGTGGCAGGGAGGAAAATTCCCAATAGAAGGGATGGGAGACATTCTCATGTAGCTTTGTCATCGCTAATGGTGGGGTGTCCAAAGGCAAGGTACTTACCTGATTATTTTTTAGACAATTCAACAGTGCACAACATGGGCTATGAAAACTACTCCAGGAATCAGAGTCTGACTTGGTTTCGCACTGTCCTTGGTTTTGAGTGTGTGCTTAAGGGAGGAAAACTTGTCCAGGCACCAATTCATATTTCCAAAAGATAGTGATTGCTACCAAAACCAAGCTGGGGAATTTTAGCAGCGAGACACCTAGAAGCAATATTCCCTTTGGATTTGATGACCATGTTTCTTTCACAGGAAGGACATCAAGAAAGGAGAGAAAAACACAATAGTTACGTCCTACAACCGGAATTTCACAGGTCGCAATGATGCCAATCCGGAGACTCATGCATTTGTGACCTCTCCAGAGGTAAGAGACAGCCAGAGGGAGGTTCTGGAATAGTTCAGGGTGTCTGGGGAGATAATTCCTCTGCCTGCAGAAGAGACAAGGTGTAGCTTGGCTGCTGGCTTTGAGACTGTTAGGCATGGGACTTTCAAATGGAGGGGGTAGAATATGCCTTTAAATATGTAATTTTTTCTTTCAGATTGTCACAGCCCTGTCCATTGCTGGCACTCTCAAATTTAACCCCGAGACAGATTACCTGACAGGAGCAGATGGGAAGAAGTTTAAGCTAGAAGCACCTGATGCAGATGAGCTGCCCAAGCTGGTAACTGCTCGGTCTGGAGATGGAGTGGGGGAAGGCCTGTCACTAGTTGGGTTTTATATGCAGTAAGGGAACTTCCATGCACTGGCCTCTTCCTTAGTGTTAAAGCTAGAATGGGTGCAGTTGCCTGCATTGGCCTGTTTTTTATGTGCTGCTGGGGATGGCTGCGGCTGATGATTCTCCTTTCTTCTTTGGAAGGAGTTTGACCCAGGCCAGGACACCTATCAGTACCCTCCCAAGGATGGCAGTGGGCAGCACGTGGATGTGAGCCCCACCAGCCAGCGCCTCCAGCTTCTTGAGCCCTTCGATAAGTGGGACGGCAAGGATCTAGAAGACATGCTGATCCTCATCAAGGTCAGGAGCAACGTGGGGGAACACTGGCTGTAACAGGACTGCTCGAACCGGGGTTGGCACATCAATTGTGTGCCTTTAAGCTATCTGTGATTCCCTCTCCTACAACTGTGTTGGTATGGAAAGTGAAGCAAGAATCTTCCTTCCTTCCAGGTGTTTCCTTCTGGTACTTCTTTCTATTATAACTAGGAGACTTTTCTCCTTTGGGCTAGTGGTTAGCTAATACCATGAAAAATGAAGTTTGTTATAGCATGTAATACGATCCTACCCGTACTATGCAGTCTGCAGAATTTCTCCTGTTTATAACCTGCAGCGGAAAGGTGGATGGGATGGGTTCTTTAATTAGCATCTCTAATACCTAACTGTTCTAAGATGCATTTTGTCTGAAATGAGGTCGTTAGGAACTTTTAATCCATCAGTATGTGTGTTCTCTTCCCATTTTATAGAAAGAGAAATCACTTCACAATAAACATTGCATTTCAGTCTCTTAATAAAGGCACGGGTTTCTCCTCACTGTCTGTGGTGAGTTAACAGGATGAAAACTTCAGTTAATACAGTGATGGGTTCTGAAATGCAATCCCGTAGGAATTGACCTTCAGGAACACTGCTGATTTTCAGTGTCAGAGAGTTGCAGGGATTCCCAAGGGCCACACTGAGCCATGCTTGAATTTTTGACACACATAATTCCTTTACAAGCACTTTGGGACTTACCTGTTGGAAGGCCATTACGTCTGGTTGGGAATTCTGTTCTTACAAGCCGAAAAGGCTTCTGTGCAGATTGGAAACACTTGGCATGTTGCTGAACTCCCCCAGCAGGGGAGGCTGAGCTGTCGCAGGAAGGACTTAATTGCTTTTTGTACCTGAAGAACCTGCTGCTGAGGGAAGTGAGGATGTGGCAGGAGGTGTCATGGCTAAGCTCATTTTTGCAATTTCCCCTTTGGAACAGGGTTGTTCTTCCTACACAAAACATGCAAAATGACCACCGTGTTCTACCTTAGAGTGCCTTGATTCTGTAACAGATGCAATTGTCTTGGGTTTGTGCCTTTAAAAAGAGATATGAAGATCAGGATCCTTCACAATAACAAGTGTTGAGGAAGGGTCAAGTCACTGATCCATCCTAAGACATTCTTCTCTTCTGCTACCCTTTAGGTAAAAGGGAAGTGCACCACTGACCATATTTCTGCAGCCGGACCGTGGCTCAAATTCCGTGGGCATCTGGATAACATCTCCAACAACCTGCTCATCGGCGCCATCAACATTGAAAATGGCAAAGCCAACTCCGTGAGGAATGCGTTAACCCAGGAGTTTGGGCCAGTCCCAGACACAGCCCGTTACTACAAGGTGAGATTTTCCCCTGACGCATCTATTTTAAGAGGATGTTTACACTTTGGGCAGTCTGTGCCAAGACTGAGGATCTCACCCTCCTGCTCTCAAGTTACAGCAGCTGTGAATTCACTCAGTGTTGAGGCTTTTTCTTGAGACTTACTCTGATGGTGGCAGGTCCTGTAGGAGATTCTCTCCCTACCTGGTATGGGGAACAGGGAGGAGAATCGGGTGACCCAGAGGGACCAGAAATCATAGATGAAGGGGGAAGAACTCCTTTAGGCACTGCACCCCTTACAAGGCACGGGTGTCATCAGACCATAGCTCAGTCTTCCCTCCTGGAGCGTTTCACCTGTGACTAGTCTAATGTTAAAATAAATTCTAATCTTGTCCCCTTCATTCTTTAAGACTTGGCTCAGAACCTCAAGAAATGTCCTTTTGCCGTCTGGACAGCTTGGCAGCGGTCTCAGATTGGTTCTTCCAGTAGATAGAACTTAAAGTTTTCCATACTGCTTCCACAAGCAGAGCAGGGATTATGGCTGGTGTGAAAGCGGCTCCAGCACAGGACCATGGAAGGAAAGGTGGCAGCAAGGATTTGCTCAGAGTCTCAAGGGCAATCCTCCTCAGCCCTCATTAGCGAAGGATGGCAGTGCCTAACTGCTGTGAAGCACTTAATTCCTTTATTTCTGGCCTTCCTCAGAACCAAGGGACCCTTCTGGGAAAAGGGATGGCACAGCAATGTCAGTAGGGTAGCACTGAAATTAGAGGGTGGGTGGGTATTTGTTATTAATTCCTCACGTTGCGTGACTGCAGAAATGTAAATCTGTTTCTTTTGTCACAGAAAATGGGTGTCAAATGGGCAGTTATTGGGGATGAAAACTACGGTGAGGGATCAAGCCGGGAGCATGCTGCGTTGGAGCCACGTCATCTGGGGGGCAGGGTGATCATCACCAAGAGCTTTGCCAGGATCCACGGTGAGTGGCGTTTCCCCTGTGATGTGTGTAAACAGGATGTGTTTGGTTTGGGTGGAAGCAGTGTCCACCTTGCCCCAGGGCTCAACACCTATGGGCACAGACCCCATCTACTGGCAGATCACATGGTCCCTCTGGTCAGGAATCCTATTACAGATCTAGTTAGATATGCCACAAACGGTGGGCATGCTGATTTTGCTACAAAGATAGTAATTGTTGCTGGAATACTATTCTGAGAAGCACTGGGCAGCCAGAAGGCAGTCCTGATGCCCTGCGGCAGCGTTGTTACAAGCGCGCTTGGTGGTTTGTTTTCCGCAGAAACCAACCTGAAGAAGCAAGGTCTACTGCCACTCACCTTCGCTGATCCAGCAGACTACAACAAGATTCATCCTGTGGACAAACTAAGCATCGTGGGGCTGGCAGACTTCGCACCTGGAAAGGTAACCGGGCCTCTTGTCTTTGCATCTGGTGGGGCAGGGATGTGGCCGTGACGGGGAACAGTGTGGAGCTGTGTCCTCGGGGCCTGAAGCAGCGCAGGCACCCGTGGGCTGCGTGACGTGCCAGCCAGGTGAGACACTGACCAGTGGTCCAGGGGGCTAGAGAGCAGGTCAGAACCAGGTTGCGTTATTCTGAACTGTTATGAGAAACCCTGGTATGACATTCTGAATTCCTGGACTTGTTGCCATAAGCATGAGTGCTTCCCTAAAAGGAACTGCACCCACAAGTCTATGCTAAGACCCACCCTGAGCTATGATATTCCATTTTCAACCCTTTAAAAACATGTCGGAATTTTACTGTGAGAAGCTTCGGTTAACTTGCTCCCTTGAAAGAGAAGCGGGGGAGGGAAATAAAAACTGTCTTCTTCCTTTAGCCTCTGAAATGCATCATCAAGCATCCCAATGGGAGCCAAGAAACAATCATGCTGAACCACACCTTCAACGAGTCGCAGATAGAGTGGTTTCAAGCTGGCAGTGCCCTGAACAGAATGAAGGAGCTGCAGCAGAAATCAAGCTAAGTGCGCACAATGCCCCCAGTGCACTGGACTCGATTCAGCTTTGGCATTTTCATGAAAGTGCAATTCCATGCCTACTGTTGGAATAAATGTCTGATCAAATGTAACCATAGCTTCCTTTTTGTTATGGCACTTCCTCTTCACTGACACTATGAAAAGGGAGTGTGGCTAGGCTTACTTTTGTCTTTTAAACTTCCCAGCTCCCTTTTTCTATTTTGGCTCAATTTTGGTTGTCCCACAGTTATTTATATTTGGAAATAACCAGCTAAGGTGGGTTTGTCTGCTCAGTTGGTTGTTTTCTTGCCCATTCGTTTTACTGATGGCTAAAGAAATAAAATTAAAATAAAGAATGTGACCATCTCTTCTGCCTCCCTCGTGCTGTATATTCACAGTTCTCCTCTTCAGCCCCTGCTTCCCCTGTCACTGTTGCTGGGAGGGTGGGAAAGAAATTCTTGGAGATACAAGATGGTACCTGCCCAGTTATTATTCTGGAAATCACTGCTGTGCACAAAAACACATGGTTAAAAAAAGAGCCCTCACAGCTGTCTTGCACTGTTTATCCCTTGATATTAACCTGCTGCAGGCCACACTCATGACTGTTGCTGCCTTCCCAACTACATTCATGTCCAGGACAAGTGACGCTACTGCAGCAATGACAAACCTGCAAGGAGCAAGTGACTTATATGCTTTCCTGGTGTTGTGCAGTAAACTAGTTTCCTCAAGCACAGCTTGCCTTCTCAACAGGCGCCTGCTGTTGGGGAGCATCTCATTAGATCAGCACGTAAAGCCCTCTGGCTACCGCCTTGCTACGCTCCTGGGAGCTCCAACCCCGTGAAATGAGAGCTGAGCACAACAGCTCCTTGGAGGTACCTGGGCTCTTTCCTGTCCCTAGACACAATCTGTGCGGAAGCCTCGCTGTTTGGTGAGGCTCTAACTGGCTTCTCCCAAATTTCCACCTCTACAAACAGCTGGGGGGGTTGTAGCTGTTTGTTTCCACCATGTCTAGCTTGATTGCATGTCTGAGCGCTACCGCTCTATAGCCGGCACTCAGTAAGCTTATTGTTTGCGCAGATGGACCTCAGTTACTATGTGAATCTAAAGAATTCTAGGCTCCCTTTTAATTAGGGCAATGCACCAGGAGTAACAGTTCAGAATTAAGGGGTTCTAACAGCGCTGCGGGGAGGGCGCTGGTGACTCAGGCTTTGTTTCCTCAGTTGGAGGTTAAGCAGACCCGCTATCCCAGGGAATTATAGTCCCTTCCTGCCAAATGTGGCTGGCTTTGTAATTATGTGCAACATCACTCGCTTGGCAACGGGCCCTGCATAGATTTTACTCCCTGTTTTGTTCCCCCCTTTCCTTTCACTGCTGTCAGGGAGGGTGATGGCAATTGTTTGTTATTGGCTGTTAGAGCAGAGCAAAGTGTTGGTCTCAACACTGTCTGCCTTGAAAGCCAAGTAGCTCAAACTGCAGGAGGCAACTTTTTTCCTTCCTGCTAGGCAGGAAGCTAGTAGTTTCCCCACAAATTGTACAGGAAGGCAGGCTGTGTGGTTCTTACTATTTATTCCATTTCTGGTCTTAATACACCCCCACTAACAAGTATTTAACTTGCTCAAAGCAGCCTTGGTCCATTTCAGTTCATAATTATGTATTTTCAGTCAAATTCCTGCAAAGTTTAGCTCATTCTACATAAATACAGCCCACCCAATAAAGTATTTCCATCCAGCGCAATAAGCAGCCTGTAGCCTTCCACAGCAGTCATCTTCACAGAGCCTAAGCCACTTTTTGGTAAACCACTGTCATACCAGTTCTCTTTGGCTGACTTCATCCATGGGTTAGGTTCCCATTCTTAGAATATTTACCATCACCTCCCCAGCCCTCCCAGCAGCAGCGTTTTCCAGGTCTGCAGAGTACCACACCTCTATTAACTCCAGTCTTTTGCTGTTTCTTCTCAGTTTCCTATCAAAAGAACGGCAGGTTTCTACCCCTCTTGAGATCAAGCTCTCGGCCCAAGGGAGTGATCCGTCTTGACAGGCATTCTCTCCTGCTTTCACTCACTGAAGTCAACTCCCTTCTTTATTCAGGCAAGTAAAGACCTCCCCAGTTTTCCCTCCAAGGCAGGAGACCAAAGCTCCAGCTGAGTTTGTTGCTGCTGCGCTCAAGGCTTTTTTGTGCCTGTAAATTCACTTCTACAGATCAGTGAAGACATTTCTTGAAAGCGACTGTCTCGATCTGGCAGGTTGGAAGCTGAAGGGGAAACAGAGAATGGCAGGTCTAATTTCTCATTCAGCTTCAGAGGAGCAGTGAGCACCAGCAGGATCCCATAATCCCCCAAATATCCACCGGAAAGACTTTTTGCGGAGCAGGCTCTGACTGCAGCTAACTGTTTGTCCACCACGACAGGAGGCCCAGGCCTGGCTCACTGATCGATCCCTGTTTGCAGAGAGAAGAGAGTGCGCAATTATAAACTGCACAGAGAACACAGGAGTATATGCATAAAAATGTAAAATCTCTCCCCCCTGAGGTATTCACTTTTTTTTGCCCCACCATCAGAGCTTGCCCAGCAGTTGCCCAGACTCCTTTAAACCTTATCAACACTATACCAAACCTTCAACACTTGAAAAATCCAGCACTTGCTCATTCCACCTCTCCACTGTCCCAACACACTCCAGCTGTGAGAAAACACAGCTTTCGTTGGTTTAGATCCGCCTGTCTCTTGCACTGTACTCAGGTGGGTCTTAACGCCAAACCACCGCATGGGAAAGGTTGTTTAGCTGCTGTGTAAACCTTCATGTGGCTCTCCTGGCTCCTTGCTCCTTGTGTGCTCGCTCCTGCCCGCAGATCTTGCATCTGCAGTCTGCTTTAAATCAGCCTCCCAGGGGCAACTCCACCAACAACCACAATGTGTTCCAATGAAAACCCACAGCAAACTCAGGGCCACCACAAGAACAATCTTGTTTCTCCCCTTTTCCACGCCTTTCATTTTATGACTCAGTCTGCTTCATGGTTGGCTTAAAGCAATCAGTTCCTTGTGAAAGGGATGCTTTTTTAGACATAGAATAAACCACAACGTTCACAAGGCACTATGAATTGTGCACATAGTTACCACAAGAGTGTAGGGTGCCTCCTTCTTCTGGACTTCTTCTGTGGCATTTGAAGTGGAGGCCTCTGCAGAGCTCGGGCCTGTCGGTGACGTATCAACAAACGTTTCGTCCACGACTCGAAAGCGGATCTCCTCCCCAATGTCCATGTAAAGGTCATGGGCCCCTTCTTCTGTCTCATATTCCCACACCCACACCTGTTCTGCTTCATCACTGGCCACACCAAGGGTTAAGGAGGGAAACAATCACTATTCTGCCTGACAGATCCCTTTCTGACAGTTTTGGGAATAGACTCAATTCAAAGCATTTTCACAACTATTTCTCAAACCGCAATGTGCTGTCCCAGCTCATCATCTGCACAGACCAGGACCCCTGCCTTGTTTCCAATTTTCCTGCTTTTAGGTGTATGCTGCCAGGCAGAGTTGCAGTTACCCCCACCCCCCATAAGAACAACAAAAAAAAACCCCAAGCCAAACAAAACCCCTCAAACCCAAGACGACCTCACCTACCACAAATAAGTATTTTAGACACACCGTGTACCTAGACATTACATGATGTGGAAAAAACGGCATTTTGTCTTCAGCAGCAGCCAAGACTAGAGGCAGGGATTACAATGCGGTTGTTCGGGGGACACTGCCATTCATTTCTATCAGCGAGCACAATGATCCTGCAAAACCTAATAAGCGTGAGGCCTGTCTAGCTGCGATAACAGTCTGCGGGACTTGCCCGACACAACAGCTTAGCTTCTGCCACTGAGCACCTTCATTGTTGCAGCAGTGAATGCCTGTTGGGCCAGCACTGCACAATCTTTTGAAATGAAGTAGTAAAGTTATCAAAGGTGATCAAAGGATACAACTTAGCTGGCTGCTGCAGGGATTCTGGTGGGATGACAATATCGTCAAAGAATCCAATAGAAACTGTGGAGAAAATAATTTGATTAAGACCGAAACGCTTCTTCGCAAATTATGTACCACAGACATTCCTAAAATGCGCTTCTAGATTCATTCTTCCTCTTTCAGGAAGAGCATCTGAGATCACGCAGGAATTATTCTTTGAGCCACAACGCTCACTTTCAGTTGGCAGCAAAGCAACCACGCAGCTGAAAGGACATACAGGAACAGAGGGCACAGTCTTCATGCCCGCTGGGAAAGGAAAAGGCTGTTTGGAGCAGGATTGGAAATTAAAGTGTTCCAAGAAATGAGTCAGATGCTATAGAGGTCTGTGACAGAAAAGAGCTTAGAAATCACAGAAATAACATGTTAAATAAAGACCAATATAACGTTAGAACAGCCCCCACCTCCACCTTGAGATTTCATGTTGGATTTTATCAGAGCGTGGACATGCCCAAATTCAGCAACAAACACACCCAAGATAATCTTATTGTCCTAACTTAACAACTGAGCAGAGGAGCTCGCTTGTATGCAATACTTCTAACAAGAAAGGAAAGCAACTCATCAATTATGTATTCCATGAATCTGACAGCACTTTGTGCTCGCAAAGGCATTTCCCTGCCATGTTTTCAGGTACAGGAAACGATCGAGAATTTGCACAGAACTATAGGGAAGATGTATCAGACCAACATGAGCTGATACAACCACTTTAAAAAAAACAAGTTCTATTAACTGAAGTGAGAAAACTAATCCAGTCCAGCCTCCGGATGGGCTTGCCTGTTCTTGGGCACGCACATGAATGACAAAAGGAAAGGGGAGTGCAGACAAAACCAGGAGGGCAGGGGAAGCCACTGTCAGGCTCCAACTACCAACCGCCCTCAGATCAGAGCAGCGCTAGAGGCCAGCAACAGTCTTTACCCAGCCCGCAGATGCAAAATACAACTTGAAATCACAGTATCTCAACAGACCCACGAGCTCTGCAGCTTGTGTGTCCCTAACGTCGGAGGTTGCAATTTACCGTGAACGCCATCCTGACTGCAGCTTTTAATCTGTCCAATCAGAATCTCATCCAGGAAGGGATGGAAGACCACGTAGCGGAAATGCACTTAAAAGAAAACAGATCATTAATGTTATGTCCATGTTAGTGAACTATACTCCTTCCACAGGGTGGCAGCCATTAAAACAAAATCCCATATCCTCTCTGCCCTCTAAAATGCTAACCCAGTTTCTTTTACAATTTCCTTACAGGCACTGATTACATAGAAAAATGGGAATAAGAGTTCTGATTCCTAACTGCTTTGTATGAATTATGACAGCTGTTGATCATGAGCCTCTTGCTCTCTGCTCTTCAAGCTTTTAAGAGTTCAAGTTCACAGAATAAAACTATAGATGAAGAACATGGAGCAGAACATCTGCTTTAGTTGGTGTGAGCACTCCCGCACAATGCTTCCAGGAGGCCAAGAATATCAGCTGAAATTATACTTTCTTGTAATATTTCTGTTCCTTCTATCTTTGTCAGCAATGCTGTATTCCCTTTAAATTAAATATATGATATCAAATATTATCAGAGTGAATAAGATTCTCTGATATAACTGCTTTTTTTTAATCCAGGTTAAATAAAATGTTTCTAACATAATTTATAAATTATAAAAAAGGTACACTAAGACAAGCTTAGCCAAAGAATGCTTATGAGCAATTTAACATCGCTTTAGCTACCCGTGCTCCTCTTTTGCATAAAATCATGCAATATAGTAAAAAAAGAGTTACTACCAGGATTTATTAAAATGCTACCCCAGATTCTGAAAACAGGAGACTTTTTTCCAAGCTCAAGCTCAGACAGAATATAGTCTCTTGTTTCAGTTCAAGGAACAATTCAAAGAATGGAGATTAAAGCAAGCAAGAAAGCCTGCCATCCTCCTTCAGTATTAGAGAAGCTTTTATTTGCAGGGAGTGAGTTCTGTTGGAGTTAAAATTTAGGCAAGGGGAGACACATACAGTCAGTCCAGTTCCCTTCTAACTGGAAACATTTCACTTGCTCAAGCTACGCTTCCGCATTAAAAATGGAAGTTAGGAAAAAATTAATCTCTTGCCAGTTCAAATAAACTTATTTTAACCTAAAAAAAAAAATGAAATCTGCTTTTATGTATTTACTTCCAATTTTTACTCAGACAGATTTGCCAAAAGTCAAAGTAAAGAAATTAGTCATTTCTTTTCTTTAAAAAAAAAAAAGTCACTAGAAATGTATGCTGAACCAGATCTGTCTAAGTTTCAAACAAAAACGTAGCAAAACTTCGAGCTAGGAAAACAGCATCAAATGCTGTGCAAATGTTATATTTAGAAACATGTTTCAACACTATAGCTAGGGAAAATAAGCTTCAAAAAGAAAAAATACTAGACAAACACAGGACAATTAATACAACTTATTTTCTATGTGCAGGTTTCTAATAATTTAAAATTAAATTACCCCCTTCCTTATTCCACACATATGGCTCTAACCACAGAACAGAGATGGACTGCTAGAGAAGGCAAACAGGACTGGCTATTTAAAGCTGTATTTCTACCCAAAAAATGCAAAGGAAAGAGACGTTTACCATGTTCCTTTTGCCCTCCTAACAGGAACAAAATTGAGGCTATGAACTTCAGTAAGTTCCTTTAAGCTTACTTTCCCTAACAATTGAACTCAGTTTACATTTCCAGATCACTAACGTTCTGCAAAATTACACAACTGAGAATGAGAATATACCTTTGGTATGTGATGCACCATCTCCAGGGAATATGTATGAATCTTCCAGCTTTGTGATATCATACAGACAGATGCAGAGGCCGACATTGTACACAACCTGCCCAAAGAAAAAAATAATTAAAAAGCAGTAAATCAAGGAACCCACCAGGTTAAATCAAGCAAACCATCCAAGGTATCCACTGTGCGCACCTTTTCAAAAGAAGATCAACAGAGGGGCAGCAGGATGGGAGGGAGGCTGTTTTGGTACACTCGTTCAACAGCCCCAGCCTTAACCACACTGCACGGCAGGGGAACCCCTAACTCATTCAAGTGTTATGGGGGCATGTGTTTTCATTGGCACTGGAAAGAGCACCGCTACAAACAGAAACCCTGGGGGTAACTGTCAGAGGTGAGAGAACTTGACCTGCCAAGACAGAAAACAGTTTCCCACAGACATCATTCATGAGCCCCACAGCTTGTCCAAAGGCTAAACATACTTTTTGCTAGTGTTATACTTTCAGAAGCACCTAGGCTTGCCTTTATCTTACATTATATTAGCCCTGGGCAGGGACGAGAACTCTTGGTTTCTCTGCCACTTCTGAGACAGCTTCACAGCCTACAAAATTTGAGGCACCTACTAGTCATCAGTGGACGAGGGAAAAGTTTTGCTTTTTATAACCTGTCTGTATCATCTGCTCGATCACTTCACGTTGCTCTTTTGAGCTCTGTTCACAAGCTGCATTTGAGTTTTGCACCTGCCTCCCGCTGAAAGATGTATGCTAATCGCAGTCCCAGAGGCCGCACAGGGAAACTGTGACCTCCTGGTCCATGACATAACACTTTTTTTATATTCTGCACCGAAGACCAACTTCTTACTGCTACACTGTATTTCAAGTACTAAGCACAGACCAAGTCTGCTATTAAGATCTTAATTTCTCTTCCAGTATTACTGTTCTACATTTATTTAGATGGTCTTTTAAAAAATTCCCCCACTGGATGGATTAGCTTGCATCCATTTTTCAGACTGTGTTTCAGGTTGCTACTCTACACACAAACGAGCAGCCACTCCCGCTTCCCTTCCATGCTTCTCTGCTCCATCTGGCATCTCAGTATCTTCCCATTACAGCATTAGCCATTAGAAAAAAGTCCCCTTTGATATGATACATGGCTGTCTGTTTATAGTCTCTTATATTTCAGTCTCTGGGGATGGCCTTCGCATCTGAACTATTCTGATACCTCACCCACACATCTCATTAGGAACAAATAAAAGGTAGAACTGCCAGGGATATGATATGATGCCTGCATCAGCCTATACACGACCCATGCTTTACCTTATTGGCCAATTTCTTGTTTAGCTCTTCCGCAATGGATTCATTCAGCTTCCTTTCAAACTGCCAGGGAGGAATTCTTACTGTGTCAGTCATCTCTACCAGGACAAACATGGTGGCGGGGAGCGCCTCTGAGGAGAGAAGACACGGGGCGCCTCAGGAACCGGGAGCACTGCGAGGGCAACCAACACCCCCCAAGCAACCGATGCGGGGCGGGCCTGGGGAACCACCTCAACCTCTTGTACGGAGCTTAGTGGGGCAGTTACCCCCAAAAGGAGGGTTTGTGGGGGGTGACGGCGGCCGCGCAACGGCCTTTGGAGGGGGGGTGGGGGTGGGAAGGCGGCCACGCAACCGCTGTTGGGGGTGAGCGGCCAGGCAGCCGCCGTGGTAAGGAGCAGGGGGAGCGCACCAACAGCCGCGCCGGCCGGTAGCTCGGAGGAACGCGGCGGGCAGGCCGGGAGCGGCTGAAACGGCCCGACACAGCGGAGCCACAGCCACCACCGCTCCCTCACCCACCTGACACACGCCGTGCCCCGCCGCGCGCTACCCCGGCCGCCACGGCACTTCCGGCGCCTCAGCCAATCACCCTCGAGGGGGCGGGCCCACGCCCTGATTGACGCGGGGCGGAGCGCTCACTGGACGGGGGAGCGGAGTCTCGTCCCGCCCCGTGGCGGCCATTTTGTCCCTCCTCAGTGCGGGGCGGGGCCCCGGCTCGTTACCTGCTGTTACTGCCCGTTACCTGCCGTTACCGGTGCGGGGCCGAGACCGGGCCCGTGAGGGGGGTGGTTTTTGTCGATAAAAACGTGTAAAGGCCCTCAGCAGCCGGGCACCCTGCGCAGGGCTGCTTTCTGAGTACCAGCTCTCCCCCCCCCCCCCCCCCTTTACTGGCTGGTGTATTCTGGTGTTGCTGCTATTGATTAACCAGAAACAATCCATAATTGCAGCTAGTGCCCTTTTATTTATCGTTTTTGTAAGCTTCAGTCTCAACAGGACAGCAGGGATCAAAGTTTATGTCTCTCTGAGAGCTGATACTTCAGCTGTTTGCCTGTCTATACAGCAAAACCATCCTTGTGCCTGGAAGGTATTCTTAATGGTGGTGACTGCCCAATACTTAGGTCAAGGTTATTATCAGGTACAAATTATCATCATCTAGAGCTGGAATAATTTATTCTGAGTGCTAATTTAAAAAAAAAATAAATCCCCATGGCATGATTTTGTAGGCCTTGGTGCATTCTGCAGCGAGGTAAGCAGCATGAGGGACGGTGGAAAGCAGGGGGGTGTGCTAATGTCTGAAACTTATTGGGGGAAATGAAGGGAGGTTGTTTGAAGTGTGTTTAAAAAAAGATGCGCCAGGAAAACCAAACATCTCTGCCTGACAGTCAAAACTGCACTGTCAGCATAATGGCTTTGATGCAAAGGCTAAGTATGTCATCCCCCACGCTCCCCAGCAGCATGTAGTGGGACAGTAACGAGTGGTTTAGATAAGAAACCATTAAATGTTGAGTAGTCTTGGAGCGGGAAGGGGAAAATGAGGTTGCAAATACTGTGGCTAGGCCTCATTAACGAGATACCTGTCTTGGCCAGGAAGTTTCTGATCTCTTTGCAATTACTCCCGTTTCACCAGGATCTGTTGGGTGATGGGTTGGTGTTTTTTTTTTTTAAGTAAACATGGCTGGTCTGCATATGTTTGGTGTGTTTGTATTAAATGGGGTGCCCAGGAACAAGTTTTCCCCTGTCACCTGAGAAGAGCAGCGTTTTTCTTGGAGCGGCATCTACCGTCTCAGCAAGGACCTCTGCTGCCAGCGCAGCAGACACCGCTCTATCAGAACACCTCAACCCAAATCCCCAGCGTTTCTTGCTCTTCTCGTCCTACTTCAGGGAGCCTTACAAAGGCTCTTTTCTCCTGCACTACAGTCAGGGCTGCGCTAATCTCGGCACAGCACAGTTTTGCTGGCACACGTGCCGTATCCCTTGCTGTTCTGTCCTGGCCTCATGCAGGTCTGGCAGTGCGAGGTTTGACCTTTAGCTGGAGTGCAGGTTTTGCAGGTATCTCTAGCTACTTTTCCAGAAGAGAGAATAGTTCCTGACCCTGTCCCTCCTCTGACAGCAGGGGAAGAAATAGCCTTGGTATCACATGAGGAGGCAGAAATTAGACACTGTTGATATTGGCGAGGTGATCGCTCTGGATGGTTTTGTATAAAAGAACTGTAAGGTTAAATAGGGACAGGAGTTCAGGCGAATTGTAGGCTGAATACCTTGGACAACATTGGAGATGGAGAGAAGTGAATTTGGACAGAGTTGTATCATGGAATCATAGAATGGTTTGGGTTAGAAGGGACCTTAAAGATCATCTAGTTCCAACCCCCTGCCATGGGAAGGGACGCCTCCCACTAGACCAAGTTACTCAAAGCCCCATCCAGCCTGGCCTTGAACACTTCCAGGGATGGGGCAGCCACACAACTTCTCTGGGCAACCTGTGCCAGTGCCTCACCACCCTCACAGTAAAGAATTTCTTCCTAATATCTAATCTAAATCTCCCCTCTTTCAGTTTTAAACCGTTATCCCTTGTCCTGTCACTACACTCCCTGATAAAGGGTCCCTCCCCATCTTTCCTGTAGACTCCGTTTAAGTACTGGAAGGCTGCTGTAAGGTCTCCCCAGAGCCTTCTCTTCTCCAGGCGGAACAACCCCAACTCAGCCTGTATCACACTTTCATTTCTAGCCCATCCTTGAGCTAACATTTTTCATGTTTCCAATAGCCATGCCCCATCAGGGGCTGCTGAATGCCCGATATGAAGCAGATGCATCTCCCTTCAGCCTGATCCACAGGCCCCAAAAACCAGCTGTGTGGACAGCAGGGCTGCGAGGCCTCGCTCGGTACCGGCTTGCATCTTACGGTTGGGTCTTTGGTGTCTCATAAAGTGTAGGCACCAAGCAAGCTCTTCTGGGGTGGGGACGTACAGAATATATCTCTGTTGGCTCTATGATCGCCAACAAGGCCTGAACGCTGCAGGCTGTTCCTCAGTAAGGACAAGATCTCTCTTCTATATGCAGCTACGTATTTTGGTGAAACTTGCAGGTTCTTTGATACTACCCTGGAGAAACTGACTTAAAATGAACTGAGAGAAAGCTGGCGATCGCGCAGTCAGAGGAGCTTCATCACCTTAAGATACCGGGCTACAAACACCATGAGGGCTGAGCCTGACTGGCAATTTTTCAGCCTCCACCAGTAACATCACAGGCTGAGGGAAATGATTTCCAGTCTCACCCTCTGCAGGTAACACCCCCCCGCCCCCGATCCCAAGCTGGCGTGTGCCTGGGCCTTTGTGTACATGACGGATGTTGCTCTGTGACCACCTCAGTTTTCTCCCTGGAGGAATTCCGTGTTTCATAAGCACCATCTCCAACGTAAAAATATAAACCAAAGCCAAACTTTGCCCCGTAAAACATGGGTGTTGTCTCACGTCAGCTATTGATAGCACTCAGAGTTACGCTGTATTTGACGCTGCGGCTAAGGTATCTTGATGTTGGAGATTGTGAGAACAGGCTCATTTTGCCGATTGGTCTCTTTTTGCCCCAGTAGTACTGACACAATGAATAGCCACAAATCCGCAGCACCTGTACGCACCTTTTCATACATAACCATAAAGTCTCCAGAGTCTCTCTCAGCAGCATTGGGGCTTTTCCGACATTTGGGAGCGTAGTTCTTGGTTGCTGGTTTATTTGAAGCTTCAGCTGCTGGAATCCAGAGATTGCACAAGGGCCTTCCTGTCACTCAGAGAAAATCCCAGACATTTCTCATTCTCATGATTGTACAGGGAAACTGGAAAATACTATTTGAAGTTACTTGAAGGCTCAGAAACTGTGAGGAAAATGAAAGGAACCCCCAAATTATTTTGTTTAATATCTCCTCTGCTCCCACGTCCCCATGGCTGTCGGGGAAAACTGGTTCAGGGACGGTGGAGGAGCTGAGTGGTAATTTGCATCTAGACTGTTTTGGCCCTCCTTTGATTGACTCCAAAGGAATTATGTATCTTCTCACGTACAAAGTCCTCCACGCTCCTGCCTTCGCTTCCGTCTCTGCAGGCATCTCTGGCACCCCCACTCCCGCTCTCTGATCAAAGCTTCCCCTCTTCTCCTTTTATCATTTTTGCATGCTTTAGAGTCTGCCTCCTCTGCTGCGGCACAGAGCCACCTTCCAGTTAAAGGTACTTCAAGTTCCCTGTGCCTTTTCCGTCAAGAGCCTTCAGCGACTATGTGGGAGAGTCGGGTTCTGACGCTCATCTCCTCTGTTCAGTTTTTATGGCTTAACACGTGCAGCTGGGCACGTGGCTAGCCCTGGTGTACCACAAATCAGGCCGGGAAGTACAGGTATTTATGATATTCAGTGTACAAATGTTAAATGAATGCCTGGGGAAGATGCAGGCATGCCCATACCACTTGCCCCAGCACTCTTCTGGCCTCCAGCTGTTTCCAGCTCAAGGCTCTCCTGGGCTGGATGTGTAGAGCTGTCCCCCGGGAGAGGATGGGTCATTTCAGGAGAAATTTGGAGTGGAGATTGAGAGCTGGCTGGGTTTCTCCTCCCCTTATTTCACAAGGTTTTGAAGGGACGGTGGACTGGGGAGATGAGCCTTGCGATGTCTGTAGCGGGGTGAATGGGGCTACTGTTTTGTCACAGAAAACTGCTTGAAAAGCCACAAGGAGAGTGTGATGGGCAGAACCCACCAGCACTTGGGGTCTCACTGCTTCTTGGTCTTGCCATGGGCTGGGTCTCTGCTGTCCACCAGACCTTTATCTGCGCCATAGTTCATTGACAGGAGAGACACAACTGCTTGGACATCCTGTCCCTCTGCCAAGGCCGCTGGGACACCCACAGATCAACACTCAGATACCTGGATGGATGGATACAGCCAGGCAAAGCAGCCGTGACCCTGTCTCCTGACTCTGCGCCTCGTGGCTTCCCACACAACTCGTATGCCACCCTGCAGCCCCAGGGGTCGTTGGTGGAACAGGTCCAGTTGGCACCATCGCGTTCAGCTACTTAGAATAACTCAAGGGAAGAGTCATGTTTAAGAAACCAAAAGCAACCTGCAACTGCCCCTGGTCATATGATGTCGGTGACTGACACTGAGCCACGATTGTTCAGGGTTCTTGCAAATTTTATTCCAGGATCACAGTGACCTGCATGGTAAGGTGCTGGTGTGGTCCACACTTCTGCTCCAAAATGAGCCCAGTATCACCTAAATTCCCCCCAAAGAATGCCTACCCAGCCTGTTCTCCAAAACCTCCAGTGATGGAGGCTCCGGTGCTTCCCCAGGCAATCCACTTGAGTAATTAACTGTCTGTTCTGTTAGAAACCGTTCCTAATGTCTAACATCAATCTTGCTCCTTGCAATTTAAACCCCATTACTCCTTGCCCTATTCCCCAGCGGACACAGCAAACGATTGATGCCTGTCCTTGTCGCATCACCCCGCGCCCCCAAGAGAGAAAGTCTCGGGCCGATTCGTGACGTTGTGTCTGCCCGAGGAGATGGCTCTCCTGAGCACAGTCATGCCAGGGTGGGGGAAAACGGAAAGGAAAGATCTTTTGGGGTCAGGGGTGGTGGCATAGTGCGCTGCTAGACATGAGACCCTTAGAAAGCACCTGGGTTTGTAACAGCTGAGAGCCCGGAGCGGGGGAGCGGGATGGTGCGGTGGATCTGTGGCATGTGCCCCCCCTCCCGTGCTCTCCTGCTGTGGCGGGGGGTGACAGTGGCACCTGTGGGTGCTGGGGGGCTGCAGGCTTGGGCAGGCAGGGAGGGCGGCTGCAGCAGCACCAGCGGGACTCGGGGTGACAGGGGAGAGGTTTGACCCGTCACAGGGGATCCCTCCTGCTCCGGACCTGGCCTGGATCTGGGCTCTTCCCACCCCCCATCCCGCTGATACATTGCGTCCGACCGTGCCACCGATGCGTGTTGCTTTGCGTAACTGTAACGATGCAGCCCCCCACCGGGGCTGACCCTCGTCCCCTCCGGCCCCCCATAGAGACTCGCTCCTTTAAGCCTGGCTCAGAAATGACCAAGCTGATCCCTCCCACCTGCCCGCTCCCCCTGGCCTGGCCCTGACGTCAGGGGAAGGCGTGCGGATGCGTGTGCCTCTGTGTGTGTGTGTGCGTGTGCGAGGCGCGCATCATACACACATCAGACACCGCGGATCCATCGGCAGCCGGTGGGCGGGCAGGCAGAGGGAGAAACCCCTCCAAGAGCCGGGCTGCCGGCGAGACCGCTGCTCCTCGCAAGGCAGCGGAGGAGCGTTGGGCCCCACTGAGCACCGATGCTTGGCAGGACGCAGCTCCAGGGAGCCCGTCACCGCTAAGGAGGTAAAGGGGAGGCACAATGGCCATCCAGTTTGCCCGGGCTATTGTAAGCTGGAGGTTAAACTTCGCGTATCGCCTTTTTCTTTCAAAGCTGCTTTTTTCCTTCCGACGGCGGCAGCGGAGAGCTGCGAGGGTGAAGCGCGACATCCCTCCTCCGCTTCGGTTATTCCCCACCAGCCTGAGGAACAATAACTCCTCTGGGGGAGGGGGCGGGTGGCGGTGGCTGGGGGGCAAATAGCCGGGTCTTTGCCACCTAGGGCTGAGATCAGCCGGGAGCCAGCTCTCCAGTTGCCATGGGGTGGGAGGGAGGGGGGTGATTTGTAAAAAAATCCGTCTTATTAAAGCGGGCTGATAATGGTGGGGGCCTGAATTGGGCTTTCTTTGGGACTGGCTGCACTATTCATTCCTGCAGATGGCAAGTTAGATCCACAAAGGAGGGAGGACGTGGACGAGGACGTTTGCACCAGGTCTTTGAACAGACACTATTCTAATTAAAAAAAACCAACCAACCAAACAAACAAACAAAAAAACCCCAAAATAACCAAACCCCACAAATTTGATATTTGGGAGTGATGCTTATGCATCTATGCTTAAAAGGTAAATCAAGCCTCCATGATGGCTTCTCCCTTTGCTTCCCCTTGGCATCTGGCAGCCCGCTTGCTCTCCCCTACGGCCTCCCTGAGAACTGGGCAGCCCAGCACTGACTGAAGGAGCTTTTTATAATCGATCCATAAAGGTGACATTCATATTTTAGCGCTAAGCAGGCTGTATCGTAGGCGAGACTATCTCAGCAAAGATCCCTGGAGTGGGGAGCGTGATTGGCTTAGCTGGGGAGGGGACGCTGTCAGTGTGTATTCCCCAAAAACTGCCTGGTTTATTTTTCCTGTAGTAATTTGTCTCAGCAAAGGGGATTTTAACATGCAAGGGGAGGCAAGGAAATTGCTTTGCTTGGTCTTTAACTCTTCATGGCGTGATCTGGTAACCAAAAAAAAGGAGGCTGGGGGGGGGAGGGGGGGAGCTGAGAGGCTTTCATTAGCATCGGACAGAGACAGCATTTATAAAAACCTGCCAGATGCCGAGGCTGCGAGCCTCCTCCGAGGAAGGGAGGATGGAGAAACGTAGCCCCGGCGGGCGCTGCACTGGCCCTGCTTGTGGTAACTCCTGCCTGGAGCCATCCCTGTCCCCCAGCTGGTTCCTGCCCCTCACAGCAGACCCCGCTCCCCCTGGGAGAGATGCCGATTCGGGGTCTCTGCTGGCCACCGCGTTATCGGTGGGTCCCTCGGCGCCCGCATGTGCCAAGCAGCTGAAAAATGGGATTTTTGTTTTTGCATCGAGCTCTGGGGACACGCTCCGGCGGCTGGAGGGGTGTATCTCTTCTCTGTTTCAGACCGCGTCTAGACAGGCTGGGTCTGAGGGGGGGGGGCATCAGCCTCCCTGAGGATGGCGGCGGGCCAGAACATCGCTTTCCCTGCTCCGTGGGGTGAGGAGATGGCTGCCGGCAGCCGGCTGCGGAAACACGGTGTCTTTTTGACATACTGAGACCTTTTTGCTACTGGGGTGGAAGGAGCTGGGAGGTAAACGTGACTCCTAAACTGGGGTCGCTGGCAGTCACGAGGAATGGAGAAAACGCGATGGCAAGTGGCCGGGAAGAGCCGGTGCGGGAGCTCACTGGAAAAGGCAGCAGAGGGAAAATAACCTCCTGCTCCTTGGCTGGGGTGGGGGGAGCAGCAGCATTGGGGAAAACGGAACGTGGTGGCAGACAGCATCTGAGCCGGGGATTTTGCAAAGGGATGCAGCGGCGTGAAAGGAAACAGCCCATAAAGGCGACGGCGGGCCAGCCGAAGGGTCACGTCCCGCAGCCGGAGCGTGACAGCCGCCGGCAGAGCGGCCGCCTGTCCATCCCTCCCTCCCTCCATCCATCCCAAGCAGCCCTGGGGGTCCCGGTGGATGGGAAGGAGCACAAAGAAGCGCAGCACAGGAGGGCCGTCTCACCGAGGGTGATTAAGCCAATTAAATATGTATTCCCCCTGCCCGGCCCAGGGACGCGTGAGGGGTTTTTCTTCGCTGCCACTAATGAACGAGGAGTGGCAGACAGAGGCTGGTGCCTCTTCAAAAGGCTCCTTCCCCGCTTTGGGGGACCTTGAAAGGGTGTTTAGTTAAACAAGGTCACCGCCAGCACCCAAGTCAATGTGTTTGGCTTTAAAGAGAGGGAGAGAGAGACAGTGATTTTATTTGATAAACCGCAGACCTTTCAGTGGCTGGTGATGAATGGGGTACTTGGATCTCGAGATAAAAGCTGATGTGTCTACTGCCTGTCTGCCTTAATTGGCCTGGGTTTCCTGCGTGCGTTCGCCTGCGAGCGCTCCCGACTGTCAGCTTGGCTCGGCTCGGGAGCCTGCCCTCCGAAAAATATATAAAGCAAAGCTGGCTGCTGCTGCCGAAGGAAACCCTATCAGCAGAGGGCTCTGGGGTTTCCATCCAAGGTGGTTTCTTTGGGGAGGTGGGGAGATGGACGGGGTGGGGGGGTGTTTGTTACAAAGAGCGTCCTTCCAGGGAGAGCTGGGCTCGGTGCTGCTTGCCTTGGAGGACTGTCACCCCAGGGGACCCTCGGAGCAAAGCCACTGAGGGGAGGTGGAGACCAGTGGAGGTCCTGCAGCGGTGGCAGGGGGGGTTGTTATGCTGGAAAGGCTTCCTGTGCCCCACGGCAAAGCCGGGCTGCAGCAGCCTCTGCTCGCCTCCTCAAGTGACCCGGATTTCATCCCCGCACCGTATACGTGCATGGGGTGGACACGGTGTCGTGGGTGGCGTCTGCCAGGCCTGGAGAGACCCAAGATGGGGAGAGGTGCTCTCAGCCCTGGGGGAGGTTAGGGTGACCGCTGACGATGGAGGAGAGGGGGAAAATGCCTCCTGACCCCCCCAGGTGCTCCCTCCTGGTTGCCTGCTGGGGCTGCAGCGTGGAGAAGGGCAGTCAGGGCTGGGGAGAGGATGGTGGGGTGGAGCAGAGGGAGGGAAGGAGAAGGGCAGGAGGACAGGAGGTCGAGAGAGACTTTCCCTGCTCTCCAGCTGGGCTGGGAGGGAAGAAGAGACCAGCGAGGACATGCTCGCCTCTCCCCTCTTCTCTCAGCCTGCATTTGCTGTGAGTTTAATTTCCTCGGTCCCTTTGTTTGCTGCGGGGATTTAAATGAGGTGGGAGGATGGATGCTGCCCCGGAGCCCCCCGTGGTGCCAGAGCTCCTGCTCAGCCTCAGCTTCCCTGGCACAGCAGAGCCGGGCATTCAGCCGCCGGGCCCCAAGGCTGACCCACAGATATGGGGTGTTCACGCCAGGAACGTGGCTGGTGGCCATAGGAGCCACCTTTGGCACGGCAGTGGGACGGATGGGTGTCTCTGCTGCAGCCCCCGCTCCAAGCAGGAGTTGGGTGCCGTGCCTCGGTTAGAACAGGCTGCTGAGGGATGTGTCCCTGGGGGGGTTGCGTATCCCTGAGGACGGGGATCCCACAGCCTCGCCGTGCCCTGTTCCCGTGCTCATCCCGGTGAGCTGCCACCCCATGCCAGGGCTCTCACGCGTATCCGCATGGACCAGCTGGAGCCCCTTGAAGAGCTCATGGGCAGTCGTGCCCGGCTTGTTCTCCCACGTGGGGCAAGCTCCGCTCGTGGGGGCAAATGGCAGCCCTGGGAGGGCACCTCCGCTGCTGCCCGTGGGCCTGAGGAGCGGGCTGTCTGCCTTTTCTCCCCCAGCGATGCCCGGCACGCTCCTGCTCCCCACCACCGCTCATCCCTGGAAGCAGGGGGGTCCCACAGGTGAACCTGGGGCAAACCCGCTCTCTGTTGCCACTTCCATCTGCCCATGCCATTTTGTCCTTGAAAGGCTCCCCCTCTCGCACGCCCCTTCCCCTTCACCTCTTATTTTTCTTTTGCCTCTGTGAAACTTCCATTTTTCCAGCCCCTTGTGGACCTGCTGGAGGAAGCTCTTTCTCCTGGCACCAACCAACCGCCTCAGCATACTAATACTTTGCTCAAAGCATCGTTATTCAGGTTAAATACCCTCCATTGTCCCTAATCTGGTGAGGGAATCGAAAGGCCTTGTCAGCGAAAGCGCGGGCGCAGGAGGCGCGCCATGGTGAAGCCATTTTTGTAGTGGCAGCTCCATGATGTGCAGAGAACTGAGGGCTGCTTCCCCCAAGTTGTCCTGCTGGTCCAGCCCTGACACCTCCTGGGAAGGTGCTGGATCCTGCAGGGATGCTTGGGGACCACATGGCTTTTTGCTGCCCCGAAAGTGTCTGGGCTGCTCGCCAGTGGAAGCAGGGCTGTCGGATGGGGGCACAGATGGGAGCAGAGAAGCAGCTTGGGGGCTGCCCTGGCTTTTGGGTGTCTCGCTTGGGTGCTCCCTGAGCCTCTCCGAGCTCCATGGGTGAAGGAGCTTTGGCTGGGGGGAAGGAGGTGGTGAGCCCAGGCATACGGGAAGGAGATGCTGAGCCTGGGAATGGGGGAAGGAGATGCTGAGCCTGAACATGGAGGCAGGAGATACGGAGCCCAGTGGGACAGGAGCTGAGCAGAAGGCAGGCACATGTTCTCCAGTTCTTTTGCGGCAGAGAGGAGACACTGAAGCACACGAAGGGTTTTGGGGGGGAGTCGGATGGGAGACACATTTCGGAGGGGTTTGTGGCCACAGCTGGAAGTTGTCTGGGAGGGCAGGAGGCCTTGGGGTGGGACCGTAGTGTGCCCTCTGCCACCTGGACCTCAGGGTGAAGCTTTGGAGGGCTGAGAGGGGACAGTTGTCAGGAAACAGCTACGGCATGGGTGGGCACTGAAGTGGGGCTGGCAGCGGTCAGGGCTCGGCGACAGGCAGAGGCCCCTGGCAGGGGAAGCAAGCGGAGGTGGGTGAGGGGAACAGGAGTCGCCTGGTCCCTCCCCGAAACTTGGGCTGCTCTAGAAACCATTTCCCATGTCCTTGGTGCCTGCTAATTTGGGAGCGGAGGTGACCCCCTTTTGCACGTCCCCCCAGGGCCTCTGCGTCTCAAGGGGCCGCGGATGAGTCAGAAACCAAATTAAATATTCTCTGGGTTTCCCGGTGTGTGCAGGTGTCGTCCCAAAAGATGCCGCACGCCCCAGCGGGGCAAGAAGGGCTGGAGGGGGTGGCGGGGAAGGGGACGGTAACTCCATGGGATGTCGGGCTCCTCAGCTCCGGGTGATGGGGAAACCCCCGAGCCTGAGGAGTGAGGGAGACGGGTGAGCCCCAACCCAAAGCCCCCAAAGATGCCCCCCAGGCATCCAGCATCGGGTGCGGCGACTGATGGGAAGAGAAATCGTCAGAGCAAAGGCTTCCTGCGCAAGCGGCCGCAGTGCTGCTCACACACCAGAGCAGCTCACTGGGAGGCTTAAAAATGCACAGCTCTCCCAATTTCATGCTCGGGGTGGTTCGGTGAGGACAGCCGTGTCCCTTCCCTGTAGGGATGTGCTCAGGTAGGCAGCGAGCTGCCGGCTGGGGCTGGGGTTGGATCCTAAATCCCATAGCGCTGAGGCAGCCTCCAATGGTGGGGAGACCTGAGACCCCTGACCTTGACCTACCTGTGGTCTCAGCCTTTTTCCTTCACCCTTTTAGCAGGAATCTTAGGCTGGGAGAGATCCCAGAGGCCGGGGACTAGGCAGGCTGGCGCAGCGTGGGCATCCTTGGAAAAACAGCCCCTGCCCGTGGCAGCACCTTCTCCCAGGGCGCGTGCCGATTTAGCCACTTCATCTCTAATATGTGGGATTATCCTGGAAAATAAAAGATGCAGCAACAAACCAGGCTCTTTCCTTCCCTCGGGACTGATTTGCTGGAACATCCCGGATGGGCGATTCCCAGTGCCGGGGGTTGGTGCCCAGTACCAAATGTCAGGCTGCCCGCCCGCACAGACGTGGGGCTGGGAGCAGAGCGGGCAGTTCCTGACAGCAAACTGCCCTGGCCAAAAGCCCCCCTGGGCGGGCCTGTGACCACCCCTCTTTGCTCCCCAGGTCTCAGGCAGCAGACCCGTGCGCCCCGGCGCCTTCTTTCCTGCCGCCTGCCCGCCCATCCCCAAAACGGAGGAGCCCGCCGGTCCCACCATGTCGTCAGACCCCAGCGCTCCGCCAGCGGTGCCCCCCCTACACTCCCCCAAGTCGCCGGTGTGGCCCACCTTCCCCTTCCAGCGGGAGGGCAGCCGCATCTGGGAGCGGGGCAACCTCCTGCTGCGGGACCTGCCCAGCCCCCTCCCTACCAAGAGGACCAGGACCTACTCGGCGTAAGTAGCCCGGCACGCAGCGAGCGGGTTTGGCTCTGGCTGAGCCGAGCAGGGACCATGGTCACCAGCAGTGCCTGCAAAACCTTTTACGCCGGGTGCACGTCGCCATCGCGGCACCCAGCATCACCGCAGCCACCTGCCCAGGGTGCTGTGGGTGGGTGCCATGCCCTCTCCCAGGGAACACCGTGCTTCCATAGCAAACCTCCTCCCATGCTGCCCCCCAGGCGAGTGCCGCTGGTGAGACATCTCCATCCCTTTCCTCCCGCAGGACGGCGCGTGCCTCTGCCGGCCCCATCTTCAAGGGTGTCTGCAAGCAGTTCTCTCGCTCCCAGGGCCACGGGTTCATCACCCCCGAGAATGGCACAGAGGACATTTTCGTCCACGTGTCTGAGTAAGTCCAGGGGTCGCACAGTGCTGGGGCACCCTGGGGGAGCCATGCCATCAGCATGGGGCTGGAGAACCATGGGCTGGGGTGGGGATGTCTCCGTGGGGTGGGGAAGGGGCTCTGCCTGTCCTCTACCCGCCTTTGCCAGTGGGTTTTCTTTCCCAAGGCGCAGCTGGTGGGTTGGGTGCCTTATTGGTGCTGGGTGGTCCAGGGAGGGGGTCTGGCTCTTGGCCCCATCCCCACCACCTCCCCTCTCCTCTCCTGCAGCATCGAGGGGGAGTACGTCCCGGTGGAGGGGGATGAGGTGACGTACAAGGTCTGCCCCATCCCTCCCAAGAACCAGAAGTTCCAGGCGGTGGAGGTGGTCCTCACCAACCTGGCGCCGCACACGAAGCACGAGACATGGTCCGGCCAGATCATCGGCTCCTAGGCGCCCGGGGGGGCCGCCGACCGCTCGGCCCCATGCAGCAAGCCTGCCCAGCCGCTCGTGGCGGGCATGGGGGGAGCTGAGGCGGCGATGGGACCAGGGCTGCCCCCAAACACGCAGGCGTTTGCGTTCGGTGTCTTTTATAAGGTTACGGTTTCCTTTCTCTGTGTGTGTTGTAAGTGTCTGTCGAGGGGGAAGGGGGAAGCAGACCCTTCCCCTGCCACCCCCCAGATCCGGGGGCAGTGCTGAGCCCCATGTCCCCTTCCTTGTCCCAGATGCCATGGGGGACCAGGGGAACCAGTCCTACCCCCCGACCCCCCGGCTGCCCCGGGCTGAAGCAGGTGCTGAGAGCTGGAGAGGGCCGGGGGGAGGCTGGGGGGGCTCGGATCATCCTCCTGAACCCCACTCTGGCAAGATGGACACCCCGCTTGGTCCCGCAGCACGGCAGCAGTGGGGCATGCCATGGGGACGGGGGGAAATGGGGCGGCATGGGGCAGCGTATCACTGTGCAGGGAGTGGGTGGCTGAGACCCATCCCCATCGCTGGCAGCTCACGGCACCCGCCTGAGCCACGGCCCTCCATCAAAAGATCTCAGGTCAGTGGTGCCACGGGGAGGCGAGTGGCTTACGGAAAGAAAAAAAGTAGTTTTAAGGGGCAAACGGCTGCTGGCAGGGTGCTGTGGGTGCTCGGTGTTGTGCCCGGGGGGCTGGGGGTGCACTTGGCATCTCCGTGCTCCCCACCGGGCCGGTAATGCACTTTTCTTGGCTCGGTGCTGACGTGGTTTTGGGGAGATGGCTGCCTCCTCCTCCTCCTCCCCTTGTCCCCCCAGCCCCCTGGGGACCCCTCTTCCCATGCGTGTGTGTGTGTGTGTGTGTGTGTGTGTGCATGTCCGTAGCTTGCCGGGGGGGCAAGGGGCTGAGGGGTTTGAGTAGCCTCGGCCGTAGGGCAAGCGCAGCCATCTCCTCCCCAGCCCCTCGGCGTAGGCAGGGTCTCGTATACAAAGCACAAACTTTGTTTTTTGGTCTTCTCCGCCATACCCTGGCCAGGCAGGCTCCCGCAGCCCGGGGAGGGACGGGGACAGAGAGCAGTGGGACAGGAACAGCGTGGAGCGGGCTGGGCCTGAGGTGACACCAGGGAAACGGTGCCCGCACCGACGCTCCAGAGATTATCAGCATCTGAAGGGGTTTATTTCGAAGCAGGGCAAGCGTCCCCACTGGGCGGGATGGGCGATGACAGCCGGATCCCAGGCACCCACTCGGCGGGAGCCCCCGGTGCTGCCGGTTCCCAGCACTGATGGAGAGGGGCATTTTCCACCTTTCTTGCTGCCACTGTTGCGGTGGGGACAAGGGTCTGCTCTAAGTGGGGAGAAGAGGGGGGCAAGGCTGGTGCCACGCAGGACAGCCGGGGGCCGGTGGATTTGGGAGAACCACTCCGTGCTGCCCCGTCCCGGGCTGGCATGGGGACTGCCCCGGGACCCCACAGCCCATCTCACTGCCAACCCGCAGCCCGGCTCACCCAGGGGCTGCGGCGACACCGGCTCAGGTCCCAGGCATCCCCGGGACACGCAGTCAGCTTGGCCAAGGCAAACTTTGTTTGATTCTTTTTTTTTTTTTTCCTCTTTTTCTGGGAAATAAACTAAAACCCTAGACTTGTTGGTGTTTTTACAACTCCAGTGTAGTTCCTGCCTGTCTGACCGTGTGTCAACCTTTGTAACATTGGCAATAAACCATTAAAATTGACTTTCCCATGAGCCCTGCCCATCCCGGCTCTTTGTCCTCCGTGTGTGTGTGTGTGTGTGTGTGTTGGAGGGGGAACACTGGTGGCTCTCCCGGGTGACGGACCTGGAGCGCCCAGGGATTTATCCAGACGGCAGGACAGACTCACCCACCTCCCTGCAGCATGTCCTGGGGGGTCCCAGACTGCTCCAGCCTTGCTGGGGGGGAGCAGACCCTGAGCCTGGGCTGGGAGGCTGCCCACTAGAAGCGGTGACCGGGACCGGGGCTGGTCCCCTGCTGCTGCGGGGATGTTGAAGGGCAGCTGCCTGACGCCTGGCTGCATTTCACCCCAGCAGAGCCGGGCACAAAGCACGCACCGCCTCCAACCGCTGCACGTTGTAGCTTTAATATGATTTATTTTATTTTATTTTTTTTAATATACATATATATATATATGTATTTAAATATATTTCTTATTTAACAGTTGGTATCAGCCAGACAGGAGCCGCCCGCCTCGCACAGAGAGGGAGCCATATGGCACGAGGGTCCCCAGCGCGGGGCCCACCACATCCACTCGCTCACGCACATGCAGGGAGAAACCCCCACCCACGTCACGGGCACCCACCGGGAGAGGAGCATCATGGCAAAGGGGTCTTGGGGACAGGCGTGCACCGTCCCCTAGGTGTAGGGCTCCCACCTCAGAGCTGCGCCTCATCCCTGCCCACAAAACTGGGCAGGCTGCCAGGGCTCTCGGTGGCTTTCAGAGCCTGGGGCTGCCCCAGCTACTTCTGATGCCGTCCTTCTCCTCCTCCTTCCAGCAGGACGGGGTTTCCTGGCGGGAGAAGCCCTCCACTGGCACAAACTTGGTGTAAGACAGAGACAGGAATGGGGAATGTTCCTGAACTTGATCTCACCCATGCACACGTGAGCTCCTGAGCAGAGAAAGCGATGGCTGGTGCCTCGAAGGTCATCTCTGCCTCTGCCCTGCTCCTTCCCCGACCCTGAGCAAGGGATGTGCTGCCCATCAGGAGCAGCCTTGGACAGAGCGTGCCCTTCCCTTCAAATATGCAAGGCATCTCAGCCCCCACCATGGTGCCTCGTGCCTTCATGGCCAGGCTCTGCTCTTCACCCACCACCAAGCTCTCTAGAGATCCTGCTGACTTTGAACAGACTTACAGGAAAAATAAACCCCACAAAACCCCCACACGACCTGAATCCACAGTGAAAACAGAGAAGGAGGAACCACAAAACACACAGTTCCTCCATGAAGATTGCGGTGGAAGGCCAAAACCAGTGGCCTGTGAAAAGGGTACCCTGCATCCGGTCTTCCCCAACAAGTCCTCTTCTCTCATGCAGAAATTTTCACTGGGTAGGAAGAGGAATTTGTGCATTTGTTGGGGATTTCCGGATGCTGTGCAGACCGCTGTGCTCATGCAAATGTGATGCATTACAGACCTGATGTGTTGTAAAGAGGTGCAGGCGGGGGGAGGAGAGAGCACCCCACCAGCGCCGGTCACGCAGCACCCCTGCTCCTGTGGCCAGGCAGCAGTGCCAAGGTCCACTCAGGACCCTGCCCGCGGCAACGTGGGAGCCCTGCCCTGGGTCTAAAAGCACCAACGTATCTCACCTGAGGAACTTGACCCCTTGGTTAAGTGGCAGTAGCCAGCTGAGAAACTTCTCTCTGCAGTCCAGCTGCTAGGTAGCAGATGAAGAGCAACGGTGAGAAAAAGCAGAACAGGAAAAAAAGAGGGAAAACAAGACCAAGATATGGAGCAGTGCCATACCAGCAGGGATGTGCTGAGAAAGGTTCCCAGGGAACAATGTGGGGAGTTTTTGGAGGAACCTCCAGCACCCTCCAGGTCCATAAACACTAGACACTGTGTCTGGGGGAACTATAAGCAGGACATCTCCCTGGAGAGGATCCCTGAGCTCCTCTAGAGCACAGAGTTGTGATCAGCATCACTGGTGCGGTCACGCACCCCAGCGTAACAGCCAAGAATAAAGGGGCATTGTGAGGGAGGAGGTCAAGGGCCAAAGGAGAGATGTAGTTTCACAACCCACAAAGACCCAGGAGAAGAGAGGAGCGGGAGGACACACGACAGCTGCACTGGAGAACTTGTGTCCCTAAAGGTGACCATGTAAACCAAACGCGTGGGACAAGATGGGGTAGAAAAGCAAGCCTGGAGGGCACAGTTGAGTGTGTACCTCCGTGCGCACTAGAAACCAGGTCTGGCCTGTGTCGGCCCTCTCTGAAAATGTCTCTGGCAACATGACGAAAAGCTGGGCCCTGGGAAGGAAGGAGAATTGGTCTGTTCGGAATGCCCTGGGTAAGCTTTTACACTGACATATCTGTGATGCCTCATGGACACACGGGTGGGAAGACTGTTGGGAAGCTTCTGCCCCCAGTGGCTCCACAGGGTGCTCTGCACACACCAGGCACCCTGGGTCCTCTGGCCGCACCAGGCAAGGTCTGACTGGACAACTTCTGCAGAATATGGAAAATAAAACCATGATACCCTTTTTTTTTTTTTTTTTTTTGGGTAAGCTAAAAAGAGAATTAGTTTCTTCATGCACCTGAGCAAAGCTCAGAGCAGGAGCAGACTCATTTTAAAACCGTCATTCCCAGGTCACCTGCAGGGACTGGCACGGTGTGGCACCGAGGTGAAGGACGTGGTGATCCTCTCCATTAAGATGCACAATGCTGTAACGAGCGGAGGGGTTGCAGCTACCCCTTCTTACCACGGGCTTGGACCAAACAGCTTTCCTGGCCTCTTGCTTTGGAGCAGCTCTGGTGAGAGTGCCTGGGGCCTCTGCAGCCCCATCCTCACTGGCCATGGCGCAAGGGGGAGAGAAAAGTGAGACGCACGTTCCCTCGTGCAAAAGCATTAAGAGAAACAGTGAAAAAGAAGAGAAGAAGGGACGGAGCACAGGATGGACACACACGCGCTCTCGTGACTGGCCCTTTCAAATGCTTTCCGACCATGAAAGCATCTACATCGCCACCCACCTTGGCCCAAACTGTCCAGAGAGAAGTTTTGCTGGAGGTGAGGAGGAGGGTCAGGTCCCACAAGCCCCAGCTGAAGACGGGGAGTGCCGAAGGGCTGGTCAGCAAAGGCCCCCTCCTGCACACCCACCCGCACTCACGCGTTACGTCCCAGCCAGCTCTGGAAAGTGGCTTTTTTTTTTCAGTCTACCCTGAGCAGATTCCTCAAATGAAGGTGCTTTTCCTGGTGGGGGGAGAGGGTGGGGCTGGGGCAGGGCTGTGGTGACCTGGCTGTCAGCACTCATTTGCCCTCTCTGGAAAGAAGATTTCACGGCATCGCTGGACCGTGTCCTGAGGGGACTGGACGCTGTGTCCCACTGTGCGGGGATCGTCATAGATTTCATAATCATTCCCTCCCTGCAGGGAAACAGAAAATAGGGAAAGCATTAGCTGAGTCTCACTAGAGCATCCTCATCCATGAATCCGCATCTTGCTCTGTTCTATGAGGAGCCAGGGTGGCAGCCGGCGGCAAGGCAGGCAGGAATGTGCTGGGAAAGGGCTGCCAAGACTTTGGTGGCCCAGGGAGGGAGAAGAGGCTGGGCTGGGAGCCCTACTCCCTCCCTCTTGCCTCCCCTCTTCAATGCCAACTGAGGAGCACAGAAAGGACGCGGAAGGTCTTAGACCAGCAAAGCTTGTCCAGGAGCATGGGGTTAACCCTTGCCCTGCCTGTGGAGGGGCTAATAGAAGATGGGGTGGGCACATTTTGGGGGGCAAGAGGTTGCTATCATCTGGAAAGAGCAGAGCAGATGGCCAAGATGGTCTACAGCTGCTCGAAAGCATCATCTTATGACTCTAAAGGGAAGGCAAAGCTGTTCCTGCTGTTGAAAAGCCCTCTCCTAAGTGCCGGGGATTCATGTTTTGGGTCCTGTGGCTGCAGGTGTGGCTGCAGGGGGAGGAGGGCGATGCTGAGGTGGACCTGCTCCCCAGCACAGTGAATCCAGGGTGGTTTCCCCATGACCCAGCAGGCCTGCCACCATCACAAACACGCACCGCGAGAGAGCATCTCTCCCTCTCGCACAGCTAGAGGTCTGTGTCCTGTGTCAGACGTTGGCGTGGCCCAGGCTGTGGGACCCATGATGGAGCAGCTCCATGCAGGCTTGCCAGGCCAAAGGAGAGAAAGCGGACATGCACCTTCTGGGGTAAGCAGGGCATACTCACAGGGGTCGTCTCGTTCCCAAAGAAGTGGATGGTGTCAAATCGCTCATCGTCGAGCACGTTGAGGCAGTAGCGCTTGTCCCAGCCCTCCGGGAAGACGTCAAAGCTGATCATGCCACCTGCCAGCCGAAGGGAGGACATCAGCAATGTTGGTGGGAGCTGGCAAGGTGTTCCCCCATCCCAGGACAGGCAGGAGGGGAAAGGGCTGGATGGATGCGGAAAGCCCCCCTCAAGCAGCAGCCAGGCACCAGCTCTGCCTTGGCGTGCCTCCCCTGCATGTGGCTAGGACAGTGGCAGATGCTGTTCCTATAACAACAGGCTGGAGTGACATCAGCATGGCTGGGGTGACCAGCACAGGCTCCCCTGCCTGCAGGCAGGCACGCAAGCAGGAACCAGCAGGCTGCAGCGGAGGCTGGGGTGGGAGGTCCCAAGAGAGAACTCTTTTGGGGGAGATTTGGGGTTACGCCTTGGGGTTACGCCTTGTAGATCGCATCAGCATGTTCTGTGTCTCTAGAGGGGACAATGTCCTTGGAGACTGGCACCAAGCTCTCTCCTAGACTCCTGCGTGGACATCGCTGTCCCTTCTGAAAACACTGCTCCGACGCGCCTTAACTCTGCAGGGAGTGGGGGCTGCCGGCTCCCTGCACAGGCAAAGCTAACCCCATGACAGCCCAGGGACCCCAGCTGGACGCACAGCAGGCCCCGAGCGGGCTCTGCACGCTGAGTAAGGACCAAAGACCTTGCCATGGAGGTACCACAAACCTGTGGACATGACTGGGGCATGATCCCGGCCTGCCACCTCTTACCACAACAGTCGAACACGGGTTGCCAACATCTGGAGGGGCACAAAGGCAGGTGACTTAGGGCACACGTGCGTTTGGGTCTCACTTGGAGCCGGAGGAACAGGTTATGTTTTATGAAGAAGGAGAGCATGAAACTCCAGGATTGCTGGTGGCGCACTAGACTGCCTAGAGAAGCAGGGAGGCCAACTTGAAACCAACTAAAGCAGAGACCTGGCGGGGAGAGGCACGTGCTCTCCTTCTTCATAAAACATAACCCCACCTCTCTTAGGAAGGGGGTAAGCAGACAGGTACCCACAGGGGATGGTCCTCGCTGCAGGAGAGGCACCCATCACCACAGGCTGTTCAAACCTGTATGTCCTGATGCCATGCTCATCTTCTCCCTGGCTGGTTGAGTTGTCCCCATTGGCTTGGGGCTCCCAAACCAACCCTCCTCAGAGCCTGAAGAGCTGGGGACAGAACCTCTGTGTCCAGCTTGGGGCAGAGGATTCACTATCAGACAGGATGCCCTGGGCAGGGCACTGCGATATGGACCCTACAAGCTCAGGAACGGGGATGCCCGCAGCCTCGCAGCAGGAACCAGCAACAGAGCTCAACTTGGCTGCCCTCCTTAAAATCCCTCCTGGTTTTGTACCCAAAGCCATTTACCTGTGAAAAACACTGCACTGCACTGCGTTCTGACCTTTTTAAACAGAGCTGGGCAGCAAGAAGGGGCTCCTGACGCCAGCTGGAGAGGGTAGGAAATTGAAAGGAGAAGACGTGGTGTGGAGAATAGCCAGCACTGTTCCTCGCCTCGGCAGAGTATGGGTCTGGGGGGCTGCAAGATCTCCTACCATCGCTGGGGCTTGTGTCCTCCACAGCCAGGGACAAGGCACATGGAGACAGCTTGGCAGAGGAGCCCTGTTTCCGCGTGTCCCTGTTTTTGGATGCCTGACCTGAGACACCCTGTGTTTTCTTTGTGGAGGAGCAAGGGGCCCGCAGCTCCCCCTTGTCTTCATGGTTTTACACAATGGGCCCGGGCTCTTCATGGCGGCTTCCCAAAGTCAGAGGAGAAAGGCCCGTTGTTCTGCTCTTGTACCCCATGCCTGCAGGGACACGGCAGGGGGGGACCTTGTCTTCCTCTGCTGTGACAAACAGTGCATGCCAGTGCTGTGGGCAGCAGAGGATGCCCCTGGCAGAAGGGGAGGCTCTCAGGAGGAAAGCCCTTGGAGGACCAGAGGGACAGACACCTCAGTACTGGCCCGTGCTGGGTGCAAGAGTGGGGTGCTACCTGCCACCTCCCAACCTTGTCACCCCCTTGCCTTTTGGCCAGGCTGCCACATGGCAACTTCTTCTTACACACACCCATCCACTCTGCTTCAGCCTCACCACTTACACACCCTCATTTTCTCTCCCCGTGCTGGACTCTCCCCGGGATTGCTAAAGCCTCTCCTTCGGTTCCTCGTCTTCACTAAGTTGGCTGTTAAGAGCCACCCTGGGAAATGGCCCTGCAAAAGCCCATGGCATGGAGCTACAAACTCCTTGCCTCTCATCAGCTCTTCCACCAGGAAGAAAGATGTTTCCCTCGTAGCCAGTCCTCCCAAGGAAACCTCAGAGCTGAGACACGCATGAGGCTCCTGTCTCATTCCTAGGGAGGAGTGCATGGAGCTCTGCTGGCCACCCTGCTGGTGATGCTTGGGCCAGAACGGACCTCCTGGGCAGGGGTGAGATCCACAAAGCTAAGTGAAATTCAGGCAGGGATAACATCACGGGACAGAAGCCTGCTTGTCTGGCTGATTCCCAGGGAGGCAGATCTGCAGCACAGTTTATTCTTCTTGTGGTGTTTTTTAGCCTGCCCATGGCAGGGGGGCTAGCACAAGATGATCTTTAAGGTCCCTTCCAACCCAAACCGTTCTATGATTCTCTGCTGTTGCCCTGCCACAGATGTCAACATGATGCCCCTGTGGCAGCTCTCCAGGACTAGAAGCTCCTTGTGCTCTTCCTGGTCTACAAGCCACTGGAGAGAACAGCCAGGATTCCCACTCCCCTTCCCAGTATTTTACGGGAAACATGATAAAGAGGCCAACGCAAAGCCAGGGAAGCCCCCTCCGCTCACCTCGAGAGAAACGCAGGCCTTTGCCAGCAAACTCCCTCTGCAAGGCTGCCACAAACTTCTCCCGGATCCGCTCCTTCTACAGGGGAGGAGGAGGAAAGGGAAGGAAGGAGGATTTGAATAATTAGATGTTGACAGTCTACCAGAATCCACTGTAAGATGGCTGCTGGGCAACTCTGGCTTATCGCATTCCCCCTTCCCACCTGCCCCGAGCCCCAGTGTAACGCCATTTAGCCAGCTTTCACCAGTCCTGCCCAGTGGCTGCATAAAAAGCCACTGGGCTCAGGGCAGCTCCAAGAGGCTCCTGGGAAGAGCAGATCCCAGCCTTTCCTTCCAATGAAATGCAACTGCTTCAGTTTTTCAGAAACCCAGTTCATAACTCAAAGTCTCCAGCTTTGCTTAAAAAGTCTTGCAAAGTCCGACCGATCCCCCAACCCCAAGAAAGCTCCCCCAGGCAGAAACTGCTGTCAGCATGGGCCAAGCACTCCAGAGATCTGCCCAGCAGATCAGCCATGGCCTTACCAGTCTGGAAAGCCCATTAGTTCCAGCTCTGTTGGGGCTGGGAGAGTGGGAGACTGAAGACAGCTGCTGGGCCATCTTTGGTTACTGTAAATGAGGAAACACCCTGTTTTAGTAAGTGCCTTATTCCCTGGGGCTCTCCCACGGCACAAGGAATCCTGCTGGCCACCCCACTGCATTGGCGGTCCCCAATGAAGTCAAATTCTTCCTTTCATCTATGTCTCTCCTTGGGCTTTCTCACCCCCAGTCCTGTCTCCACCTTGCTGCATGTGCTGACCTGGTGCAGAGCTTGGAGCTCGGCTCCTTTCTCCTCGGGATGGGGGGAAGCAGGTAAGACCTGAGATCTGTGGTGGAGTAAAAACAAGCAAAGGGGAGGGTGAGCCCCAGCCTGCCCCTTGTACCTTGTCCAGCTCGGAGAACTCTATTCGCTCCTCTGGCGTGCAGCTCCGTCCGATGGGGGAGATGTTTAGCATCCCGTTGCGAAACTCGATGAAGGTTCCTCTGTGGGTGGGCAAGGGCAGAAGGTTACTGGGGCTGGGTGAGAAAAACAGACGTTTCTGGGGAAATGGCTGCTCAGTGAGGCATGCAGTGTCTGCAGGGACTCGCAGGAGAAGAGAAACCATGCCCACTCATGGGTGCTCACACTTCAGACGTACAAAAGCCTCTAAGATTAGCCAAGAGACCTGCTGCAGCAGGCAGAGACCAGGGTCCAACAACTCTCCTTAAGGTCTCTAAGGGGCTCATAGTTTCATAAAAAGAGACTGTAAGAGAAGAGGAATAAACAATTCTTGTGTGCCCTGGGGACAGGCTGAAAGCAGCCCACCTAGGTGAGATCATAGAAAACATTTTCTAATGTTGTCACAACTGCAATGACAGCTATTGCCTGGCCTGGACCAACCGCCTGACAAGACTGTGGTATCTCCGCCCCTGGAGGCTTTTAAGAAATGTTGGGTGGGTTGGGTGAAGCTGGCAGTACCTTGGGGCAGTGGGACAGAACAGGTGAGTGTAACTTGTTGCTGATGTCCAGCAGCAGCCTGATGAGCAATCAGGACCTCCTCCTGGGACACAAATCAGGAAGGCCTCTGCATCTCCCGTTTGTCCCCTGCACCGTTGACTGCAACTCTTATCTAAGCTTGCATGGACATGACCCAGTTCCTGCTTGCCACCCTCGTCTTGCGCTGGGATGACTACTCTGCCGCCTCCTCGGTGGGCTGGTTCAAAGCACTAAGCTGGCAGAAAACTGCTCCCTCCTGTTCTCTTTGCTACAAACCCAGCCAGTTCTGTTTGCTTATCGCCTTGGCATAGCTCACCAAGGGGTCAGATAGGTACCAGCACTAGTCCACAGGAGGGGCAAAACCAACAGGGGATGGCAGCACTGCCAATTTTAAAACAGACTGAAATTCTTGTGGAAACCTAGCTGGAGCAGGGAGATCCCTTCCCTGTCCAGCTGAGGAGCTCTGAGCTAATTAACCCTCTAACATCCAGCTGAGGAGCCCTAAGCTCATGAACCCTCTGATGCCCCTCCCAGCCCTGCCCGCCCTTTCTCTGTGACAAAGCGCTTACTGCTCTCAGTCTGGAGGAAAACTCTCTACCTCCTGCCTTGTAACACCTGGGCAGCCATGCCTGCAGCCTGGGAGCAGCATCTCTGCAGCACCAAGGGTTTGGTGGCTCACGCCCCAGGCCAAGACTGGGGAGATGTGGGTTAAAGTCCTTGCTTTGCGAGAAATCCCGTAAGCCTAAATCCACAGAGGCACTTGGAAGCTGAAACTTTGCTGGGCTGTTGGGCAACCAGGCAGCAATGAGGCAACCAAAAAAGCCTTGAGGGTTCTGGGTCCTGGCCCACGCTTTCGGGGGCAAGTTCAGTCAGCAGTCCGGTCGCAAGGAGCCACCCTGGCCCCTCTCACCAGTCTTCATATTGCCACATGGTGACTCACATCAGGCAACTAATGTGGATTACAGTTTAGCAACTTTTACCAGTCTAATTTTTACCAGACAGCTTGCCTGCTCGAGTTCCCCGTACAAACACAAGGGGAGAGGCAAGTACAAACCAGCCGGGGCGAGGGGAGGGCAGGGCCGCTGCTTTCAACAGCTAACGCCGGCTTCAAGCGTTTGTGAAACCGTGGGTGAGGGGTGGTTTGACTGCAGGCTGCCTCTCAAAGAGGTTCTCCTGCTCTACCCTTCCACCTTCATGCCCTCTGTTACCTCTCTCTCCTTTCTGTGATAACAGGGTAAGCAGATCCATTGGAAAACTACCCTTTTCTTTCCTGGCAGCGGCCTAGTCTTCCTTCAGAGGAGGTGTAGCGACCCAACTCACCCTGTGGCTGCTGGACCTCATGGGGGGAAGCAGACAGGAACACACGGTCGGGGGCAGAGCAGGGCCAGCCCTATTACCAATGTCACCAAGTGACACTGGGTTAGAAACAGTGAGAGACTGTGTGCTCAAGCACTGGACCTCCCTTCTTAAGAGACATTGTTTGTCTGTTTGGAAACTCATACCACCAATGACGCCTGATGCCCTGACTAGTAACAAGCTGGTACCGTTGTCCTAAATGAGATGCAAGCAATGGCTGTACCCTACTTCCCAGGGAAGAAAATCCGAGGCGCAAAAGAACAGGCATTATGCTAAAAAACAGTGCAGACTCTCCAGAACAAAGACCTTCCTCCATTATTTGCCCACAGTGATCCTACACAGGGCCTCTAAATGCTAAGATAAAACCTGGAGCAAGACAAGCTCAGAAGCTCAGCTGTTCTTAGGAGAGCTCTGGAGCCCAGACCTCCCTACGAATGAGTGATATGACTGCCATTTGCATGGGCTTGGGCCATTACCTTTTCTTGGGCAGCTTCAGCAGCGCCATGTAGTTGAGACAGAAGTTGATTAGATCCTGCAGCAGCTCTTCCCCCAAGTGGTCCTGAATGGCCTGTGGGAGGAGAAGGGGGAGTGAGGAAGATGCCTGAGGTCCCATGAAGCCCACCCGAGAACATGACCTGGAGGATTGGGACACTCAGATGCGGCGTTTGGGGAGAAGAGAAGAGGCTGCCTGTCTGCCCAGGGCCAGGCGCTGTTCCCCATGGCACACAGGGCACGGGGAAGGTGAGCCATGGCTGTGAGGGGAGCTGGACCTACCTGCTTGGAGACAAGCTGCCCATTCTTGTACTGCACCGTGCCGTTCTCAGCAAAGACATAGTCAAACTTCTCGATGACTGTGGGGGGAGGAAACAGAAGAGGTACAAATGAGTACTGCCTGGGAAAAAGGGGCCAGAAGGACTGGGCTCGGGACAGAGTGAGCCATCCTCCCGGTTCCTTACTACAGCGCTTTCCACATCTCCTTTGCTCCACAAGGGGCCACCGATCCTCCTCGATCCTCCTTGCTCTCCGCAAAGTCGGAGAGATTATCTTTGGCTCACAGGTGGGGGAGCTGACGCACGCAGGGGGAAACGACCTGACCGAGGTCACGGGCTCAATCAGTGGCAGGAAAAAGATAAGGGCTCCAAAATGTCAGGCTTTCAACCACGTGTGCGTTACTCTGCTCCTTGCCCTCCCCGCTGACAGGGTGCTGGGGTGATGCAGCCACTGGTTATCTAACTTCAGCCCCTCCGGCAGCCGGGAGACACGGCACTGCCAACTCAGCAGACAGCCTCAGCTGGGAATTTCTCGGCCTCGCTCCGCTAAGGATTGGAGCCGGGAGCCCTGCCACGCTTGGCATCCGTGCCAGAGGAGGAAAAGACGGTGAAGGCAGCAGGGGCTGCCCCCTCGCCCTCCCACTCCCTCTTCCACCCCACGTCCCTGTTCGAACACGGTGAGAAACCCCCCCGGAGACCCCACCATGGAGGCAAAACTTGTGAGGGGCTTTTTGGGGGTGTGTGTGTGTGTGTGTGGGCTGTCAGAGCCCCGATGAAGCTTGTACAAAACCCGCAGCATGGGTTGGAGCATCCCTGCCTGCTCTCCGCAGAGGGGGAAGGAGGCGAGCGGTGGGAGAGGCGAGGGCAGCCTTGGGGCTGGATTTGGGATGCAGGTGACCCCCAGGGTGGCGGTGGTGATGGGGGGGACGGGGGAGCCAGACACACCACCCACCTCGTCGCCCCCACCTCACCTTCGTCCCCGTCCCCCAGCTGCTCGGCTATCTTGGCGTAGTCAGAGCCCCCCACCACGCCGATCTGCACCCTCTCCCGCAGCTCCCGCAGGAAGGCGTCGACCTCCGGCTCGATTTTCTGCAGGGGAAGAAGGGAGCGGGTGAGGGGGGGAAAGCTCCGCCATGCTGTCTTCTCCCCCCCGCCACACACACACACACACGAACCAAACCCAAAATGCTTTCCCCACTCCCCCCGTGCTTCCCTACCTGCCGGGCCGGCGTCAGGGTCCCGTCCACATCGAAGAGGCACAGCACCCGACCCCGTGTCGCCGCCGCCGCCGCCATCGCGGCCTACTGCCAAGGGGAGGCGGGACCGCGGCGGAGGAGGCGATGGCGGCCGCGCCGCCCTCCCCCGGGCAGACGCCGCACGTCCGTGCGGCGTCTGCCCGGGGGAGGGCGACGCGGCCCGGGTCTTTGGTTGTGAGCTCCCACCACCGGAGAACCGGCCTCTT
Organism: Larus michahellis; assembly: GCF_964199755.1. Classification (NCBI taxonomy): domain Eukaryota; kingdom Metazoa; phylum Chordata; class Aves; order Charadriiformes; family Laridae; genus Larus; species Larus michahellis. The sequence continues at coordinate 55,190,216 of NC_133896.1, read as the reverse complement.
TTTCCTCAGCTGAATTTTCACAGCCTTCACGCATTCTCCGGAGGTCCCGGTTGGTCTCTGCCACGCAGCGGAACCGCGAGCCCGGGATTCCCAAAATCTGAGAGCCGCCGTGAACGCCTTGGGGGTTCCTTGGGAAGTCTGCTAAAAAAAAATAAGGGGCCCGGCCCTCACGTTTTTGCGCTCCTGCAGCCCCGTGGCGTTTAGGCTACCGGGAGAAGCTTTCCAAAACTTGGGAACTGCCTGCCGTCCTTCCTCCAGTTTATTTGTCACGCTGCTTCAGAAACTCCCAAGTCGGAACGCCTCTCCCCGGCAACCCCGCTGCCATTTGGTATCAGCCGGCGAGAATTTGTGCCGTCTTGGCTTGCCCGAGAGTACGAGTCTGGCTTTTGGTGAAGTGCACAGCTGTGCACAGCTGTACGCTTGTTCCTTCGTCTGGGTTAGCTCCGGGAACGCGGCCGCTGCGGCTGTTTCCGTTATTTAAGACTTTGCCCTTAAACCACTCGCGACGGGTTCCCTTGACTGCTGCTCGGGTAGGCAGGAGCTGTCGTCACAAATAAAATCTCGGTTACTAGCAGCAAGGGCAAATATTTTGTTTGAGGTTCAGAAGGTAAGTGGCTGTGAGCACGGTCTAGGGCTGCCGTCAAGATTTTCCTTTTATACACATTCCCAGGTATTTTATGTGGGGCTGGTACTGGTGCTTGGTGGCAAACCAGCACCACATCTGAATAACGCAGCCCAGAATAACCACAATCATGAATCTTTGTTAGAGCCCCCTTCTGTTACAAGCCGCCTTCTGTATTACACTGATACAGGCTGTTATACAAACAGCGAACTGTGTGGTTTATCACTTGGATGCCATCGATAAGCATTCAGAAGGCCGAACCAAGCAGGATTAATTTCTTTCCCAGATCCAGATATTTCTCCTGCTCCTTAACAGCCCTCTGGTGGGCAGAGGCATGATGGGCAGCACTACGCAATCCTCGCTACATATCCCCTCTGCAGCTTCAGAGGAACCCAGGCATGAAGTCTACTTCTTAAAGCTCCTTTTCTCCATATGAAAGTAGTAGCATCAAGGCAATAAGGAAAAACTTAGGGCTTTTTCCTGTGTTTAAGCTCTATTGGGCCTCTTCAATAGCAGACATTAGACGTTTAATTCTTGCACACTTAGATGAGCAAGAGCTGCACAAAACCCGTGCTGGCAGAACACCTACTGTCCAGCCTTCATTCACCTCAACCAAGCTGTGCCAAACCTCAGGATTGTGGTCTTGATAAGATACCGCAGTGCTTACAGAAGGAAAATTTCCCCAAACTTAAATAAGAATATTGCCTGGGACCAGTTCTCGCAAAGGGCAGTAGCCACTGCTACTTGGGACAAACTGCTCAGACAGTTTCTTCTCTCGCACTTTCCAGCTGGGACCAGAGTGAAGACGACAATTTCTGGTCATCTGCATTTGCTGGGCAGCTGTGTGGACACACACATTCAAACAGGAACACTCGCTGTATTTCATTTTATTGCAATAGAAAAAAAACACAAATAAATCAAAACATCACTTTCTGCCTAAAGACGTTATTAACACTTTTAAAATGGCACGGGGGAACCCCAGCAATACAAGATAAGATAGTAAGCGTGGGCAAAAGGGTTCTGTTTTCTTTCAGGAGTTCAGTTTCCCTGCCCCTCTGTCAATCAGCTGGCTGAAGTTCATCACCTATATACACTTACATACGCTTCTCCGTCTAGTTTATATTCCTACGAGTAGGTATGGCTGGGTGGAACACTGGGGGCACAGTCCTGCAATTTACACGTAACATCTTTGGAGAAAATGGGTTTCCTAAGAGGCCTATGGGGGTCTTTGTTACCCAGTAAGACCAAGCAAATGGGATTCCCTCCTACAGTTCTTTCGCCGCAAAACACAGAGTAGGCCCCCAGCCCAGGACACCCTCCAGGAGCTCCTTGGCTATTGCAAACAGTATATGGCTGAGCAAAATTTTACCCAGTGACCTTAAAGTAGCAGCATTCTCTCTGCAAAGGGGCTGCTCAGGAGGGGAAGAGGCAGATTGCAAAATGCATGGGGTGAACGTCTTCCTTTTCTTTCCTGCCTCCTGAGAGGATACAAAAAGTCCTGAAGTAGGCAGCCAAGCAGAAACCAGGCTCAGGACCTCGAAAGTGGTGGAGGTACAGGGGATATCAGCATTGTACAAAAGTGTGGGGCAGAAACCGTGGCACCAGTGCTTCCACCGCAGGCAGGTGCACCTGAAGGGACAGTTTGCTGAAAGACAGGCAGCCACAGCTGTGCTGCTTGCAGGTACCAAACTAACACACCTAGGTGTTGGGCTGCACTGTATCAGCTTGAGTATACCTGTTCAACTAAGGAAGCTCCAAGGTCTCTAACATGCTACAGCATTTTGTGGCACAGTCACAGTGTGTATTAAGACGAGAGACTGGTTACTCTTCACAGAACAGGTATGGGAAAAGACTGGAGAGGATACACATACTAAACAGGAAAACAAACACCAATCCTTCCTGCAGGAGCACCAAAAGGCATTCATAAATGATTTTATTACAGAATGCTTTCTGCAAACAGGACATTTTGATGGGGAAAGACTGAAAGCTTTTTGTATAAACCTATCTGTACTAACTGCTGCAGTTGTCTCCAAGTCCAGTCCATCAAATGAAATGCTTAAGGAGAAGCTGATGGCACAAGCAGAGAATGACAAGGGGAAAAAAAATAAATTTGGGCTGCAAGGGCCACTGCTGTGCACTGAGAGCAGGTACACACAAAACTGCAAAATGGACTGACAGTACCCTATTTCCACTTGTGTAGTGGCTCCACAAGGTGCAGGGCAACAGAGTATTTGACAGAGTGACTAAACTGCAATTTTCCTCCATTCCATCCCCTCAAAAATATGAGCCATTATAGTCCAGGCTGAGTAACAGCATGAGAAACTTATCAAACTCGATTATTCTGGGAGAAAGAGCCCAGCAGAGGAAAGACATCTCCTTTAGGTACGCAGGAAGTTTCCAGTGCAGGAAGTTTGAGATGCAGGACTGAACTTGGAGCAATACTTCTCCCAACAAAGCACTGGACAAAGGGCTGTACATTTGCACAGATGCTTTTTCAGCAGCATCTGGAACGTGCAATCCCCATTTATGGAGCATCAGCAATGTTTTGGGGTTTGTCCGACATCTTTCTTGTGTTCCTTCCTATATATAACCGCTTCAAAATCGTTCAGGAAAATAGTGTACATACATGCATGAAAAGAAATCAGTGTGCCTATTCTTTTATTCCCCTGATCTTTTCCACTGCAAATAATTGCAAAGCTATAAGAATCTTAATCTAGAAGATGCAGTATTGATACAATCTAATGTCAATCTAAGGACAGGACTGCTTCTGCATATATCCAAATAAACTCAATTGTTCCGTGAAAAAAGCTTAATTTTACTCTTCCTCATTTTCTTTACATTTGAAGAGACCTAGCACCTATTTCTATTACACTTAAGCAGAGCCCTCTCTGTGATGTGCTTGACTTCTTTGGAAAGGACAGCAATATCCAAGAAAGCTGGAACTCTTACTGTGTCTGCAACTAGATATTGAAGGCAGAACTGGTCCACCTTATATTATCATCCAGTTGCCATGCCATTCCGGTCTTACTGTACTGTAACTCTGGCTTGATAAAAAAAAGTTAAAAAAAAATCATCTCTTATGCAAAGGTAAATAGTTAACAAGGTTCTGTCTATCTGCTGATAAGCTTACACGTGAGAAAAGGAAACATATAACTTTTTTACTTTCATCTGAAATTTTTTTCCACCGCTTCTGCTCATGAGATTCTGTTCTTTCAGCTGGTTCTTGCCCATAACTCTTGGATCCAGCATTAAAAGGCTCTTGGTAAGCTCCAGTTCCAGCTCCCTCCTACACACCGCTAGTCCCACTGAAAGTTTCAACTTTTGAGTGTGACACATACGCTGTTCTGCTTGATCACCTTCCACATACAGCTGTGCCACTGCTGTAATTTTATCAGATGAGTTCAGCCTTTCCCCTGAGCAAATAACATGTTGTCAATGAAATATGCAGAAGACTAATCCCGGGACACTTTCACTTCCTGGGCCACCAATACTTCCTTTGTCTTTTGGCTACAGACTTCAGCAAATACCCCCATAATACAGGCAGCGACAGGAGAGAGAGATGCAAGCCTCCAAGGGATGGCGAGAACATCCCCTTATTTACTCCAAATTGTATAGTGGGCCCTTGAATGCTCGTGGAATGAATTCCCACTTACCAGCACAGGAGTTACTTAGAAAGTGTCAGCCTACTCCAACAAGACAGCCTTTATAAATTAGTATAATACTATTAGAAATTATGGCAATCTTTTTGGTAGCATTGTCTTACATGCACCCTGATAAATCCTCGCCCTAGGAAATTTTAAATCTTGTCTTGTAACTTCTGTAAAGTTAATTCTGATGGGAAATTATAAAATAGAAATCTTGTAGATTCATGTTTAAAAAGGAAGAGGCCTGGTGAGGCTGGGCACACTGGGTCACTCCTGTTAGCTCTGTCCATTATGTCTGCTGAAGGTATTTCCTCCAGGTGGCTGGATCTGGATGGAGTCCAGGAGCGGCCTTAAAGCTTGTCCAAAAGGTCTGAGAAGGTAAAGAAATAAACATCTCAAACAGCTTACTTGGTGAACAGCTTTTCCCATTTACTACTGAAGTGCCCTCACATCCTAGAGTGCAATCAAACCAACACTGTAGCAGCAAATTTGAAGAACAGACTTCCACTACAAACTAAACTAATTTAAACCATTATAGAGAGTTTACTCTTCAATAAATAAGAATCTTAAACATGATTTTATATAAGCTAGTTCTGAGTCCTAACATGCCCAGACTGATAATGTGGTAATACCATGTCTAAAACCAGCTTTTAGTAACTCATTCTACTTAACTGTGCGAACGAAATCCCTGTTATGCAACTGCAGTGCACCATTAAGTATCACATCAGCATTAAAGACTGCTAGAAGAATAGCCTCTAGTTCCCTTATAAGACAATGGTTCAACACCCACAGAATAATTTCTGTTGCAATCTGTGGCACCTGGTTTATCTTTCAATATGACTCGCTCTGTTAGAGACTTTATCTGATTTTGAGATATCTGATGTGTTAAGAGCCCAGGGTAGAAGATACATGTCTCCCAAATAACGTGGTATACAATTGGTTGCAGAAATAAGACCTAAACGATGGAGCTCCGATCATCCCACTGGGATCCTCACTAGCTGAGTTTAAAAAAAAAAAAAAAGAAAAGTGAGCTGAACTACCAGACAGGAATTCTTCATTTCCTCTTTTTCCTATCCTCTTTTTCCATCTAGTCCTAGTTTTAAAACTGCAGTGTTAATTTTAAAATTACATCCCGCCTGCCTCTTCAAAAGCAAAGCTGATATCTCCACTGCAATTACAGTGCTTAGAGCAAGAGATGTGACCTTTAAGAGATACTGATTTCCTAAGACAAAAAACTTGCACCATTTTCTGAAACTTTCTGTGCTTCTCTGGTCACATATAAGAGACCATCCCCAAAAAAGTAGTTTAAATTAAAGGCAGAACAACCACCTTCTCCTGTCTCCTTAGTAATGCCAGTGCCAGTCAGCACTTGTCGTACAGTGTTGTAAGTGCTGAAGTAAAGCAAACAGCATCCTCTTCTTAATCTTATGCTGGTTCTCAGAGAGACCCAGCAGAAGCTGGTACCGCTGTCTCTGTCAAACGTTTAACCATTAGCATGAAGCCATACAGTAGAGAGAGGAGCTGCACGCATACTCACGTGGCGAGAACTTCAGCTGGAAGGTCAGTGATGTAAGAAGGGATTTTTCTTCCTGTCAGGAACTGTGCCACTTCGTTACTGAAGGTGTTGCAGTTATGTTCAAAGAGGTTATAAGACTCTCCTCTGTGCAAAAGGAAAGGAATTGAAACATAGAAAGACAGACTCAGCAATAAATCTATCAAGCAGAAAAGCTTAGACCCCTAATGAGGAACATCTCCTTACATCAGCGCTTTTTTCCCCACAAAGAATTCTAAGGCAAATAGGTGAAGTACAGACATCAATTCACCTTCAAATCCAAGTGAATCAGGGTGGAAAATGACATCTCTCTGCATCACTGACTTTATACAATTTTTTTTTTTTGAGGATAAGTGAGGTCAGGTTTCTTCAATTACAGCCACAGAAGGAATAATGAGAAATCACAAGAATTATTGACATTGAAATTTAGCCAGAACACTAAATGCTACTGTTTCCTATTCTTTTGAGAAGTAGACTAGACTCTTTAATAGTCAAGACCTTGCTTTTGCTCATCTGAAAGTTGGCAGCTTTACTACAACGCCTCACCTATGACTCATGGAGCAAAGCACTATTGACTGAAATATTTTATACAGTGCCTTTGTTTTCCCTGGTGATACTCTCAAAGACATTTCAGGCATTATTCCATTTTACAAAAAACAGTGTGAAAGACTTCCTGGCAGAACGCTTTCCCAGCTTAGCTCAAGGCTGGCACACCGGAGGGTTGCCTAGCTGGTAGCTCTTTGTGTATCGGTACATCAGTTCCGGTCTCATATTTGGAAAGTATCAAATAATACACTAAGCAGACAAAGCTTCGTGAGAAGGACTGGTTTCATCATAGCCTCCTCCATTCTGCACTCCTTCCCCTAAAGGCTTTTTTTTTGTTATGCAGACTTCATAGTACAAGCAGCTACTTACCGGAACATAGATTCCCCCAAAGAGGAAAGATATTCTAGAAAAATTTCTTCTGTAACTTCAGTATTTCCCAGGTCAACAACCGAGTCTGGTGGGCCAAGAAGTGTCCCTCCCTGCAAAAATTAACAGCAGAAGACAATGTTAAATGGTCAGACTGAATTCTTTTGCAGGACTCTAGTGAATAGAGCTGTCGTGGTTTGTCCAGGCACAGAAGGAGGAACTTTTGGTGTGTTTGTCAAGCAAAAAGCCCTACTGGCTCTCCTCTGTTCTCTGGTCAGAGAACGAGAAGTAACATGCAGCTTACATTTCAGCTTGTATATATGGCTCCTTGTGATGAAAAGTGCTAAACTATGGTAAAATTCTGCTTTAGAAGAGTGGCCCATAAGTTTTGCCTCTCCAAAACCAGAATGGTCCAACAAAGCATCTTGATTTTTTTTTTTTTCCTAAATCTTAAAAAGGATGCCTTGAGTTGCCAAGTCTGCATGTAAAACCTATCCATACGAAGTTAGACAAGGTGTCACTCTGTCAATGCAGTTGCAGAAGGTGTCTTGGATAGATAGTCTCTACCAGAAGCAGCAACCCCCAACCTGTACTTAGTTGGGCTTAAACCTGCTGTCCCTGCTTCCTTTTCCTCAGATGCCCTGGGCAACCATGGCAAGCAGCCACACCTGGCTGAATTCAGAAGCCTCTTGCTGCTTTTCTAAAAGACAGAGACACAAGCAATTCTGATCAGGTAACCCTATCACAAAATTACCTTCTCAGAAAAATAGATATAACTTACAGGTGCACAGCTGGAGATTCCTCCACTGCCATAGAAGAACTCATCCTTGTGGACTATTATGGAGGTGTGCCTGCCAAAGAGAACAAAAAATTGGTGAAACAAAGGAAATATTTAACCTAGCACATAAATCACTGGTAAATTTATGTGCTCAAGGACATCATGAAGTGAATAACTGAAAGAAGAGGTCAACGTGTTTCTGTGAGTAGGAACAGGATCTGCTGGGACATGAATGGATATGGAAGCAGTGATTATCAAGCCTACTGTAACTCTGTAAATGGTTGGGAAAGAACAGGCTTGGCTAGGTGCCCAGACAGGAAGGAACATGGGAAGAGAGAGCGCTCTACACTAGCATGAGGTCTCCAGCAGCCTCTTTCAGCTGAAGGGTTGATGATAAACTCACAGAGACAGAGGGACATAGCTAGCCCTGCTACCACATTGACAAAAGTAGTGCATGTCTGATAAACACTGACTTGAGAAGGTCAGACAGTCACTGGAGATTGATCAATAGAGAGGGAAGACGGATGGACAAGGGTTAAGTTTTTTTTTTTAACCCCCCCCCTTTTTTTTTTTCTTTTAAACTCTGAATATTATATATAGGAAATTGAGAAGTGTTTTGTAACCGAATATAGCTGCTGCTCTTAAGTGCCAGAAAGCCTGATTCTGTAATACCTTCTTCCCACCTACTCTTTTACTCTCATGTTTAGTCATGCCTGCAATTAGAAGACAAAGTGCTTGGGACAAGAACAACATCCTACCCTTGAAAATGGGTACAAGTGCACTAAAACACAATGACTACTACCAACACTTTCTTTCCATGGGGTCCACCGAGCTTTAAATGGAGAGGTTTAACCAGCACCTGACCGTACCTCATCTTACTGCCAATCTGTGTTCAGGAACAGAAAATCCTTTAGTTTCCCTTCAGCACCGAAATGTTCTTAAGATCTGAGGCATATATAATCTCCTATTGAAAATACTTCCTACACCACACAGTGTTTAACGCACATTATGCAATTTAAATCTAGTCACTTACCAGATGCCATCCAGCTGTTTCCCTGTATGCAGAGAAAAGAAGAGTTATTAGCAATGTATTTTCCAGATTTCAGCCTACTTTCTGTCAGTCACTAAGGAACCATGGCTATTATCTCACCACGACAGTAATCCCAAAGATTGCATCCCAGAGTTGCTTCTAAAGAAACAAAATGTCTTTCTTTCAAATGAACTACCCTGTCTGCACTACTGCTGTAGTTTTTTCCTCCTGCATGCAGAGCTGGCAACACCATCCTATCCTGCCAGCGCTTACCTTGGGCTTCTGTCTACAGACCAAGAAAATAAACCTTTTCCTAAAATTGGAGTCTTCAGTCAAGACCAGAAGAGTTGAGTTTTATACTGATTTCACAACTGCAGGCAGTTAGCCAGCACAGAGTATTCAGTTTTCTTTCTCGGTAACTTATGAGGGATCTTACTCGAACATACGATCTGTGGTGATAGTCTCTATAATCTGTTCCATGGCTTCCTCCCCCTGCCTTTAAAAACTAACAGCTTAAGTGGGGGTTGGGGGGGACAGAAGGGCAGGGCTGAGGTTTACACAAGTTATAAAATTAAATTGTGTGTTTTGCAGAACACAGCAGCAGCAAAGATTTGCTTCAGGCACCACTAAACTGATAATATCATTGTGTCTCAGAGAAAAAAGCACCTTCTGAAATGCTTCTGCAGTTCCTTGCAAGTGGGAAACCTAAACCTCTCCTCATTGACAGTAGGATCAAACCGCTCTTCAAAGGGTCACCAGCTGTTACTGCTCCAGGGCCAATTACTTTATCTATCACAACCTAAGGGCTTGGTCCCTGGTATCGTACCCCTTTGTAAACTTGTAGGCAGCAACAGCATGCTATGACAGATGTGCTATAGCTTTATTTTGCCAAACAAGGTGCACTACACCCAGAAAAGTGGATTTACAACAGAGAAGCTGTGTGCATACACACATTCGGTGTTCTCCTGAACCCATGTAGTAGACCAAGTGCTCCTCTGCTCTAGCTTCTGCTTCCTTGCAGTGGGTTCCTGATCCTTTTAGTCAGCCTCCATGTATCAACGCCCTCCCCCAGCAGACCACTTCCCACACCACTGTCCTTTATATCCAAGCAGCACCTCTTCCAAGAAGTTTTGCTTTTATTGTTCAACTTTTAAATACCAGAATGTGATGATCTGCTAAAGCCATCTGCAGGTTTCCCAGAGCTAGATCAGAAACACTGTAGACATGATAAGAAAAGCCACCTGAACATGAGAAGCACTGTTCTAGTAAAAGTTTGTTCAGAAAGCACTGATGGGTTAACTTTTGGCCAACAGACTTTGCTCTGGTTTGGACATCTGTTTGCATCAGACTAGACTCAGGCCTCCCAAAGCAAGCCACAGTTTAGGTACTATCCTCCTCCTTTAAACGCAACCTCAGAGCTGTGGTCTTTTTTTTTTTTTTAAAAAATGTTTTACGCAAGGCTTGTGACATTCAGGCTTTTCTTAGATATTTTGAGGGCCACTGCCTTAACTCAGTATTTGGCTGCATCCCTCATCACACTGTCAGCATCGCCTGTCCCCAGCAATTATTCCACCAGCCACCCTGCTTGTATTCCCACAGCTTACGATGCTGAAAGTGCACTGCGACTGCTCTTCAAAGGCTGGAATCAGATGCACAGAATAACAATTCTCTCATGAAAAAAAAAAAAGTTTGGTAAAAATGAAGCTCAGCTCAGTTGCATTCTGCTGCTCTTCCCGCATGATTCCCAGAGAGGAGGCAGAACATCACACACTGGGCCCCTGTTAGTGTATCAGGAACCTAAAGCTAAATGGTAGTTTGACAGAGCAATATTTCATCCCTCAGACTCCAGGATGCTGGCTTCTCTGCTGAAACTTTAGGGGTCACTCTTCTTCCGCTGGTGTCCAGGTTCTTCCAAGATAGCCGGTGCAGTGGCAGTGATGGGTACATTGTCCCAGTTCCACTTGTCAGACGCTCTCTGACTGTTCTTACTTACATTAGTGCCATGGCACCAATGGCCTACAGGGAGGCAGAGGCATTGCCTTTCCCTTTCTAGGCAGAGGATCTTATGCCCTTTTACTTCTCTCTCAGGGCTGCTTTGGTCTGTGAGTGCCACGAAGCGAAAACATGCTACTTCCAAGCAGCAGTAGTTCTTCAAGAGTTCTTTCCTTGAGCAAAACCAACTTTTGTCATCATCATAACTGGCTAAAACAGAGGAACAAAACTGATGAGGGCAATCCTTCAAGAGTTCTGATAAGTGGATGCTTATGTGTCCAAGCAAGGAATAAACAATTCCTACCAATTTTTTTCCCCTCAAGTCTGAAACAAAATAGGAACAAAACAGAGATAGATACCTGCTTCAGACAAGGGTTGTGTAAGAGCGGAGGCAGGAAGAGGCTGTTGTGATGATAGAGACATCAGTCAAAGCGCGCACACACAGTTTTGAAGTAGGTGGACTGATCTGTCACTACCATGGATCACAGCCAGGCAGCAACCATATTCACTGTCAACCTGTCTCAGAGAAACGTAGGCATGGAATAGGATGAAGGCCAAAAGATAGTACCAATGATGAGAGAAGTGAAGCAGTCTGCTGCAACATCTCAGCAGCATTTGCTGCCCTTTAGCGTGTCCCACCCTGTTGTGCTCCTCGATGTTCCGGGCCTTTTTACACACCTTCCCCATCACAGCTTTTGCTTTGTGCTCTAGAGCTGACAGAAAGCGGTGACACTGCAGGCTCATCAGCAACACGTGAGGCAGGGGAGAGTGCACTGCCCTCACTTTAGCACCTGGCCTACGACAGGCTCTACCGATTGGTTTTGCATAGTTCGAGTTCTGCATAACTGTTAATAAATTATTACACATTTGTTCACAGTAAGTCACTGTTTTCCACTAGAAACTTGAACTTTGTCCTTCAGGGCAGAGAAACAAACTGTTTCAAAGGCAGCACAAGCTAGAAATGTAGCTGCCCTTTAGTCTGCTAAATGGGAAAAGAATATCTTAATATTTACTTTCATGCAGATTTGCAGCAAACAACAATGAAAGACTTTCCACAAAGCTGGCACTTTGCACCTAAATTCTGTGTGCAGGTGAAAGTTATAGCAGATGCTGACAATGTCACAGGTGCTGCTGGGAACCTGCTCATGCAGTTACAACACCTACTTGAAAATGAAAAGATCATTGCAGCAAAGGCTACCATACATCGGGCAGCTCTAGCAAGACTGCAGCCAGCAGCTCAAGGAGGGTGACTCTTTCCCTCTGTTCGACACTTGTGAGACCGTATCTGGAGTGAAGTGTCCACTTTTGGATCTCACCAGTACAAAAGACACCAATGCACTGGGCTGGAGCACTTACTGTATTAAAGAGCAGTGTTCAGCCTCTAGAAGAGAAGGCCAAGAGTCCTTATTGCTGTCTACAACTACCTAATGGGTATGGAGGAAAGAGAGCCTTGTTCTACTCAGAGGTGCACAGTGAAAGGGAACAGGTGCTAGTTGGAAAATGGGAAATTCCCAACCCAGTAAGAGAAGAAAAAAAAAAAAAAAGAGATTACCATGAAGGCAGTCAAACACTGGGGCAGGGGGCAGAATGCATGTGGGATTTCCATCCTTGGAGATACTCAGAACTCAGCTGCCCAGGGCCCTGAAGAATCTGCTCTCGCCAGATCTACCTTGCGCAGGACCGCCAGAGGTCCCTTTCCACCAACGCAATTCTCTGATTGTATGAGCAAAACACAAACAGTATTCAGGAAAGGGACTCTGCATTAGACTGCAGTCCAACACTGGGGGGCTCCTCTCTGGCTGCTGCACACAAAATCTGTAGCCAACAACAGGCAGCGACTGCCAGGGCAGTAACAGCACAGCTCTTGGCAAGTGAAGCTGCTTATCTTCACAAGGCAGGTCCGTCTGAGGCTGCTCAGCTAGGTCAGTTTGTGCCAAGTACTGGTTTGATGATCTTAATGGAGCTGCTGACCTGCTATTTTTGCTTGGCTCCTGTAAGACCAGGCTGGCACTGTGGAAAACACATGCCAGACTGCAGCACTGATGACAATAAGACACTGTGATAGCTCTCCAGCCTGCTGGTGGACCGCACTCGGTCAGAGGCAGTGCAAGCCTCTCCAACGACAACACCATGGGGGAACCTCACGCCTAAGAAACCTGCCATTATTGGCCACATACGCATCACCCAGAAACATCCAAGACCAAGAACTTTTGGTATGCTGCTGCAGCTTCCCATGCTGCACAGCTCGCTATTGTCATCTCAACTCAAAACTGACTGACAGAGGAGTAAGTCAATGGCCACCAGCTTCTGAGGAATTTGGGCAGCTCCTTTTCCTGCTGCTCAGCAAGAATCTTAATGTTGTTTATCTATTGCATCACGTAAGAAGTTCTGTACAGCCCTTCATGGACACCATCATCTTTCTCATAAAGAGTTGCCTCTATTGGTGATCCTCCTCTAGGACTCTTCTTGTCCTTCTCTCAAACTCAGACATTGCACAGAGCAGGTGACAGCTCACAACCACTGCCACCCCTGACAAGCTCACATAAAGCAATCGTGGCAGCCTGCACTAAGCAGTTATGTCTTGCCTTACGCTGGACATTGCCCACTATATACAAAATACATTGTTCACAGCCTCTGAAGGCTTCATACACATACCAGCCCTAACAGTATGACCGAGCAAGGATTGGCATGGCTCCGTTTCCACAGCCAGCTGCCCAAGTGAGTGCAAAGTGAGAGCATGAGTACACTCTTGCTCTAGCAGTGCTAAGGCAGAAGTCATATCCAGGCCTTGCAGCGACACTTTCCAATAAAGCTGCTTCTGGCAGCCCTGTCCAGCTTAAAAAAACAGAAGGTCAAGCAAGCTTGCCAGGGAGCCTCCCCAAATAATCCCACAGTGCAACAGAGGTTATATCCAATAGTCAATTGAGTGGTCTAGAAGAGTGGTCTAGAAGAAGGGATTGCAAATACCATCTGGGATACTGGTAGACATCACATTTCATGCTCTTCCATGCCTTGCCACAATGCTCCTAACTCCTGTGACACGCTGCAATGGGGGCAGAACTATATGCTGGCACTGCCACCAAAATCAACACACTTACTCATAACCTGAGGCTGTCTTTAACTATATAGAAAAGTCTAATTCCCCAGTAATTTCCATTAGAGCTGCAAAAGCCTTTAAATTGCAGGCATTACTCCTCACTCAATACCTACAGCAAAGCTAATCCAAACGAAGCACACAAATATAATGCGGAACAGGAGTGTCCTGGTGGAATGATACTCTTTTGGGCATCTACTGTTCATCCAGGTAAAACAGGAACAGCAAGATGCCTAAAGAGCTTAAATATTTCAAGGGACAGAGGGCTGTTGAGCTGGAAAGGGTCTTGCAGATTTAAATGTACACACTTAAACATACAACAATTAGTGCACGTGGTCAAGTTACCAGGTATCAGCTGTCCCACAGTAACTGCTTGTGTGCAAGCTCAGCCTGAAGTAAATATGAAGCAATTCAGCTTAATCTGATCTGCTTCCACTATGAGCTAACGCAAGTCAAGCTACCTTGCGTTTGTCACAGACCACGAAGATGGACATGAAAGTTACCGTGTTATATCTGTGAGAGTTTAGGGTGACAGCTTGTCAGTCTTTGGAAACCTGTTCACATTACCTGATCTTTAAGGCTTTTTTCTTTTTTTAAGAAAAAACTTGCTGAGGTGCTTATATGGATCTTTCCTGAAAATACTCACTAGAACTCAGGAATGGATGCCCATTCAGCATAGATCCGTGTGCTTAAGCATCTCAAAGATTCAAATTGTTTGAATGAGGCAGAGTATCATCTGGCAAGTAAACAAGGTTTTTTATTTGCTGTTATTTTTCTTTACAACATTCATAGCTCACCTACTTTCATGATGCTTACATGAGACAGAAACCTAGGAGAAAAATACAACATTCAAATGTATTAATTCCACGACCATCAGCTTAGTCATCGGAATGTGGAGAACAAAGCAGTTATATTTGTTTGTTGTAAAACTGATTCAGGAGACTGTCATTGTTAGGATACAAGGGTATTTTGAAAGGAGCAAGCAAGCAAGCCAGCCCGCCCATATAATTTTAGAATACAAACAGGATTACTTCCATGCTTGGATTTATCTGGAAGGCCAAGCAGAAGGGAGATTAGACGCTCACCAATCTATTTTACTGGCACAGTTAATTTGTTAATCTTGAGGGCCACATGATGTAGTTTATTCCTGTGCATTTTAAATACCAAATGAAAGTGGCATTTGTATATTAACCCAAATTACTAGACTGAAGGGCAGAAGAGTTCTGAGACATGAAGGAATTATATAAGGAGATGGGCTTAGTTTACCCCATCTAGAGCTTAGGCCATCCATCCCTCAGCACAAGAGCAACAGCTGTTCCTGAGCTGTAAAGAAATAATAGGAAGCTTAGTATTTGTAACAACATATCTATGCTCTGCAATGGATATGCAAGCCCCAGAAGACCCTAAAAGACCCCAAAAAAAGTAGTGGACTGGTCTCCTGTGGAACTGGAAGCAATATAATTTGGTCAACCAGCATGGGTATTGCTTTGCATATTGTTGCAATTTCCTTGGGCAAATCCATCAAGGTTCCTGCCTTTTTTGAATTGAAAATTATCCTAATTAGTCAAACACTTTCTCCTATGTGCAGCCCAGGGTGCTCAACTGAAGCAAAAAAAATAACAGAGAGGAAGAAGCCTGCTTCAGTTCCCTTCTCCTTGAGGTGCCTAGAGAGACCAAGAAATAGGCTAGATTGGGGGAGGGTAACGCACTTGACTTTCATTAAATCCCTAGCAAATGCTCTGGAGCAAAGCTGATGGCATCTCATGCGGGAGCAATTCAAAACTGTTCAGAACGGGCGGAGGAGAGGCAGAGTAATGTGCTAGGTCTGGAAAAAAAGAACAAAGCAGAAGGTACCTCCTTTTAGCAGTTACCTTTTGCTCCAGTTCCTTCTGGGCTGTTAAGTCCCTACAGCTGCCCATACATACAACCCATACATACTCCCAGCCAACTCACTGCTAGTTTGTACTACACTGAACCAAAGCTGCTGTGTTAAACTAAGCTCCTGCCTGTTCTGAGTCACACGAGCACAATAACCACAGTTACACGACAGGAGAATTTTGAGAGCTCCAAGACATTTTTCTTTAAGCCCATGATGCAACAGGATTTTAATCTTCCTTAAAGATTTCTCTGCCTTTGGACATCTACTTCAGAAATCAGCACTGCAAGCTGAACTATTCTGTTTTCCTCTCTACCCTCTACAGAATCAGATGGATTATGTTTTCCATCTTGAAAACAGAAATCTCATTGCATTCAGGTTAACATTTATTATTATTAGATCGCACAGCTGGACAGACAAATCTAGTTTCACAGACTGAGAATGGGGGAGAGAGAAGACACATGTTGAGCAACAGCACACAGAAATTAAACACACTGCTTTCAAGCCAATTGAACTATAATATTTAGTCATGTATACTTTAGAATAGAAATATTTGCTGAAAAATTACAGGAAATTCACAGAAACGTAAGAAAAACAAAATAAGTCCGGGTAGGAAGCCTAAACTTGCCAAGAAAAGTGAAGATGTGCCCAGGGGGCCTGACTAAGTCACTCTAAAGCCTGCTATGAACAGTGCTGTATAGCTCTGCCTCACAGGTTCACCATTCAACAACAATGGAGAGAACTGAAAAAGTAAGGATAACATTTAGTAGTGACGGCTGATACTTGAACGCTGTACTGACATAATCCATAATACCTCTGGATCCTATTAGCACAACTGAAGACATCATGTGGTGATGCTCTCGCAGTGGTCAGCCCTGTAAGAAGGGATTCATCCCCCTCCAGCAGAGGGATCTGAGCTTCTGTTTTCGAGCATGCTAGGAATTGATTTTGGCACAATCAATCATCATATTTGTTTCTTCTCTCTAAAACACATATATTTCAATATAGACGATGTTACAGAGTTATCACTCAAAGCAAAAGCACAGTTTCAATAAAACTTGGCACCTAAGGAAAGAATATCAGAAGTAGAGATGACAAGCGTTTAACACTAAATCATCTAAGAAATCCTTTCCTCTTCAATTTCTATGACTTTCCCTGGTGATGTACAGTTTATGAACGTCACTGACCAAAAAAAAAAAAGGAAAAATAGCTGTTGACGATCTGAAAGTTGAGGTACAGAGAAGTGGCAACAGTTTTTATTGTGCTTCAAGAAAAAAAAAAAAGAAAAGGTGTGTACATGAGGCATCACTTTGTTCTTGGGAAGTTTCTAAAATAATCTGGAGGTATGACAGAGCTGAGTGAAAACGCACAGAAGATACTTAAATGGAAGGAAAAAAGGAACAAACAATGATTTGTTTTACAGACAATCCAGTCACTGAATCCACACAATCCCAAATATTCTGCAGCCTGCCTTGTCACTGTCACCACACAGGCCTAGTTGGCCCTGTTCCACGAACACGTCTGAACTCAGCTAGTTACCGGGCAGTATTAGTGAGCGACGTTTCCTGCACTAGCAAGAGATGTGTTCAGATTTTGAAGCTTTCCTTTCCATTACTCATACTTGTAGAAAATTAGCACCAAACTATACCTCAAGCACAAAGTTTTAAAGTTGTTGTTTGGATATCATAAAAAGCACCAAAATGAAGTCATCCACTAAGTGTTTTTGTGTGGGAATTCAGAAAGCTACAAGATCCCAAGATTGACTTTGAAGGTAAGAAGAGAGCTGAAAAGTTTTTGCTTGATCTATGTTGAGATTGGCATGGAGATACATACAGTGACAACATATTTCTGTACAAGTCTTAGCTTGGACCAACACTTTTGAAGTCTTACTGAAGTAAGACTAGTAAGACAGTAAAATCTGGTCACCTCAAACACAAGTAAATCATGCACACATGTAATCTATATCTTAAGATTTATAACTCTTCGCCCAAGATAAAACATGGCTATTATAAGCTAACAGGTGAGCAGTTACTTCCCTGAGGGCTACAACAGAAGCGACTCTGACCACACATGAAGTTTTGAGGTTACCCAGGGTGGGAAACACACATCTCCCAAAGTTGTTGTTGCTGTCTGGCTAAAAAAAGCACATCACATACGATGTCTAGAATATTTTCGTCTCAACTCTGCATGCCTATTGTTAACATGTATGAAACCTCATGCTAAGAATTATTTGGACTTTCATTTTAAGCTTGCAGGAAAGCACTGAATCTCCTTGTAGGGCAAATGAGTGAAGTCAATGCCAAGAAACTGTAAAACAAGATTACACGGAGCCATCTGTTCAGACACTGAGCCTGTTGAGAAGTCTCATCTCACACAGACGGCTGGTCTGACACGGGCCAGAGTCTACACGTAACAGGTATAAACTGCTCTCGCATAGCGTTCCTAATTCACGCTTCCAAAACTTCAAGCAAAAGCTGTTTCCTGCACACCCCCAGTCCAAGGCTCTGTTGGAAACGCACACATTCTTGATAAGACGTACAACAAACTTCCACAAACCCTCTGGGAGGAGAAGGTGGACAGTCGCACATCGTGAGCCACGCAACGCCCAGCCCAACCTCACCACAACATGGAGCCGCTTGAACGCAGTCCCCTCGTAAGCAGCAGAAGGCTTTCTTCCACTTCAGCCTCCCTGCCAAGGCGTTACCGCAGTCAGGGAGTTGGCAACCATGCTTTCTCTTGCTTCAGGGGCTAAGTAATGTTTGTAATTAGGCATTAGCAAATTAACGCCAACCAAGGGGCAAAGGGGAAGAAGAGGCCGGACCCCGTTCACCCAGTGCTGCCTCACCGACACAGCCCGTCCCACGGCCGGGGATGCCGCGGCTCCAGCCCACGCCGTTCCCAGGCACCAGGCCCCCGAGCCGGGCCCTCACACCCCCAAGCCGCGCTCCAGCCGCCGGCCACCGCCGCGGCCCGGTGCCCGCAGACGCCAAGAGCTGCCCGCCCCGCAGGGAGCCCTTTCCCGGCGGGCCGCTCCCTCGGAAAGGGCCATTCCGGGAGGCAGAAGCCACCCCCGGGGTGAAGGGGGCGGTTTCAGCCCCGTTTCCCGGCGCGGCGAGGCCGGTGGGGGAACACGACCCCCCGGAAGCGGCGGGAGGGCCGGGGCGGGGCGGGGCGGTCCCCGCCGTGCTCTTACCCAGCATGAGGGGGCTGAGGCGCCGGGCCATGCCCTTGGACAGGTCATACACATAGAGCTTGACGGGGTGCAGGGCCAGCGGCTCCTCCATGGGGCTGTGGGCACGGCCGCCGGGCGGCACCCGGAGCCCTGGGAGACACCCGCTGGGCGCCGGGAAGCAGAGGAAGGAGGAAAGGGCGGCCTCGGTGCCGGTCCCGCCGCCAGTCCCGGGTGCGGCAGCGCCAACCGTAAGGTGACAGACGGAAGAGGGAAAGGGGCGACGCTGCCTCTGCGCATGCGCGGCAGCCGGCGACCGGCCGGCCTGCCCCGTCACTGCGCCGTTATGCAGCGCGGCGGTTCCGGGGCGGGGGTCGCGGGGGCGGGGCTAGAGGCCGTGGGATTGGGGGAAGCCGCCCTGTCATTGGCTGGCGAGCCGGAGCCACGCACAGGGCGGGCAGCGCTCCCGCCTACTCTTTTCCCTTCCGCAACCAATCCCGGCGGGGGTGTGTGTGTGTGCTGTCTTCCCGCGGAAGGGGGCGGGACGAGGCGCCCTTCCCGTCTCGCCATTGGTCAAAGGTTGCTATGGGAGGCGGGTCTCCCAGCCCGACGCAGGCTGCGGCTCGTGGCGGCGGCGGTTGGTTGACCGTTGGGGGCCGGTAAAGAGCGGGCGGGGCCGTCCCTCTTGGGCCTGGCGCCGCGCTGGGGAGCCATGTCGGAGTGGGTTTCCTACTACCGGAGCGAGGGGCCGGAGGAGGAAGAGGAGGAGGAGCAGCGGGAGGAGGGGGCTGAGGCGGTCGGTAAGGGCCCACCATCCCCTCACGGAGGGCAGCCCGGGGCCCGCCACCCTCAGGGGTCAGCGGGCGGTGGGGCCCACTGCTAAGACTTGTTCCCCCTACCCCCGACCTGTTCCATAGGGGACTACAGGTTCTCAGGTCGGGACAGCCTCATTTTCTTAGTCGATGCCACCAAGGCCATGTTCGAGCCTGACGAGGATGGAGTGACGTCCTTTGACATGACCATCCAGGTAAGGCTGCGCGGGGAGCTTCCAGGGGCTTCGCAGACCCTCTAGGAATCTTCATCCGGCACCACCATGGGTATGGCCGCCTGGTTGTCGCTCTGCCTCATCTGGTGGTATAAGGCCACTGTGAAATGTGAGCAGCTCGGGTTGCTGGATGGCTGTGGGTTTGGAGAGATCCATCGCCTGATGGGCCATGCCCAGAGTTTGGTGAGGGAAATGTTTATAGAATGAGTGATCAATCCGCCTTCAGGATGATGTATTTAAGAAATGTTTGTTTCATTGATCTTGTTCGTAGAAAGGGAATGGTAATGAAAAATACCCAAGTCTGTGTACTGAAGAAAATATCTCAAAAAGCAAGAAAGCAAGATCCCACATTCTTTCTCCATCTGAAATTAAGCTTAAAGCATTTGTAGCGGTTCTTCTGTTTGATAGAGTCTACTTGTATAAACTGCTGATTGCCAAAGACAAAACTTTTGCACCATTATTGCAACTGATTTTGACAAAAGTTTTGCACCATTACTGCAACTGATTTTCTTCACATTTTGACCTGTGCATTTTTTTTCAGTGCATCCGGAATGTGTATACCAGCAAAATTATTAGTAGTGACAGGGACCTGTTAAGCGTCGTGTTCTATGGTACAGAAAAGAATAAGAACTCGGCAGATTTCAAGCACATCTATGTTCTTCAGGATCTGGGCAATCCAGGTAAAGTCAGTAAAGTGATATGAAGGTTATGCAGAAAGATGGAGTAAGGCAATCTCTGCAGCAGTGTTGTCAGTAACTGGTCTCTCTGAAAACAGAGAGCTATCAGATAAAAAAAAGTTCCTGTTACTGAGATGCATGGGGGAGATAGATTTAGAAATTTATTGAAAGCTTAGAAACTTATTGGGAGCTTAGCTTTTTCTGTTATAGTTTGTTCAGGTCCCTTTCCTGTGTCTTTTCTTGTATTGTAACATGGTGGTTCATTTACTGTCTGCTAAACCTAAGAAGATCTCAACAGAACTCTTTGAAAGCCCATCATGCGTCTGCTGCACTTCAGAAAAGTGCATGTACATGCTAAGGCACCACGGATTCCAGCTGATGGAGCATATCACAGAATGGCTGAGGTTGGATGGGATTTCTGGAGGTCATCTTGTCCAACCCTTCTGCTCAAGCAGGGCTAGCTAGAACAGGTTGTCCAATATGTTAACCTGTTTTGTGGGTGTTCCATCTCTTATTTTCATAATAGGTTTTGCAATTCTTTAATTTATCTCTTCCATTTTCTTAGAATTTCTTAGAATTACCTAGAATTGATAACAAGTGCCAGTTGCTGAACTGGAAAAGGTAGTAGGAGGAGTACAAAGAATGCAAGCTAGTGGTGACAAATTATCTGACAGCGGAGAGTCTTGTGGGGGGATTTTGTCTACTAGCTTTTAATAGCAGCCTTTATCTCTGAGGAGGTTTGATTTCATTTTCTCAACTAGGAGGTGCAGGTTTAATGACACGTGGGGTTCTCCCAAAAGAACTGTGCCTTGTCCTAGTTTCAGAATAAATTACAACAAGGACCTGTCAAGACTGCCCTGGGTTCTTCTCCCTTTTCCGGCAGCAAGTGCCTTAGGCTTCTTGCTCATCCTTTTTACTCCTTCTTCCCTGCTTGCCCTTTTCCCTGCGTTAGAGGCAGTAGCTTCGCCGTGCTGATAAAGACAGTGCAGGTGAAAACTGGGTGTTTTTAAAAAGGAAGAGAATTTGCTGCCCCTGGAGAGCAGTGTGCTCTGGAGAAGGAAGAAATGCTATAGTTAGTTATTATGTAGTACATAATTATGAACACTTATGTTATTAATCAGATGACAGCTGAGGAGATGAAAATAAAATAGTAAATAGCAGGGGAAAAGACATTTTCAGATGAGGTTTCAAGAGTGCTGTAGAATTTGAGCAAAGGACAAAAGAAGCAGCTCCGCAGAATGCAGTAGCAGAAAAATGAAAGCTTGCTTCCTTTTGTAGAGTTATGGGAGAAAACAGAGAATCTGCTCTTAGACAGGTGGGAAAAGGAGTCATAGTTGGGCTGGAGGAATCTGCAGTGCTTTAAAAAGGCTGTTGACACCTGCGCTGGATATTGCTGTGCTCCACATGGTGATCTATGGGCTGCATCTGACCTCTCAATTGCTTCTATCTGACATGAGGGGCAAGGGATCAAGAGGAATTCTCCACCTTCCCAACGTGCTGTGGAGATACAGAATGTATTTCAGGCTCCTCTCCTTTCTGTCGTGACACAGCAGTCTGCTGTGCCTCTGCAGTGGGTGCAATTGCTGCCTTTTCTGCTGAGCACTTGACCTTTCAGGTTAGAGGGTTTGCGATACTTTGATCCCTGCCTGTTTCCCTCCCTCAAAAGGAAGAGCCCTGCATGGGTGACAGGGCACTTTGTGTCCTCTTGGCCCCAGTAGGTGCTTTAAAGTGGTAACTGGCTTGCAATATTGCAAATGTTGAAATTGCTGAACAATTGAATCGCTGAACAATTTTCTGAGCCAGGTGTTGGAAGGGCATCGCCACAGAGATGCTAGGGGACGTTGCTCAGACATCAGCTGCAACGGACCTTCGTGCATATTTAGAAGAGTTTGCAGTACTGCTTTCAGTATTTCCAATGCATGTGAATGCTGTTATTCCCCTTAGGTGCAAAGCGTGTTCTAGAGCTGGACCAATACAGGGGAGATGAAGGACGAGTACTTTTCCATGAGACCTTTGGCCACAATGCTGACTACTCACTGGGTGAAGCACTCTGGGCCTGCTCTAATCTCTTCAGTGATGTCCGAGTCAGACTGAGCCACAAAAGGATCATGCTCTTCACCAACGAGGATGACCCTCATGCCAATGACAGTGCTAAAGCCAAGCTGGCCAGGACCAGAGCTGGTGATCTGAGAGACACAGGTCATTATTTTCCCCTTTAATTTCAGGCAGAATAAAAGTGATGTTAACTGCATTGCAAGTTAGTGGTGGAAAAAGAATGTAAAATCGTCAAAGCTGGGGAATCTTTCTCAAGCTTTCTAAATCAGAAATTTGGCATCTAATCTAAATTAGAAAATCTGTTATCCAATCTGGTATCCAACAACTAACACTTATTTTCTAGGATCTCTTTTTGTACTCTGTTAGCATAAATCAGGACTTGAGAGGTCCATGGAAAACAAACTCTACTTTATTTCATTGTTACACCATTTTCCAGGGAGGGAATAGCAACGCCAAGTTAACACAAAAGAAAAATTACCTTAATGGGTCCATTTTGAATTAGCTGAAGAACAGCAACCTGAGCTCAGAGACTAGAGAGCAAATGCTTCATTAATTCAAGTATGTAGCTAAGATAAGCGGTGTTTTTGGAGTTTATCGGATGTGCTGGATCTAGAAGCTGTGAGGCTTCCTTAATCCATTAGCCCTTATAACTGGGAAAGGGGAATTTCTGAACTCATTACTTCCCTCTATGCCTGAGGTAAGATTATGTTTTATGGGAGCTTGTCAGAGCTGTTTCATACACAATGTTGTCCAGATACTTAATTAGGGAGGGGACGTTTTCTATGCTATGTTGTTTTGACTGAAGTTGAAGAATGTCTTTTGCCATTCCCTGGAAACTTTCACATCTGGTGCAGATGACAATTTGGAGCTTATTCTTGCTTAAATTCTTTGCTTAGAGAAATCTGAGAGCACTGAGAAACATGCTGATATAAGAAAAAAGCAGTTTCTGTGATCCTCTTCCCATCTCTTACTTTGTTTCTAGGTATCATCCTGGATTTGATGCACTTGAAGAAGCCTGGAGGGTTCGATATCTCTTTGTTCTACAGGGATATCATAAATGTAGCAGAGGATGAGGACATTGGGATCCAACCTGAAGAGTCAGGGAAACTGGAACATCTCATGAAGAAAGTACGAGCAAAGGAGACAAAGAAACGGACTTTAGTCAGGTTTGTACCTAGTTATGATATTTCATTCAATGGAGGCACCTGATGTTATTTTTAGGCTGCATCTCATCTTCCTCTTCTGGAATGATTGGTCTATAAAGGCATCAGCGCTTACATTCCTCAGTCTTAATTCCTAGGTCAAGTGTTTCTTCCATAGCTTCCAAGGATATTTGTCGCTGGTGGATGAAGAGAGCGGAGAGTGAAGTTAGGCCTCCTTTTTCTCTCATGTAAAACAGTTTATAGTGAAATCTGGTTGAAATTAGGGTTTTCTTACTAGTGTTAGCTTAAAAAAATTCACCTCAATGTGACTGGGTGGTATTGTGGCCTATTATTAACTAGTTATATGTGTCCAGTCTGTCTAAGCACTCGGTGTGGATTCACACAGGCTTGATATTTCTGATCTCCTGCTGAAAGATTAGAGATACTTACAGAGAGATTAAAAGGATCTTGACAAAGCAGATAGAAAGTATTTTTGGAACCACATACTCCATAATGACTTTTTTAATGAGTGAGTTCACAGCAGAATGATGTGGTAAGGAATGAACTTCACAGCCTAGTGGTTTTTTTTAATATATATATTTTAAAAAATACCGACCTGAGCTGTTGTCACTGGCATTCTTGCTCCTACTCACAGCTTTATTTTCCTCTTCTGGGAATGTTCCTCAAGTTTTCTAATAACTGAGGAAGAAGAATCCCCTAACAGTGATACCTTTTAGAGGAGAGGAAGTAACATTCACAGTAACGCACTGTTCTGCTCTCAGAACTTGAAGATTACCTCCAATTTTAAACCTTTACTTCTGAATATTTTTCTAACTTCTGATTATTATTTTTTTTTCTTAAATTTTGGTATTGTTTGTATTGATGGTGTTCTTTTGGGGAATTTTGCCTTCTGCGTGAACAGCTGTGTGAATTCAGAGGTCACATTTCATTAAGCTCAAGTAGTGTGTCCAAATGTGAACTTGTCCTGTGCCGTGCTTGAGCATAGCTGCCATCAGAATGAAAAAAGGTGAAAGAAATATGGTAAATTATTTGTGTTTAAATCATTTTATGACCAGAAGTAACAACATTGCAAGAATGTTTTAATACAAGTGAGATTATTAACCAAGTAATATTATGTTTCCAGAGATACATGTGATTTTGGGGGAGGACAATGGGATGAGGTCAGAGAAAATAAGTTATCTAAGGAGATGACTTTTGATTGCAAAAGTTACATTTTTAAGTCTCAAGTCTGTATCTGCTTTTTTACACAGGTTAAATCTGTATCTGAACAAAGATCTGTCACTTTCTGTTGGTGTTTACAACCTTGTTCAAAAAGCTTATAAGCCATATCCCGTGAAGCTTTATCGGGAAACTAATGAACCGGTTAAAACAAAAACAAGGATGTTTAATGGAAAGACAGGCAGCTTGCTGCTGCCTACTGACACAAAAAGGGCTCAGGTAACGTATTGATTATGTGCCTGCTTTTTTCTGTCTCTGTGATGTAGGGGGGAGATGCTAATTTTCTTGCTGCTTTTGTTTGTATTTTGCTTTCAAGATGAGATGCAGAAATATTTACGTCTATATTCCCCTGAGCATAGCCTGGTCACTTTGTAAGCTATGCAGAGTGAGAGCGAGCTGTTTCTCTGGTGTGACTGTCAAGGGAAAGCATGTCCGCTGGTAGAAGTGCACTCAGGAACACGTCATTTCTTTCTGTAAAGCAGAACCGGGATGTTAGAGCCTGACCTTATATGGCCTTGTGCTATCGCTGCTAGTGTTATCTTTTGATTCATTAGGAACAGATTTTGTCCATTTTATTAAACATATATGTGTGAATCATGGGGGGCGGGTTGGAGCTCTTTTCTAAACAAAAGAAAGAGCATATTATCTTTGGGTTTTGCTATTTTGTTCTTTGCTTTGCCTTCCTGCTTGATAGGTTGGCTGATGTAGATTGAATGTCACATTCTGTTTGCACAAAGCCTTATTTCAAAGCAGGATATGCAGTTGCTAGGTATGTTGTCACAAGTGCGCTTTGTGTGTCCTTCCATACCAAAGGCTCTTAAGGTTGTTGTCTTAAGATTACATATTAAGTTTATTTATACTGGACATTAGTTTCTTGAAATACAGTACAGGAGATGAACAGACTACAATATGGTTTTGGTTTTGTGACATATGAGTGATGCTTCAAAATCTCAGTTGCTGTTTCTGCCAGGAGTAGGTAGCTGACGTGCATCTCGCTGAAGCAAGTTCAGAATCGGACAGGACCTTTGAAAATGTCTGATCCAACCCAGCCCAGAGCAAGACTCACAAAACCAGATCAGGTCGCTCAGGGTTTGTTTGGGACAGCTCTGAAGAACTCCACGGATGAAATGTGACAGCCTGTCTGTGCCAGGGCTTAACCATTGTTTTAGGAAAGTGCATTTTGCTAATGTCCAGGTGGAATTTCCCTTGGGATAATGGTCACAAACTGTGACTTGCCATTTCAGTGTGCACTAATGATGAGAGTTTGCTCTGTCTTGTCTATAACCCTCTTTTCAGTAGTGGAAGACAGCAATTGCACCCTCTTCCTGTGTCCCCCACCTCGTCCTCTCCCCCTGCAATTTTTTTATGCTGGCAGCACTACTATCTGCTCTTCCCTGGTGTAGACATATGGAAACCGCCAGATTGTGCTGGAGAAAGAGGAAACAGAAGAAATAAAAAGGTTTGATTCTCCAGGCTTGTTTCTGATTGGCTTCAAACCACTCTCAATGCTAAAACAGCACCACCATATCAAGCCCTCCCAGTTCATCTATCCTGAGGAGTCCCTAATAAGTGGTAAGTAAAGACAGCAAGAGAAGATTCACCACCTTGCGTTAGGGTAACCAGCTGATTCATAGTGTGTTTGAGTGGGGATCGTTGAGTATAAAATCTTTGTCTAAGTTAAAAACTTGCTAATGTTAAGAAGTGGAGAATTAACTGTTACTGTCCCTCTCAGCTGCAGTTAATTCTTGTTTTCTTCAATAGCAGAAGAGCCAATTTGGCTTCATGTTTCATCCATCATGACAAGCAGCTCATGAAACTGTGCAGACATAGTCACAAAATATTTGGTTTTGTCATTCATGAAAGTGAAGGATCCTAGTACCTGACAAGAAGGCAAGGGTGATTAAAAAAAAACCAACATAACAAAAACCAACCAACCAACCAACCAAACAAAAAAACCAAAAACAAACCAGTGAAGATAATTGCTGGTTTTAAGTCCATATCAGCTAGAAGTGGAAACACAATATTCAGGAAGCATGGTTGAATTAACAGCACTTTATGGGCTTGTAAAGAGAGAAGGAGTGGATGCTTAGGACTGCTTTTTCTCCTCTTTTTATGTATATATGTAAGTCTGCTTATCTAGAAATATAGTATTAATCGATCCCAAGCTAGGACAGTAAATAAAAACCTCCAGCTCCTCAATCTACTGGTGGATAAAGAGGACTGAGTTATGACCAGATGCTTGGCAGTGTCTGACAAAAGAGCCTTTACACTACCTTCTCCAGCTTAGCAGTTTCCTGAGTCAAACAACTTACATGTTAGTCTTTTCCTGACCACCATATCTGGTAAAATACAAATACAAAAATACAAATCAAACATGTGCCTCGAGGAATGCTGCAGTCTGAATTCATAGTGTGTTACTTCTGCAAAGGTCCTATGATGTGTTGCTACTATGATGTCCCACCAGACCAGAAAGAGGCTTTGTAGATACCAGTTTGATTTTCAAGCATATTTCATTGCTCAGGTGCTGGTGATTTCATTTCTTTTACCAGAACTCTCACTGCTCTGGTCAGGAGAGGCACTAACATTGTCATTTTTGAGGGATTCTGCTTCCAAAAGTTGCTTTTTACCTCTGGAAATATTGCAAGCATCTCAAAGAAGTCACAGGTGTTGAAACTGTAATATCTAGGGTTACAGTCCTGAACACAGGAGCAAAGCTGTCAATCTGACCAATACAGTCTTTACTTTGCAGGGAGTACAACTCTGTTTAATGCCTTATTGATGAAATGCTTGGAGAGGGAAGTGATGGCACTGTGCAGATACATCGCCCGCCGGAACATTCCCCCTCGCTTCGTGGCCCTGGTTCCCCAGGAGGAAGAGGTGGATGAGCAGAAGGTGCAGATAGCCCCTCCAGGTACAGGAAGAGATGCTGCCTTTCCCTGCATGGTTGGATGCAGTCAGCATAATAGCCTCCTGTATTGTGTAAAAAAAATATTCTTGGCGCTGCTCCCCTTAAAAATGGAGAGAGTGCTTTCCAGCATCCCTTTTCTTCAGTTTTGTCATTGTGAGTGTCTGATGTTGAAGCTATTTTTAAAACTCCAGTTGCATCAGTGCTTGCCCAGGTGTAGCATGGCTACAGTATTTTCACACCTCCTGCTTTTTTTTAGCAGGCTCAAGTAGCTGACCTAAAAAGCCCTTTTTTCTTTTTGCTGACTAGACAGAATGTCTTTCCCTAAATTTTATTGTATCCTTGGATACATTTTAAAGCCTTAAATAAATACTCTCACGTACTGAGCCTTGCACTGTAGCAGCTGAGTAGAGAATGA
Organism: Larus michahellis; assembly: GCF_964199755.1. NCBI lineage: Eukaryota > Metazoa > Chordata > Aves > Charadriiformes > Laridae > Larus > Larus michahellis. The sequence goes on along the minus strand of NC_133896.1, from coordinate 55,162,066 downwards.
TCAAAGAGCAAAGGCAGACTCTTGCTCTTTTACATTTTCTCGCCTCTTTAACTGGAAAATCTTCTTCTGTGAAGGACAGTAACGCTGCTTGTGCACAGTGTAAAGCATTTCAGAAATAAAATGTGGGCATTAACTTAATTTTCAAACAAGCCTTTTTCAAGCTCATATCCAGTGAGAGATGGGGAAGGTGCACAAATTGATCTCCTGTATAAATAGCAGTTTTCCAGCTCTAAGACATGCATTTAGTTTGAATCTCTTTCAAAAAGCCGTTAGTTATGCTGGTTATATTAATTGAGATTAGGATTGAGCGTCATGCTGTAGGTACTAGGAGGTATTATGGATTGCTGTTGTTGACAGCAAAATAGTAGCTAGTTTGGGGAGTAATCAGACCTAGCTAATTATCATCTTGGCCTTTGCCATAAATTATTGTTTTGAGGCGGTGGTTATGCATAACTGTTCTCTGCTCTCTTCCTTCTGTGTAGGTTTCCACATGATTTTCCTACCATACGCAGATGACAAACGGAACGTTGATTTTACAGAAAAGGTTCCAGCCAGTCGAGAGCAGGTGGACAAAATGAAGGAAATAATTCAAAAACTCCGATTCAAATACAGGTACATGGAGATAAATAGTGTGCATGTTGGGGGGTGGCATGGGGAAGAAGACACAACACTGTTGCTTGCTCTGTTGCATACTTTATTCAGCTGTGGTGTCCACAAGATGGGATTTTGATGCATTTTGATGCAAATTGCTTCCCTTTGCAGTAGCTTTGTCCAAACTTTTATTTTTAATTATTCTGGATACCCAGGCACCACGTGCAGTAGGTAGCACGTTCTGGAGTTCTATTGCTCTTGTACTCTGGGCTGTTGTCATTTGTTGCAGAGGTATCACATTTTGTTGTGGTTCTGCCAATCTGTTGCAGATCAGACCTGGATCATTTAAATTGGAGCACTTTAGAGAGAGTAGTTAGGCTTTTTCATTATAGATAGGATAAATTTTCTGCGGTGCTATTATGAGAGATTTTTTTCTAGGTATGTGGAAAGTAGCATAGCTGGTATTGAAGTAGAAAGCCATTGTCTCCATTTCTCTCACACAGCTTTCTAATGTGGCTGATGCATGATGGGATAGTGATTCAGCAGGTACATTGCAAACAGGAAAAGCAGTTCTTCTGATGAGGTGGATTGTTATGTGGGAAAGAGGGAGGTTTTACTCTGAAATAGATTGGTGGCAGATCTTATGTGTCTTGTCTGTCTGCTTGGCAGCATGCATTGACATTTTGGGGGATTCTTGACAGGCCTGACAGTTTTGAGAACCCAGTGTTGCAGCAGCACTTCAGGAATCTGGAGGCTTTGGCGCTGGATATGCTGGAACCAGAACAAGCTGAGGATCTTACAAGTGAGAATTATTGAGGGGTGCGAAGGGAAGTGGGGTAGAGGGCTCTTGACTTTGTTCTAAGTCAGAGATGTGCTACTACAAAACCAAACGTCTTTTAAAAAATATTTTAGTTGTGTGCAGTTCCAAGGTGTAGAATTCTGGATGTGTCCATTCTGAAATACTGAAGCCTTACTTTCTACTGTTGTCAGTTTTAAGATAAAGGAAAAATTGATCACTTTACTCTCCAAAATTAAAATTGAATCACCTTTTTTTCTATGATGACAAATGTTTTCTCTGAAATTCCTGTCTTCAAGAGTCTAATTAATATTTCAGTCTGATAAATGGGCAGAATTACTTAGAGAATTATTCTGCTAGGAGGCAATAACGCCACCTTGTGGCTCTGAGAGTTTTTATAGAAGAATATCTTGTCAAAGAATCGAAACTTTCTCCTGAAGGGGAAGTTCCTTTTCTAAAATTATGTTATACTCGAGGAATAGCATTAATGTAACTATTTGTCTCTTCTGAAGTGATACCTAACAAACAGTCTAGGTCTGTGTGCTAGATATCATACAAATACATGACAGAAACAAGCTGTTCTGCCTCAAACCACTCGCAACCTTAGATTTTGTTGTATTTTAAATGTCTGAGATTAGACCTGGGTAACAGTGCAACTAGGTAGGAGATCTTCTATATCACTTCCACCGTGTCAGTTTTGTTCTGCATATATTTTTCCTGTTTAGGGATGTGGGTGAGGCCATTACATATGTATAATACAAATACTTGATATTACCAAGAGCTTTACGTTTCATTTGTGAATATCATAACATAGGTCTTTGCATTTTGCATGCTTCCAAGACACTTGCATGCTAGTTATTACAGAAGCACAATTGTATGTGGTGATGGCCTCATTGAGACTTTTCTATGATTGCTCAGTTTTTGAGAGGGCAAATGTTTCTCTTTTGCCAGTGCCAAAGGCTGAAGAGATGAACCGCAGGCTGGGCAACCTGGTGGAGGAGTTTAAGCAGCTGGTTTATCCCCCTGACTACAATCCCGATGGGAAGGCTGTAAAGCGAAAGCAAGGTAAGTAATGATGGTGCAGACATGTAGCGTGGTGTCTGTGTTTGTTTAGAGGCTTCTGCATTTTCAGTTTGTCTCATAGTTTAGAGACGCTGCTTGTGCAATGACTCGTTACTCATCTCCACAAGAAAGTGGACTCGTATTCAGTGGTGATTCTTAGAGAACTGCTGGAATGAGAAACTGCATAGTGAAAAAATAGAGAAGTATAGGAAGCAATGGGAGTGAATTACTGCAAAATATATATTTATTATTATTTTATCATTATCAATAACTTTGTGGTTTTTACAACACTGGTAAAATTGTTCATGCTTTCAGTTTGTGCTCTTGGTGAGAAAGCAGACTTCTATGCATGGGCTGTTTAGCGAGTCCAAGATGGGCATCTTTAGGGCTAAATGTCTTAAGTAATGATGAAGTACATGTGTAGCTTGGGAGTCTATGAAATTCTGTATAAAGTGTCAGTTGGCTGAACTCCCTGTGGAATAGTTGCATTCTCCTGTCTAGATGAGAATCCCTTAACATTTTCATTTGGGGGTGATCTTTCCATCAGAACACAAAGTTTCATACTTGAGTTTGAGATCACTCGTATCAATGAAATATACTATATGACACCTGCTTCATAAAACAAAATATGGAATCTCGATCTGTGAGTGTGTAGGTAGCTATTGAAGTACCGTGTGCTAACAGGAATTAACTGTGGTATGTGTATGAAACGTTGATGTCTTTCTATTAAGAAGCTTTTTTGAAGCTTGGTGACCTAAAATTTATCTTTCTAGCTTCTGATGGTCAATCTGAGAAGAAGCCCAAGGTAGAAATCTCGAAAGACGAGCTGCAGAGCCACGTGCAGAAGGGCACTCTAGGCAAGCTGACTGTACCTGTTCTGAAGGAGGCATGCAGACTCTACGGGCTGAAGGGTGGGGGGAAGAAGCAGGAGCTCATGGATGCGCTGACTGAGTACTTACTTCAGTGAGCACTAAGCAGGAGCAGAAGGCCCTGGTTAACTTCCATCTGCTTAAAGTTTTGGTTGTCTTATGTGGCTGCTGTGTCTTTTTAACCTTGCTAAGGAGGAGAAGGCGACTAAATGTTGCTGAATCTAGCAGTGGAGAAACTTGTTACTTTTAGTTGTGAAACATCTCTGCAAAGTTGAATTCTGTTTGCAGTAGCCAAAGGCAGAATTAAATTCCCTGCTAACTCAGGTCACCCACTACAAGTAAACACAGTTGTGCCTTCCTGTTTTCTTAATAAAAGCTGTTTTGGACCTCTCTTGCTTTGTCACGCCAGCTTTGTATCATAAAGACAGCAAAAATCACTTCAATGTGAGTAAGAAAACAGCGATCTGTGTTAATGGCACCACAAGAATTCAAGCAGCAGGTCAAGTCTGTGTGCTAACAGAGGGTATGTGATGTATTACTATGCTACTCTCCAAAACAGCCAGTCAGCACCAGCACTTGTAAATCAAATTTCTTTTCCATCATCCGCGTTATAAAGATCACCAGCAGGTCATAAAGGAGAAAATCATTACTGGGAAGCAGTAGCCAATCGTTTGGGTAAAAAAGCCAGCACTTCACAAAGCTGCACAGCCATGTATTCCATTTTTAAATGGTAATAGCAAAAGCTGGTCTAAAAAAAAAGGGGGGGGAAAGCCACGTTCCCTGGAAGGCTGCAAGCACTTACCCCAGTTAAATTACAGAGCTTTTCCACCTCTGTAGCGAGTGTGAGTCAGACTATTATGCAGACTTCTGTTCTCAAATTTGTGCTTTAAAAATAAAAAAAAAGGCAAGCTGTGGAGAGTAGCCCTTGTTACTTCCAGTATCCTTATTTTTTTAATTATAGAGACTGCATATGCACCTGTCTACATTTTGTTTTTTAAACTTTATGTCTGGCATGCCCTACTTGTTGTGTGGTGCAAGATGATTAAATCCAATAGTCATTGCCTTTGCTCTAGGAAACAGTACTAATTGTTTAGCTAAACCGCAACTTTTTACGGGATGCAAATATGGGATACATGAGGTATCCATTTTGGTCTGTGTGGTGCTTTTAGGGATTCCTGTTTGGCACACAAACTATTGGGCAACTTATTGAAGAATGAAGTCATATATTAAGGTCGTGCCCGTGCTGTAGTGTAGCACACGTATCAGAGCCAGCTGTGAACGCTGTCTTGGCACTGCGACCACCCTGGCTGTGCCAGCACACTGCTCACCGCCACCTCCATGGCTCCTCTCAGAAGAGCAGCTAGCCCATCCATGTTGAGCTCTGCAGTATTGAAGCTACGTAGTCTATTATACGTTCAACCAGCCTGCATTATAGTAGTTATTTTTAATAAAGATTTGTCTAAGCAATCAATTTATTTTGCCCTTTGGCAAAGAAGTTGCTATAAATGCTCGTCTTAGCAAGACTTGAATTGAACGCAATAAAATAGTGAGACTATCCTGTCCTTAATTCTGTGAATTTTCATTCCCCAAATGCCCTTGTTGACTACTCTCTTGGCTTGCTAAGCCCCAGGCACAGTATATTCCAGGTTTTGGATGATTATGGCGTGTTTTGTCTCGGTTATTAGATCTTCCTCTTGTTTTTTTTTTTTTTAAAAGCAAGCTATTTCATTAAGCGAAAGTTCAACAGGGATGGTAGTGGAAGGATTCAGAGCAGAAAACCAAGACAGTTTTGCTTACTCAAGAATCCTTTATTTCTGCTCCTTATGTGCTTTGTCTTACATCAGCTATCTTGGCATGGTACAATAGGGCAAGTCCTTTGCAAAGCTGTGGTTTTAAACACAACTAGCTCAACAGTCAGCATCAGCAGAAGGGAGCAGCAGCATTCCTGAACTTCATACAAATGAAAGGACTCTAAAATCTTTGTATTAAGTTCACCTCAGCAAGGGCATTAGTTGTCAGTCATTTACAAAAATACACAGACATGATGTGTCTTGGATCTTTAGTGAGCTGACTTCATCTGCTTGGGATGCACTTCCCAAAGGTATGAAATCAGTGCCTCTGTGGAAACATTACAGGAGATTTTATTGTCCCTTCTGTGTTGTACATGTTCCATACTAGCTTTGCTTTGGCATCCTGCAATAAAAGACAGGTTTGATACAACCCATTCCAACACAGAGGTTTAGACTCTTCTGCTCAGAGTAGTACATGGATTTATTATACAATATGCATTTAACTAAAGCTAGCTCTGTAAAACCACCGCTAATCCAGAAAGCTGGTAGTGCTTCACGCTTTTCCAGAACATGAGATTATCTAACATTCTCTTCTTGAGACACAAGCTGTTTTATCTGAAAAATTACTTGCTGTGTTGCCTTGGCTATGACTTAACAGGTTTACCTTTACTCAGGTGACTACAGTACAACAGCTTCCCTAAATGCATTAGGTAGGGCACTTGTCAGCCACAGCAGGCTGCTTTCTACCATGTGCCTTTACTTAAATACCCTAGAAGTCCAAGCCCGTTGATACAGTCCACGCAAAGAAAACTGAAGGAGTATGAACTATTACACTGCAATAGTCTTTAGGCAATCTCTGAGCAATTTAGCTTTACAAGCAAGAACACTTCAGTTGCAAATGCTTCCCCGAGGGAATGACAATTATATTTAGCTTTGTCAGCAATTTTATTTTTCTTAAAAAGTCAGTATTTAAAAATAAGCGAGATAAGAGATTTCCCCTTGTGCACTGCTATAAGATTTCTGCTCCCCGTACACCTCTTAACAGAAGTCTCTTGTCTGGTTTCGAGAAGAAAAAGGGTTGTGCTCTGTGTACTGATCTTGGCTCCGTCCGCTGCTGCACAGTAGCTGCTGCCTGCCTTATAGACGGCCTGTGCTGCTCCATCGTGCAGTCTGAATGCACGCACTGTGTGGGGAACCAACATGCCTCATCCTCAGCAGACTACAACCATTCAGAAATGAAGAGTTACTCACACCTGTCAGAGGCTGAAGCTTAGCAGAAATACTGCAACGTAGAGCAAGCTAATGGGTGGGTTAAAAAAGCCCTGAGCAGGCAGACATGGAGATAAGGGGGCATTTGTTTTTTCTTTCTATTTAACATCAAATGGGAAATACAATTGTACAGTCACTTTTCAAGAAGTAATACAACAAGAATGAACCTGTTGGGGTGGAATAATAGAAAAGAGGGGGGAGGGGAGGCAGCAACACTAAGAATTAAGCCGTTATTAACCAAAAATGTGTTGTTTTGAAATGAAACACTGATATCAAAATTGTATCTCAACTGAAGCTAGACATTAATTCCCCTGACTTCCAACTTTCCTATTCCACACACACTTAGAACTCATGGGCGTTTAGACCAACAGTCTTTCTATAGCTTGCTGGACAGACTGGATCTGAGGCTTTAGCTGTGATCCCTCCTTGATGGTGATGGAGCAGGCAATGACAGGGCGGGAAACGCCACATGCCCGGCCCAGGGCTTGCTTGGAGCGCACAAACACATAAGGTACATTCTTGTCCTCGCAGAGAAGAGGGAGGTGCAGGATGATCTCCAACGGTTCTGCATCTGCCGCCATCACAATGAACTCTGCTATCCCACGGTTCAGTGTTTTGGTGGCTGTAAAAGAAACTGAAGAGTAAGTCTAGGTCCTTCTGGAAAGCACATCTAATGAAAAACATTAGATGTTGTAATTGTCATATGCAAGGAGATCTAGTGGTAGCATGAGCACAGACCAAAGGAAAACAGCAGCTATAGGGCCAGGGAGGGGGTTATCCATAGGGTTGCTCCAGGGGTATTGTGTCCAGCACTGCTCTTGAACACAGCGGAGAGACTCACAAGGGAGCTAGGCCAGCCCAGGGCTGCTGGGGCACACCACGGATGAGGGGAGACTGAGGGAGCTGGAGTTTGTTTAGCCTGGAGAAGAAGGGGCCAAAGTGGGAGTGTGGGTGACGCGGCTGCTGTCTTCTCCTGCTTCAAGGGGACTGCAGAGAAGATGGAGCCAGACTGTCCCCATGAGTGCACAGGAAAAAGGACAAATTGCAGACTGTGACTGTTGCCTCAGGGACATTTCTGGGGACATGCTGGAATTTTATCCCCCCCTGCCATGAGAGAGGTTTAAGCCATGGGACATGGATCCTGAGAGATTATGGAGTTTCTATCCTTAGGGATTTTTTTTTTTTTTTTTTAAGAAGTTTGACAAGGCAAAGCCCCAAGTAACCTGATCCAACTGTGAAGGGAGCCACTGTCTGAGCAGGTTGCACTAGAGACCTGCAGAGGTCCCCTCGAACCCCAATCTTTTTATGATTCTAAACTGGCTAGGCACCTGGTAATCCCAGTGCCATGCCACTAAAGTATGCATGATCAGAGGACACACACGAGGAATGCAGTTTGGGCATCTACCAGAACTGTATATAAATATTGAAAAGATTACAGCTTAGTTCTGTCCCTGAATATTGCTTAAGCAGGCTAGAAAAAGGAGGGAGAGGGACACTTGCAATATCCAGATCTATAGAATGCTAGAATGGTTTGGGTTGGAAGGGACCTTAAAGATCATCTAGTTCCAACCCCCTGCCGTGGGCAGGGACACCTCCCACTAGACCAGGCTGCTCAAAGCCCCATCCAGCCTGACCTTGAACACTTCCAGGGTTGGTATCCAAAACTTCCTTGGGGAACTTCTGACAGTGTCTCACCACCCTCATAGTGAAAAATTTCTGCTTGATATCTAATCTAAATTGACCCTCTTCCAGTTTGAAGCCATTACTGCTCATCCTATTGCTACATGCCCTTGTAAAAAGTTCCTCTCCAGCTGTCTCGTAGGCTGCCTTCAGATACTGGAAGGCCACTATAAGGTCTCCCTGGAATCTTCTCTTCTCCAGGCTGAACAACCCCAACTCTCTCTGCCTGTCTTCATAGGAGAGGTCCTCCAGCCCCCTGATCATCTTCATGGCCCTCCTCGGGGCCTGCTCCAACAGTTCCATGTCCTTGTGCTGAGGGTTCCAGAGCTGGACACAGTACTCCAGGTGGGGTCTCACTCACCAGAGCAGGGCAGAATCACCTCCCCCAACCCGCTGGCCTCGCTTCTTTTAATGCGGCCCAGGATGAGATGGGCTTTCTGGGCTGCAAGTGCACTTTACCGGCTCATGTTGAGCTTCTCATCCACCAACACCCCCAAGTCCTTTTCCTCAGGGCTGCTCTCAATCCATTCTCCGCCCAGCCTATATTTGTGGTATGTAACGTTAGTGTCCCACCACTAGAGAGAAGAGACAATCTCTAGCCACAGCTTCTCACAAAATCCTTGCTATGATTTCTAGCACACATCACAACATGCAGGTCTCACCTTCATTGGCTCCCTTGCGTAGCTGCTTGTAGTTGCAGGATTGCTGCACAAGATCCAGTAGCGTTTTGGTGAGCTGTGCATCAGCCAGGGGGTAAGCTTTGGGATTCACTTCTGCCTCACTCTAGAGAAAGGAAAAAAAAGAGTGTTAGAATAGGAGCAAAGGGGGCTTTGTTCCGAACAACACTACGCAGGCATCGTGTCCACCACATATATTGACTACTGAAGTCACATCACTATTCTCAGTTACTCCGCACATACACTAAAAATCACACTGCATTTTATTTATAAAAAGGGGATTCTTCTCACATTCAAAGCAGACAGCATCTCTACCCACACAGACAGCATATTTAGATCCTACAGACTAGCAGCAGTGAACTTGCAGGGAAGTTTTTAGGCATTTGCTACCACGGATACCACATAAAATGAAGGAACAAGCTCCTGCCGTCAGGGAATTAACAAGCTCAGGCATGAATTTTAAAGAAACCCCGAGAAGAGCACGCATCAGGTTTATTCCTGCAAATTCCGAGTAGCTTCTAAACGTTAACATCAATGGCGTGGTGCAACAGCAACGAAGCCACAAGCGCCGTTAACGACCGCCACCGACAGAAGGGCAACTTCTCCAGCCCCCACCGCCGCAGCCGACACCGGCACTCCCAGCACCGGGCCCGGGCGGTCCCACGCCACGGTGCCCCGCCCGCCGCCTGCCCTCACACACCGCTACGGCCCAGCACCGGCCGCCCACATGCCCCCGGCTCCCCGCGGGGGCACAGCGGGGCCGGGCCGGCAGAGCGGATCCCCCGTCACTCGGTGCCCTCAGTACCGCCACCCCCCAACCCCGGGGCTCCCTCCCTCCGGGGCAACGCGCCGAGCCGGAGGCCCGCGACCGGCCTCCACGTGCTCCCCGCCCCGCAGCCGCCGGGGAGGTCGCGCTCTCCGCCGCGGCGGCCCCTGAGGAAGTGAAAGAGGAGGATGAGGAGGCGGCCGGCGGCCGGCCCCACTCACCATGGCCGCGGCCTGGGCTGGGCGGCGCGGCCCGGTGGCTCCTCTCGGCCTGAGCGCGTTGAGGGGAAGGATCCAGGCGCGCTCGCGCGCGCTGCGTCGCCGCCGGAAGTCAGGCGGCCGCGTGCCCGGGGGCGTGCCCGGGGGGCGGAGCCTCGGTGAGGGGCCGCCTGGACCCGCCACCGGCAGCGGCCTCGCGCGTGCGCAGGGCGGCGGTTGGGCGATGGCGGCGGGGTGTCCGCTGCCCGGCGGCGGGCACGGGGCGCGTTGGGCCTTGCCGCTCCGCCCGCCGCTCTGCCTCGCCTGCGCCGTGGAGACGCTGGGCGACGGCAGCGCCTCGGTGGGCAGCGCCTCCGGCCCGCCGCCCCTTCCCGCGCAGAGCTGGCCTCCTCACGGCGGGCGCAGCGGCCCCCCCCCCCCCGCCCCGACCCCTCAGCCGCCGCGGCCTTGGCTGGCCCCTCTCCTCCCGATGAATTTGAGGCCCGGGCGGGAGTGTCATGGTGCCTGACCCCGGTGTATCACCTCGGCACCTCTCCCCCCAGGGCTGGTGGAAGCAAGCGGGGTGGCTCGGGCCCTAGTGCTGACCGGTTGTTGTCTCTGATCCGTAGCTGGTGCGCAAGAAGCATGTCCTCTCCCGTCTCCACGATGCCCTGGCCTGGCAGGCGCTGCCGGTCGTCCAGCTGCTGGCACCGGACGAGAGGGTCTGCCTTCACTTGATAGGAACTCTCTTTGGTAAGAGCTGTGCTGTGGCCTAGCACAGCAGCAGGGAGAAAGCAGTTACCTTTTTTTTTTTCGAATGGGTGTATACATGTGAAACTTCTCCACATTTGAAGCAAAAAAAAAAAAAAAAGGCAAAAGAAAATTGAGGTAGCAAATTCCATATTTCTACCGTTCTGTGTTAGGTGGTGTTACTCCCTGTGGAAAAGTGCCTGTCATTTCATTTAGAATAGGTTAATTCATTTCCTTATTCCCCAAGGAGCAGGATTGAAATGTTCATAAAGCTCTTGCAATTTTCCAAAATACCTTGATGTATCTCTACGGTCTTTCTGGAGAACTGGGAGTGCCTTGTGTATGACTCTTCCCTGAATGCCCTCCATTCTGGTCTTCATGACTCATTGCTTTCTCACCTTGCTGAACTGTGGCATTATTTGAAGATTCATACAGAAACGAAAGTGTGAGCTTAAAAAAGTGCTGCAGGATTTAATATCAAATGTACAAAATACAAATCTATGTATTGTTTTTTCACACCGTCACTTTACATCTGTAGAAATTCTTGTAGCCGTAGGACTGTAATACCTGCTTCTTTCTGGTGGGTCAGCCTCACAGCAGACTAGTGTTCAGCGGGATGTCAGAAGGTGCTTTTCCGGTAACAGTCTCTGTGATCTTGAACATCTCTTAGTGGTTTCTGTTTGCGTAGCAGTGCTATGGGAAAGGTCTTTGAAACATCTAAAATCTTGATGGAGGAGAAATAATGGTCTAAATGAGAGAACAGTAAGGCAGGAAGAGAGGCGGAGGGTATGAATGAGAGTGCCTTCAAAGAGCAGATATACTGGATTCCTTTAATTCCATGATCTCATTTGCACATCACAGATAATTCTTGTTCTTTGGGGGAAAGTGACTTACATGCCCCTTCCTCTGCCTTGATGCACTGAATAATTCAAACAGTGTTTTCCCAGTTGATTTTCCAGCACAAACTGTGTTGCGCATGTTCTGGAAGAAGCTCTGTTAGGAACAGAACTGTGTGCATGTTTAGTTCTCTCCATTGCACAAATTTTTATTGAGCTCTGTCTGCACACATAATCCTATACAGATGTGGAGGGAGTGGTGCTTATGCCAATTTGGTCTGTACATTCATACACTGTATGACCCTAACATGAAATACCCCAGCAGACAGGGGAGCTGTGCTTGCATTTCAATGCTATTGTCTGATTTTAAATAATAATTTTCTCTCTCTTTAAGAAGCTTTACAGTTGGATGGTTTGGGGACCGCTTTGGGATTTCACTCGTTGTAACTCCTAGAGCAGCTGGAATCCCAGTCTAAGCTTGGAGCTACAAAAAATGACATGTACATTTTGGATAAAGCTTGAATGAACCAAGGATCATTTGGTGCAAGAGCGTAAGAGGGACCCCCAAAGGTTCGAGCAATGCTGTGGAGGAAGTATTAATAGTAAATTCAGGAAAGTACATTCATTTTTGGAGAGAGAATATTGGGATAAGCACAGGCAGAAGAAAGAGTTAAGAGAACAGGTGTAGTGTGGAGCGTTATATATGAGGAGGTGGTGAATTTTAGGTAAGCCTGAATTTCATGCAGCTAATATTGTAATGTTCACTGATGCTGTATGCAAATCTTTTCCAAAGTGTAAGGAAGTTACTAAGGGTTGGGCAGATGAGACAGGAAATAAGTAATTTCTTCACCTGCTGTGTCATAACATTGCTTTAGTTGGTCAAATTTCTGAGAGGTCGTGGGGTCTCCAGAGGGGAGGTAATTTGATTGGATATATTGAAACAAGTGGTTTGCTGTTGCAGAAGTTGGGGTATGAACCAGATGCCTGATGGTGTAGGTACCTGAAGTTGGAAGGAGCTGGGAGGTAGAGTTTCTCATCTGTTGTGGTGTAGTAGAGTGAGACAGTGGCTTATTTTAATATGTCCAATCTTATGCTCTTGTTGCACAAATGACTTGTGAAGTGGTGCCTTCAGGTTCAATTTAATGTTGGAATAGTTTCCATGTGCTTTAAACCTGGTGTTCAAATTTGGGCTCGGGATTTTCAGTACTGCGGAGGGAGAAGACTGTTCATGGTAATTGGTATGAATGGAAGATAGAAAGGACAGCTTACAGTTGGGCTCACTTCCGTCATTCTGGAGTGTTGTTTCAGATGTATGATATCTGATACATGCAGTGAGATACGGTGATGATAGCAGTTACGTATTTACTTACATAGGTGGAGCCATTGACTTCAACTACGAAGTACATAAAAAAATTGCAAGAGAACAGAATGCCTTCACGTCCCTGTCTCCTGCTTATGGAGGAACCTTTTGTGATGTTCCCTGAGAGTATCCACCTTTCTCTGACAAAGTCAGGCTGGTGTCACGTGAAGCGGGGAAAACAAAACAGTTCTGAAAAAAATTTGCAGTTCTTTTTACAAGAACGCATTGCAGCACTGATGATCACAGGCAGGAATGAGTTCCGTGACTGATTGTGGTTTATCTTTTAGGGCTGTTGCATACTGTGGAAGACAGCAGTGCCCTGGACCTATTCGTAGAAGGTGAGAGGTAGATGCCATGTCTCAGTCACTGACAGTTTGTGAAAGGGAGGCTCTGTCTTGTCTGATAACTATAGTGAGCTGCTCCGTTTCTACATAGCTTGAATTGGAAAAAGCATCTATTTTATGTCAATGCAACAGTGACAAGCAGGCTGTTCTAATATTTGGGGGCAGGAGAGTGCGTGCAGATTTAAATATTTAGAATTTCTCTCACAGCTTCTATGTGTGCCATGTATTTAGTGTTAGATGGGTAACAGTGGTAAACGATGCCTCATCTTTGGCATCTTTGAACCTGACTGAAGTCTCAAAGCAAATGAAAATCTTCCTGTAGGCTTCCGTGAGCTTTGGGATCTACTGCTTTCTCCTCAGTACAGACAGTATTTGGGATTTACCTGTACAGGCTGCAGATTCCTCTTTGTGAGCAGTCCTTCATTTGAAATTGGAAGGAAACGTCTGCAGGGCTAACAAAGGAATCTGCAGTCCAGTTAACCTTGGGCATTTCTGCTGACTCTAGTGATATTAGCAGTGCAATGATTTCATCCTGTCCAGCCATGAAAGATGAAAGGGGGTGTGTCCAGCTCCTTTCAGAGGGGTTTCAATTTTCAGGCACTTGCTTGGAATGGTGTTGAAAAGATGAGAAGTCTTTCTATCATGTTACCAGTCTGTTGAAAGATGGATGTTCTCAAACAGAAGAAATTTAACTTAGTGTTACCTAACTTTTGGAAGTTTTTAGAGATTCTGAGTTCAGGGCAAGGAAAGGCCATTAAACCATCAATAAATCACCTGATTCAAGATATGCATCTGCTGAAATGTGTAGCTCTAGCTAGCGTAGGTCTTTAAAAACCTCCATTATTGCCCTGGATATACCAAGAGATGGTGAACCTAGAAATCTCTTGGTTTTGTTTTTTTTTACGATGCTTTCCTAGAATACAAATCAAAAGAGCGTGTTTTTCAAATGAGTCATGCCGTGACAGCAAGATACATTCAAGACAGCCTTGCCAAATCCTACAAAACAAAGTTCTGCACAGTGTCTCAGTAAGGGGGCTATTGTCAAAACTTTATCTGCTGAACATTCAGGTGCCCAGGTTCTAAAAATACCAAAAGAGGAACTTTGCCTCCTGAAACTGGTGCACTGGTATACGTGTGGAGGCAGAGGCAGCCTGCCAGCATTAGGCAACTCCTTTGTGATTTTTGTTAGGGAAACCCCAGGTGATGTGCAGCCAGTGCCTGGTAAACATAGCTTCTTGTTCATTCCTCTTATTAGGAGAGAGTTCTTAAAGTTGCAGTGAACCAAGAATAACAGCCCTTACTTGGGGCAAAGGAGGTGAACAGTACCAGAAAGGTGACTGGGGTCTTGCTTTCTGGCAAGGTATATGGGATAATTGCAGTGGGGAGGAATGGCTGATAGACAGCACTGTTACCTCAGGGACAATAGTAGCTGGGGGAGGAGCTCTCAGACTGCATCTGAGGATATTCAGCAGTTGCAGTTCTGATGTCTTCCCTGGAAAGATGGTTTTAAAGGCCAGTTTTCATACTGTAGGAGGCCTGCTGTATTCAGTTACCAGAAATTTTTAATCTTTTAAGTTAGGTCTTTTAATCTTTTAAGCTAACCTGTCTGGTTCCTTATGTTTACTTGGTGTCCTGATGCTTAGTTTTTCGCTCACCGTTCATTTCCATGCATGGTTTGTAGTGCAGGTAGAACAGGACCGTCGTAATGTTGCTGCAGAGAGCTCGGTCTGGGCTAGCAGAAATCATAGTGCTGGGAATGCCGATGTTACCCTGCTCTCTCAGCACCTCTGTGCTCATTTAATTTCTAAGCTCTTTGCTCACTGGTCTGCTAAAGCACTGTGGAAGATGGATTGTGAGTGCTTCTGGGTGTGAATTACTGATCCTGTTTCTTCTGTGTAGTTCTGGTGCGGCTTGTAGTGGAGCTGAAGTCACAACAGTACTTACGCTGCATTTTGGAGGAAAGCCAAAAAGAGGTCAGTGAAGATGAATTCCCTGCCCTTCCCTTCAGTCCTTCAGAAGTTGAGGAGATGGGAAATGAATGGCCCTGCAAGACTGCAGCTACCGCGCTGGGATGCAGCCTCTGCTGCAGTGGGATATCCTAGTGCCAGCTCCCCTGCTGTGATTTTGGCAGTGTTGGTGTCTACTCTGCAGTTTTCCTATTGTTCCCATGATTCCTTG